>NC_028644.1:25934663-25976873 GCF_001406875.1 Solanum pennellii
TACATATTTGATTGACTCATGTAAGTTTTACAAAATAATTGTTACACTAGCTATATAGTATAGAGCAGAGTGTTGGTAAATTAATAAAAATCATATTCAAAAGATGAAATTTAGCATGAATGAGAATGCTTAGATGGATGCGTCTAAAACAGAAACAATTAATAACAAAGATATACGGGTAAGGTGAGATTGGTCTCCTTTGTGGACAAGATGAAATAAGTGATATTAAGATGGTTCAAACTTGTAAAGAGGAGAAGAGCAGTTGCCCAGTGTGGATGTGAGAGAGGTTGACAATGATAGGTCAAATGAGAGGTATAGACATATATCAAGGAAGAGTTGAAGAGAGGTGATTAGACAGGGACATGCCACACCATCAATTCACTAAAGACATGATCCTAAATAGAAATAATATGGAGATCAAAATTGGGGTAAAAATCAATAGATTGTTGAACAATTGTTGTCCCTTCTGTAGGAGAGTATGTTTCTCGTTTAAAGTATATTATATAATTTTAGTTCTATTGTTGTTTATTTACTATTTTTTTTTGTCAACATATTTCTTTTTCTTCGATATTTCATCCTAGCTTCTCGATTGATTTTGTATTTTTCAAGTCTGTTTTGAAAATGTCTGTCTTGAGTGGGCTGTCTATCAAAAATAAATTATTTACCTCCATAAAGATAGGTAAAATTTACATATATCCCTTCTCAGTATACTATGCTTATGAAATCACATTGAATATACTATTATTGTATTTGATGGAAACTCAATTCTTTTATATGTTAACTTAAGGTTGTTACAAGAATACATCAACTTTAATTCTGGATATGATGTTGCTTCATAAGGCTATAAAACTATTAATTTAAGATCTAAAGAAGGGCGATCTGATTAATTTCACTTCTTTTCTTGTGAATGCATATTTTGTATTTCTAAATTACAAATAATAACTTATGATTCAAAAAATGATATTAGGAAGGGAAAAATAAGGTTTACGAGTTTTAAAAGCTTTTGAACATGAAAAGATTTTGTTGAAGAACAAACTGTAACTATCTAGTAGTGAAGTCAGTTAAATATATTAGTGAAGTGTGTTGAGTTGATACAAAGTTGTTAGAATCGATTAGATACTACGTACTGTACAAATAAGTCCATTATTGTGTACGTAATTTGTAACTGAATATGCTCTCAACTCAATTCAATAAACGATTCTCTCTTTTCTTTCAATGATTTGAATTGTTAAAATGATAGCAGAGCGGGTGCTTTGCACCATAATCTCTAAACAGCGCAAAATAGCTATAGCACACATATTATAAGTTAATCATGGTTGAAGAAATCGCAAGTACACAGCCACCAATGGCGAGAATTGATCACAATCATGTTCTATACCTGCAGGCACCACACAATTTTAGTTCAAACTCAGCTGATTGGACCTGAAAATTATGGATTGTGGATCAGTCTATGAGAATTGCTCTACCTAAAAAAGAAAAATTAGATTTTGTGAATGGAGTATGCAAAAAGATGCACAAAGAAACGAATTAAGAAATATATGGGACAAATGCGACACTATTATGCACTCGCGAATTATGATTCTTTCTCGAAGCATTTGTTGAATGGAATAATGTATGGATCAAACACGTGCGCAAGATCTAAAAGGGAGATTCAACAAAATGAATCGTATGAGAATTTTTCAGTTACACAAGAAATTGCAACAATATTTCAAGTTACAATTTTTTTACTTCTACCATTCATGGTTGAAGGAACATCGGACGAATACGATACGATTGTACCAGTGCCAAGTTATGGATGTAATAAATTAAATGATTATGTGGAACACCTTCAGGAGTAGAGGTTATTGCAGTTTTTAGTTGATCTGAATGAATCATAAGACACACCATGAGATAAATCATACTAAAAGTTGTTGCTTCTTTAGTGAATCAAATTTACACAATGATTATTGAGGTAGAAAGGGACAACTCTATTAATGTGAACTCTGCAGAGATCCTTTGGCGGTGAGTTTTGGTAGTGATAGTGGCTATACTTATCAAGAAACTACAGGTAGCGGATAACCATATCAAATATGATTGGCGCCAAAATAAGGGACACACAAAGAAGCATCATTGGAAAATAATTGAATATCCAAATGATGGGCATGAACAAAAGAAAAGGTAACACTAAACTGAACAATATAGCTAGTGGGAACTTATCAAAAGGCATTATATGTGTAACAAATTTCAACTAATGAGCATGGAGGAAAAAGAGATTTGTTTAATAAAGATCATAACAAACAAATTCTAACAACGATGCCACCAAGCTCTACTCAACAACCTCAACAATGCTGTGATCACCAGGGTCACAGGACATGCATGACTGCATGTTTGTGTCGAATGTAGTTGGTGCTTGAATTGTGGACTCAGAAAAAAAAATTATGTCACAACATTCATACAAAGGCTATAAGGGATATTAAGACTGTTGGTAAAACATGAGACAAAGTACAACTTCCTACATGACAAAAGGCAAATATTACACATATTATTAGCTTAAAATGATTTGGTAATAATGTTTAGGAGGATGTGTTGCATGTTCTAGACTTCAAATTCAATTTGTTGTTGACAGTAGTTAAACTAATGAATAAACTTTATCATGCTATTACTTTTCTCCTTGATCTACGTGTATTTCAGGATTTTTTCAATGGCAGGATCAAAGGGACTGATAGCATGAGAGATGATTTATACATTCTCAGAGATACTATGAAAAATTGAAGTTATGCTGATCATAACGACATACATGTTGCTGCAACAATAAAGAAGAAGGATGAAGTTTGTATATTATATAGTAGGTTAGGGCACACTTTACCCATAGAAATAGACTTTTTTTGAATGCGTGTACTAGTTATCTGTAAAATAAGTGTTGTGTGTATCTCTTAACGAAACAATCTAGACTAATATTTTCATATAGTGTTTCAAGGTCAGATGTTTCATTTTCTCTTATCCACATTGATCTATGGGGTCCTTATAAAACATCAATTTTGATAGAAAATAATATTTTCTAACTATTGTGGATGACTATAGTAGATATACATGGATATATTTATTGCAACTCAAATATGAAGTATTTGTAGTTTTGAGAACCTTATTAGGTATGGTTATGTGATCAAAGTTGTTATGACTTACAATGATATATATTTCTTTAAATTTCGACGTAACAACCTATTCCAGAGCCTTGACATTATTCATCAAAGTAGTTGTGTGTATACACCATAACAAAATGATGTAATTGCATGATAACTATATCTTAGATACAATCTTCAGATTTGACCAGACATACCTACATTTTAAATACCAGAGATTTTAATTAAAATAGTAATATATATATCATTAATAGATTGACTTCAAGTGCTCTAGGAGGAAAAGTTTCTATGAAATGCTTCATGGTAGGAAAATTTGTATTCAACATCTAAAAGTTATAGGTTGTTCATGCTTTTCTACAACTATTTCCGGGGGGACAAATTTGGTGATAGGGAAAGAATTGTTGTATTGATGGGTTCTGTTGAAACTCAAAAAGAATATATTTTGTTTGAAATTACTCATAAATATTTTTTGTGAGTAGAGATGTTTCTTTTAGATTGGTTGTTTTCCCCATAACTGTTTACTTGTCACTCATGGAGGAGTATATCATTTTGAAGACCTTCAATTGACAGTAATACTGTTTCCAACATATTGATAGGGAACTTTATGTTGAGGAACCTTATTTGGTAGAGGCAGTTGATCCTTCTTTGGTTGATACATATGCTGTAAATATTAATGAATTTGTTATTTTGGAAGATACACCTACAGGTGGGGATGATATTGAAGGTGCACATACAACTGATCAAGCTAACATTCAAGGTGATCTTGTTGATTGTATTTTGTCATCTGCATACTCTACCTAGAGGTATACAACAAGTGTGAAAAAACTTATATGGATGCAGATTCATGTGTCTACCAAATCAAAGGCTTATACAACTTACCCATTCTCAAACTACTTGTCCTACGATGTTGTTTCCGAGTCTTATAAAAGTTCTCCGGCCATATTGTCCACCTTGGTGGGCCCTGGTACCTTCAAGGAAGCCGCAAAGGATTCCAAATGGATATATGTCATCTAGAAAGAAATTCAAGCCCTTGAAACTGGTAAAACTTGAGAATTTGTACCCTTCCCAAATGGCAAACATGTCGTGGGGTCCAAAATAAATTTACAAAATTAATTATTTATCTGATGAAAGCATTGAAATATTTAAAGTTGGGCTTGTAGCTGAAGGTTATAGCCATAGAGTTTGAATTATATCAAGATACTTTCTCTCCAATTACAAAAATGGTTACAGTGAGATCCATAATTGCTTTGGCAGCTTCCAAAGGATGTCACATATTCCAAATGGATGTCTATAATGCCTTTCTTCAAGGGGATCTTGAAGAGAAAGTGTAAATGCAATTTCCACAAGGATTCGATAGGAGGGGATATTAGAAATGAGGTATATAAACTCAAAAAATCTCTTTATGTTCTCAAGCAAGCCTCAAGGCAATGAAATTTTAAAATTACTAAAACTCTCCTATCATCTGGTGTAACAACCCTCAAAATGAACTAGGTTAATATAGAGCTTAGCATGAGTTTTTTGAGTTAATAAGCTGTTAAAATAATGAATAATAGCTTTAGAAGTCAGTTTGAAGAGTTCTGAAGTCAAGCGTCGAAGAACGACCAAGACATTCGGAAACTAGTCTCTTGGTGTGCTAGTGTATCCGTGTTTGTCATGCATGTTTTTAGGTGTTCTTTTGAATCTAAAATCAGTGATAATGACCCCAACATCTATAGGGACATGTTTAGGGTCAAAACATTTGGGTACACTCCTCGAGGACCATTCTAAGGGTCCTTGAGGAGGACCCAAACGTTGGGCAAGAAAGCTTCCAAGGTATCAACCATGCAACTTGTTTTTGAAGCTTGCTGCGCGTCGCGCAACCCTCACTTAAAGGGAAAAATGTTGCTCTGCAACACAGGCTCAACAAGCACGATTCTGCCTTTAATTAAATTACAGAACCAAGATTTGGAGATGTGATGCGTAGCCATGTCCCAGATTTGTTCGCGTCGTTTTAAAGTAAAATTAGACTTGATTAAAATGTCTTAGTATAAGGGTGTTTTGGATACTTTTTTAATGACCCAGAGTAACCCCTAGAAGTTAAGGCATTCCTGAATCGGAACATGGTGTACTTGACCTCTCGGAGGTCTTGTACAAGATCTTTGATATCATTCATTGCATACAAGTATGAAAAGTAGCGCGGAATCAAAATTTGTCACACGAAATATCTTAAAACATATTTCATATTGAAAATCATAAAAAACACTAAGCCTCAACATATGCCAATCTTAGACTCAAGAATACTTGGGACATGTCCCATACAATAAGAATATAGAAATGCTTAGTCTATTACAGTACTTTGAATTAAATGAAATCTAAGGATAGTTATGCCCTCGATCCCGGAGTGCATAGACACCAAGGGTGGATCATACCTAGACAACCTAGTGAACTTCAAGGAAAACTACTCAACACTCATGTTGCCTTGTTTGAGATTAATAAACTCATCAACCTTCACTTTCCTCCTCTTACGGGGAAATACTTTCCTAAGAAAGCCTCCTTAAACTCTTCCCACTCTATAGGAACCGACTCAACCAGCCTATTGCCTTACCATTAAGTGTATCGCACTTGAGCAACCTCCCTCAATTGGTAAGAAGCCAACTCCACCTTCTCCCTACAAGTTAGCCGCATGGCACTCAACACCTTATACACACCATCTAAAAACTCTTGGGGATCTTCTCCCATCTTAGAGCCAAGAAAGATAGGAGGATTCATCCTCACGAAGTCTCTCAATCTAGATGTCATAGTGCTCTCCACAACGTTCACTCTAGGTTCAATACCCCTATTCAAATGGGTAGTCAAGGCTCGGGCTAAAGTAAGTAAAACCTCTCTAATCTCCCTATTAGTCATTTCCGGGGGAACCACCGGAACCTCATTACCATGACCTCCAATAGGGACTTGAACACCTTGTGGAGAAATTTGAGCACCTTGAAGAACTTTCTGATATACCGTGGTTTTACGGTACTTTCGATGCTTTTTCCTTAAGTTTAGTGTTTGTCTAAGGCCTTTTGTAGTAGTTTTAAAACGACGCGAACATTGATGCAACCAAGACCCCCCTCACCACCGAGTTTGACTAATGGTGGAATTGAGCAAGGAAGACCGGTTCTAGCGTGAGCTGGATGTGAGAGAGACCACAAAGAAGTGGATAGCACAACACCTCTCCATGGATGGTGAGTCTGCTTATTGGGTGCTGGAGCCCAAGGGAAGCATCAAGAAGGCCAACCTCACCTTCACAACCAAATTCTTATGGCTACTGGTCCGACACTGACTTCCCCCATTGCTACTGATAACATTGTCACTTGGGATGGTGCAGTGTTGATGGCTGCCATGGTTGCGGGGTTCGAGGTGGACTTCACGTGGCTGTTGTAGGCGGTGATGCATGAGAGGTCCTTTAAGGCCACTACTACTTACCCATTCCTGTGCATGGTCATTGAGTTTTGCAGGTCTGCAGGAATGCCCGTGTGGCACATTGATGTGATTAAGACCCCGCCCAGCACAATGGATATTGGCCTCATTCGGGATGAGGCCAATGAGTTGGCTCCCCACAGAGGGCCCCATTAAGAGGTGCAGCTACTCGGTGAGAACCTGGCGTCCACGGTAGAGCAAGCCCAAACGGGTAATCCGGCTACATTTGAGCCTACCGACACCACCCCAGTTGAGTCTAGCCCGGGTGCTAGCACCGCTCTGAATTCCTCTCGCTCGACTCCATCTGCTACACTGGTCCCTCTTGCTAGGGTCAAGAAATTAGAGGCCCAAATGGCCACACTTCTTCATCACATCCAACCTTTGATACAGAGGTCCATCGCTGAGACGGAGGAGCGGAAAGAGAGGAAGATTGACCAGCATACTAAGCGGCAGATCATGGAGGTCCAACAATGCTTGGAGGTATTTAAGTTGCCGATTCTCGCCTGGCAAGCCCCTAAAAGGATTTGACGACTCTCCAAGATCCTGTAGAGAGTCTTAGAGAAGACTTGGATACCATGTTGGAGGCTCGGGTGCCTGAGTCTGAGGCCCTCTCTGCAGAGCCTGCTGAGGACACGGTTTTGGCTACCCTGTTCTCCACCACTGCTATACCACCACCTCCCCCACGAGATCGTGCCAAGAGGCACCGAGTTAGAGATGAGGATGAGTCTCGGGCACGGAAGAGAGAGTGCAATGAGTTGGAGGCCGCATTGAGAACTTCGCTGATTGATGAGGAGGCCCGCCAGTTGAAGGTTCTAGAAGTGGCTGATGGGGCGTCTAGCTATATAATTGTGGAGGTTGAGAGGAGCACTACTGATGGTGCTGTTATTGCTGAGGACACCACTGATGGTGTCCTTGCTACATAGGGAGCGGGTTTCGGAAAACCAGACCCGTCAGCATGTTGATCGTCGGCTCTTTGCGCCTCAGGTTTGCTTCACCTACCACCCCATTTTATATACTTTTATGCATTGGGGACAATTTCATGTCTTTTTGTCGAGGGTGGGGTAGATGGAAAGTGAGTGCTAGGGTAAAGTCTGAGTAGCCCAACTCACGATCCTCTCTTGGGGTTTTCTTGCCTGTGTTCTTTTCCCCAAGAGACTGGTTATTTTATTAGTGAACCGGCATGTTGGTATATTTTGTACATAGTATAGATATGGAATCTAAAGCATGATGCCTAAAAAAAATGATATCCTGATTTAAAGAAAATGCTGTAGGACTAGGCATAGTAACTGATGAATGTATGGCTCTAAACATGACATAGAGATACACCACGGCATGACCCTAAATCTAAAACTCAAACTAGGTGTCTGATATTCTGGTAAAGTAATGAAATGTAAAGTGAGTGTGAGGAAAATTTGAATAGTCCACCATGGTACTAAGCTTGAACTTGCCTGGTTAGTCTTTCTAAAAGTAGGTGTGATAGACAATTAGGAAAAGATCATAGGCCCTTGTTCAAGATAGCCAATCTTTAGCCTAGATAACAAAAAACCGAATGAAATTAATCCCTTCTTGATCCAAATGATTTGAGTTTAAAATAGACCTTTTTTTTCACCCCAACTGATCTTTTCTGGGAACAATGTGTTGGCCCTGGTCCCTCCTTGGACATGTGCACCTCAGCTTATGCCAAAAGCATAAGTTGAGGGTGGGTAATGCAGAAAAAAACCTTGTCGTGGCCCTGACCCAACCTTGGGTATTGTGTACCTTGACTCATGGCAAAACCATGAGTTGAGGGGGGCTAGTTGAGGAATGCTCCGTAAAGTGGGGTTGAAGGAATAAAAAAAGAGAAAGAAATAAAGAAAAGTGACTCAAGAAAAGTTGAAAGCAAAGTGAAAATTTTTAAAATAAATCACTTACACAAAAGGAGAAAGAGAGGAGAAAAGTAAGGCGAAAGAATATAAAAAAAATTAAGAAATAGGTCGGAATAAAATGATGAAAAGGCAGGACGCTTAGTCGTTATGTCAAGGAGGGCAATAAGTCACTAAAATACATCCAAATGTACCCTACCTGACCCTGATCCTAGGTTACAAGCTAAGAAAGTCCTATTGTGATCCTAAGAGTCTATTATGGCAAACTTAAAGCAATGAAAATAAGGGAAAGCCTATGACAACAAGTATAAATGAGGTGTGAAGTTGTTCTTAGAGCAAGTGTTGAAAAAAAATAATCCTTATACTCAAACTGAAATCATCTTGTGAAAAATGAGGATGTTGTTTTGAAGTGAGGACACTAGTTGCAATACCGAAAAATTGGTACCTTGGGTAGAGATCAAAGAGGATAGGTGTCGGTGTGTGGGGAGTCTGTGTGATGGTTTGATCCACATGAGCGATCCTTATAGTGATAGCATGCATAAACAATATTGAAAATAATTGGGATTGATAGCCAGATGATTGCAAAAGCTAAAATAAGGATACTCTTGTACAAAGGTTTTGTGGTGAGTCATAACGCGTCGCTTGAGGACAAACAATGAATTTAAGTTGAGGGTGTTGATGTACCGTGGTTTCACGGTACTTTCAATGCATTTTCCTTAAGTTTAGTGTGTGTCTAATACCTTTTTGTAGTAGTTTTAATGTATTTTTCTCTTTGTTTGCAGGAAAACTGTCCAAAATGAAAACGTCGAAGAACTGTTCTCAAAATGCAGAAGTGATGAACTACGGAGCCATCCACGGTCCGTTGACCTCTTGACGGTCCATCGGTGGCAACCGTCGACCCTTCGACGGTCCGTAGGTGGCAACCGTCGTCTAAAGAAAATGCTGCTGAAGGAAGATTGGGGAATTCCGACAAAGTGTGGGGCTACAGAAGCTATCGACGGACCGTCACTTCCACGATGGACTGTCCTGCACATCCGTCATTGCTAACAAAAAATAGCCGCAGTACCCGTCTTGAAAAGATTCTAAGTGCAGAGAAACGAAAGCCATCGACGGACCGTCGCGCACTCAACGGACCGTCATCATGGTCCATCGATGGTAACGGTGAGTTGGAGAAGAAAGCATCTGAATAGAATTCTAAGTGCGGAACGATGGGAGTCCTCGACGGTCCGTCGGTCCGATCGTTGACTCAGACCCATTTTTGGGCATATTTTCTCTAAATAGATTTCCTTTTTATGTTAGGACTTCTTTATTTTAAATACTTGTAAAAACCTCGTTTTTGGGGTTAGATTCTTGGTTATTTTTCTTATTTGTAAAATTGGTTGTTGAATATTGGGTTTTGGAAAATACATCATTTTCCCGGAATCATTTATTGCATTATTTTCTCGAATTCAAGTGATTTTTGGATTTTCTTAAATCCCATCAAGGTAAGTACGTGAGTTCTTGTCTAATCAACATGAATTGTGTAATTATGAACATGGGTAACTAAATCTATAACTAGGGTTGTGTGAACCATTGTTAAATAACAAGGTAAAAACTAGCTAAAA
Source organism: Solanum pennellii (assembly GCF_001406875.1). NCBI lineage: Eukaryota > Viridiplantae > Streptophyta > Magnoliopsida > Solanales > Solanaceae > Solanum > Solanum pennellii. Next base: position 25,944,687 of record NC_028644.1, read on the forward strand.
TAACAATTCTAGAATAGTGTCTTGCATGTATTGATAATTCTTTCGTTTAGAAGTCTTTTTAACGAGTGCACACGTTAAAACTCGCCTTGTTGCTACTTGCTGGACCCAGGAGGTAGATAATAAGAAAATATTTATCAACGTAGATTTAGTATACACTATCTAATAGGCTAGTGTCGATTGGTGCGACGTAACAACTAACCCATACATCGATTATGATGCTTAATATGAGGTAAAAGTAAGGTTTAGTAAAGCATGCACACGTAGACGGACCAAGGTGTGGAGTGAAATTCCCTAGTTGTCGGACCAAGGAATTAGGGATACATAACTTACCACTTTGCATGCAAGATACTAGGAAAGGATTGTTATAGCTATAATTACCGCGTTATGAACTTGTAGGGAAAAGTTATGCCCTTGTTACTCTCATCACTTGATAAATATCAAATATTCATACTTCGTACTTATTTGCATAGAAATATTTAATTCCTTTTGTTATTTAACCCCCCCCCCCTTTATTACCTGTTTTTAGAAAGGACTTGATTAAATAGAAGTAACTGTAGGTTAAAGTTAAGTCTAAATCATTTTCTTTGTGGGATCGACCCCAACCTCATAGTTGGGTTCTTCACTTGATATGACCGCTTATTCTTCTTTTCGAGAAGTAAATTTGAGCGTATTACTTGCTCAACTTGAGGAGGAACATCCTCATCCATCCTTCCTTCTTCCAACCTTCTAGCGGCCATCCTTCTAATATTCATCTCCTACAAAAACAAGAGAAGAGATTACGAATAGACACTTACAACCACAACTCTGTAGTTACGACACTAGATTGATGAATAAAGTGAAACTCTATCGTACTATAGCCTCTTGATAATAGATGTGTCGCGACTCAGACCGATGATCAAGACTCTAATAGACATGGCTTTATGAGACTCTTTGATTCGTAAGACCACTTTCATAACCTATAATCTGATACCAAGTTTGTAACGACCCGAGAGTACCCCCTAGAAGTTAGGGCATTCTCGAACCAAAGAACGACTTTCTTGACCTCTGGGAGGTCTTGTACAAGCCCTTTGACATCATTCATTGCATACTGATACGCTCAAACTTATTTCTCAAATAAGAAGTATAGCGGTCGTATCAAGTAAAGAACCCAACTAATGAGGTTGGAATCATTCCCACGAGGAAAATAATTCAGACTTAACTTCAATCTATTATTACTATTATTTAGTCAATTATTTCCTTAAAAATAAAAGACAATAAAAGGGGGTTTTTTATTTCTAAATGAATGAAAATAATTAGCTAAATTAAAGTAGACAACTAACAGATTCAAATGTTGGAGTTTAATCAATTAATTAAAGCAACTAGGTTTTACGTGTTCCCCATAGGTTTCTAACTTGATAATTCTAACTATAACAATTCTTTCCTAGTATCTTGCATGCAAAGTGATAAGTTATGTATTTCTAAATCCTTTGTCCGGCATCTAGAAAATTTCACTCCGCACCTTGGTCCGGCTACGTGTGTTGCTATACTAACCCTTACCTTTACCTCATATTAAGCATTGTATTCGATATTTGACTAAGTTATTACCTCGTACCAATCAATACTAGCCTATTAAATAGTATACACTAAATCTATCTTGATAATTCTTTTCCTATTATCTACCTCCTTGGTCCGGCAAGTAGCATTAAGGCGAGTTCTAACGTTTGCTATCCGTTAAAAAGACTTCTAAGCAAAAGAATTATCAATACATGCAAAACACTATTCTAGAATTGTTATTTTAGTTAGATTTTATCTTATTATTCACCCATGGTTCCCACAACCCTAGTTATGGAGTTTAGTTACCCATAGTCATAATCACAATATTCATATATATAATATAAGAATTCATGCACTTACTTCAATGAGAAAGAATAAAATCCATAAATTTATTTGATTAATCGACAAAATCACCAACAATCAACTCCAGAGAATAGTGTAACAATCTAAAGTCTACTAATCAAAATAATCTCTTAACAAAGAATCTAACATAAAAGTGTCTAATAATCAAGAGTCTAACTATAAGAGAGTCTAATCACCAAGAGTCTAATCCCAAAAACGAGGTTTTTTGAACTATTTATAAAAAACAAAAACCTAATCAAAGAAGGACTATATTTGCTGAAAATCTGTCAAAACGCGGTTGGGTCAAACGGACCTCGCGACGGGTCGTCGTGGTCTTGATGGGCCGTCATGGACTTCGTCGTCCCATACTTTGCAAATTCTTCTGCTGCTCTCTTCATTACCCTCGACGGCAGGTATGAAGGATCGTCACAGGAACAACGGTCCGTCGAGTGTCTCCGTTCCATAACACTTAAACTCTTGGAATTTGGGTACTGGGACTACTTCTCTGATCATCACGACGAACCAGCAGGACGGACCGTCATGGCTACGACGGTCCGTCATGTACTTCGTAACCCCACACTTGGTCAGAATTCCCCATCTTACTTCAATAGCTTCACTACGATGCCACCTACGGACCGTCACAGGCATGACGGACCGTCACAAGCTCCGTAGGTGGTACTTTTCTGCATTTCTTGCTCAAAAACTTCCGCGTTCATCTTTAGACAGATTTCCTGCAAATAAAGAGAAACTTACATAAAAATTAATACAAAAAGGCTTTTGGACACACACTAAATTAAGGAAAAAGCATTAAAAATACCGTGAAACCACGGTATATCAACACCCTCAACTTAAATTCGTTGTTTGTCCTCAAACGACGCCCTATGACTCACTACAAAATCTTTGTACAATAGTATCCATGTTTTATCTCTCGCAATCATTTGGCTATCAATCCCGATTAGTCTCATCATATTTTTGCATGTTATCACTATTAGGCTTGAATTATGTGGAATCAGACCATGGCACGGACTCATCACGCACTAACACCTATCCTCTTCGATTTCTCACTGAGGTGCTAATATTTCTGGTATTGCAACTAGTGTCCTCACTTCAAAACAACATCCTCATTTTTCACACAATGATTTCAATTTGAGTATAAGGATTACTTTTCGACACTCAGTCTCAGAACAAATTCACAACTCATTCATACATATTGCCATAAGCTTGCCCTTATTTTCACTGTTTTAAGTTCGCTATACAACTCTTAGGATCACGATAGGACTTTCTTAGCTTGTAACATAGGCTCAGGGTCAGGTAGGGTATATTTAGGTATACTTCAGTGACTTTTTTGCCCTCCTTGACATATCGGCTAAACATACCTCTTTTCATCATTTTATTTCACCCAATTTCTCATATTCTTTTACCTTGCTATTTTCCTCTCTTTCTCCATTTGTGTAAGTGACTCTCTTCTTTTCTTGCTTGTATTTATTGTATTTTTTTTATTATTTCACTTTTCTTTCAACTGATTCTTGAGTCCCTTTACTTTTGTTCTTTCTCTCTCTTTGTTCTTTCAACCCCACTTTCCAGAGCATTCCTCATAATAGCCACCCTCAACTCATGGCTTTGCCATGAGTCAAAGTACACAATACCCAAAGTTGGGTCAGGGCCATAAAAAGGTCGTTTCCTGCATTTGCCACCCTCAACTTATGCTTTTGGCATAAGCTGAGGTGCACATGTCCAAGGAGGGACCAGGGCCAACACATTTTTTCCAGAAAAGATTAGTTGGGGTGAAAAAGAAAGGTCTATTTTAAGCTCAAATCATTTGGATGAAAGAAGGATTAATTTCATTTTTTTTATTTAGGCTAAAAATGAGCTATATTGAGCAAGGTCCTATGATCCTTTCCTAATTGTCTATTACAGCTTACTTTTAGCAGGACTAACCAGGAAGTTCTAGCTCAGTACAAATAGTGGACTATTCAAATCTTTCTCACACTCACTTGACATCTCATTACTCTACCAGATTACCAGACACCTAGTTCGAATTTTAGACTTAGGGTCATGCAGTGGTGTATCTCTATGTCATGCTTAGAGCCACACATTTATCAATTACTATGCCTAGTCATGCATCATTTTCATTTCATCGGGATATCATTTTAGCCATCATGCTTCAGAGTTAAACTATGTACACAAGATATAGGCATGCCGGTTCAACAGTAAAAATAATCAGTCTCTTGGGGAAAAAGAACACAGGCAAGAAAACCCCAAAAGAGGATACTGAATTGGGCTACTCAAACTTCACCCTAGCACTCACTTTCCATTTACCCCACCCCAACAAAAAGACATGCAATTGTCCCCAATGCATAAAAAAAATTGAAATACGAGAGTGGTGGGTGAAGCAAACTTGGGGCGCAAAGCCCGACGATCAGCAAGCTGGTGGGTTTGGTTCCCCGGAACCCACTACCTCTGTAATCTGGACATTCTCAGTAGTGTCCTCATCAGCAATAGCACTATCAGCAGTGCCTCCCGCTATCGCCACATCTCTGGAGCTAGATGTCCCAGCAGCTAACTCTACAGCCCTCATCCGACGCGCCTCCTCATTAGCAAGCGAGGCTCTCCTCGCAGCCTCCATCTCACGGCGCTCCTTCTTTCATACTCTAGACTCATCCTCCTCTCGAACCCTACGCCTCTTGTCATGCTCTCGAGGGGGAGGTGGTGGAATCTCAGAAGTGGTGAATAAGGCCGCCATCACTCGGTCCTCAGCAGGCTCTGCAGAAGGGGCCTCAGACTTAGGCACCCTAGCCTCTAGAATCATATCAATGTCTTCTCGAAGACTCTCGACCACATCCTGAAGGGTCGACACATCCACTTGAGGGGCTGGCCGGGCTAGCACCCGCAATTCAAAAGCGTCTAAGCGCTGATGAACCTCATCAATCTTCCGCTCTGTGTGCTGGACCATTTTCCGCTCCAATCGCTCTTCTACCTCAGCAATAGACCTCTGCATCCAAGGCTGGATGTGATGCAGAAGAGTAGCCATCTGTGCCTCTAGTTTCTGGACCCTAGCAAGCGAGACCAGAGCGGGGAAAGGGGCTGAGCGAGAGGAGCTCGGGGCAGTGCTACTACCCGGGATAGACTCGACCGTGGTAGTGTCAGTGGTGTCAGAAGCAGCCTGCATAGCCGTGCAATCCTGTGCTACCATATCAGCCAGATTGTCACCAAGTGGAGGAAACTCTGGACGGGGCCCTCTGCGTGGAGCCAAAATTTTATACGCTCAAACTTACTTCTCAAGTAAGAAGTAAAGCAGCCGTATCAAGTAGAGAACCCAACTAATGAGGTTGGGATAGTTCCCACGAGGAAAATAGTTCAGACTTAACTTCAATCTATTATTACTATAATTTAGTCAATTATTTCCTTAGAAAGCAAAGACAACAAAAGGGGGGTTTTTATTTCTAAATGAATGAAAATAATTGGCCAAAATAAAGTAGACAACTAAAAGATTCAAATGTTGGAGTTTAATCAATTAATAAAAGCAACTAGGGTTTACGTGTTCCCCACAGGTTTCTAACTTGATAATTCTAACTATAACAATTCTTTCCTAGTATCTGGCATGCAAAGTGATAAGTTATGTATTTCTAAATCCTTGGTCCGACATCTAGAAAATTTTACTCCGCACCTTGGTCCGGCTACGTGTGTTGCTATACTAACCCTTACCTTTACCTCATATTAAGCATTGTATTCGATATTTGACTAAGTTATTACCTCGTACCAACCAATACTAGCCTATTAGATAGTATACACTAAATCTATGTTGATAATTCTTTTCCTATTATCTACCTCCTTGGTCCGGCAAGTAGCATTAAGGCGAATACTAACGCTGGCCATCCGTTAAAAAGACTTCTAAGCGAAAGAATTATCAATACATGCAAGACACTATTCTAGAATTGTTCTTTTAGTTAGATTTTATCTAATTATTCACCCATGGTTCCCACAACCCTAGTTATGGAGTTTAGTTACCCATAGTCATAATCACAATATTCATATATATAATATAAGAATTCATGCACTTACTTCAATAAGAAAGAATAAAATCCAGAAATTTACTTGATTAATCGACAAAATCACCAATAATCAACTCCAGAGAATAGTGTAACAATCCAAAGTCTACTAATCAAAATAATCTCTTAACAAAGAATTTAACATAAAAGTGTCTAATAATCAAGAGTCTAACTATAAGAGAGTCTAATCACAAAGAGTCTAACCCCAAAAACGTGGTTTTGTGAACTATTTAAAAAAAACAAAAACCTAATCAAAGAAGGACTCTATTTGCTGAAAATCTGTCAAAACGCGGCTGGGTCGACGGACCTCGCGACGGGTCGTCGTGGTCATGACGGGCCTTCATGGACTCCGTCGTCCCATACTTTGCAAATTCTTCTGCTGATCTCTTCATTATTCTCGACGACAGGTAGGACAGATCGTCACAGGCACAACGGTCCGTCGAGGGTCTCCGTTCCATAACACTCTCTTGGAATTTGGGTACTGTGACTACTTCTCTGATCATCACGACGAACCAGCAGGACGGACCGTTATGGCTACGACGGTCGGTCATGCACTTCGTAACCCCACACTTGGTCAGACTTTCCCATCTTCCTTCAGCAGCTTCACTACGATGCCACCTACGGACCGTCACAGGCACGACGGACCGTCACAAGCTCCGTAGGTGGTACTTTTCTGCATTTCTTGCTCAAAAACTTCCGCGTTCATCTTTAGACAGATTTCCTGCAAATAAAGAGAAACTACATAAAAATTAATACAAAAAAGATTTTGGACACACACTATACTTAAGGGAAAAACATTAAAAATACCGTGAAACCACGGTATATCACATACATGTATGAAAAGTAGTGCAGAATTATAACTTTTCACACAAAATATCTTAAAACATCTTTCATATTAAAAATCATAGAAAACACTAAGTCTCAACATATGCCAATCTTAGACTCAAGAATACTTGGGACACGACCCATAAAATACGAATGTAGAAAAACTTAGTCTATTACAATACTTTGAATTAAAAGAAATATAAGAATAGTTATGCCCTCGAGCCAAGTGAGGACATACTTCAACTTGCTTGGAAGAATTCTAATTTCCAGGCTTTTGTTCATGACGTTTCTCACATTCCACCTATACCTTTAGATATAACAAAAAGTATGCAATTAGTACAAACACTTGTACTAAGTATAACTTAATGCATAAAACATGAGAAATGAACATTTATGAGAAACATGCTCTTTTTGAATAAAACATCACATTAAAAGTATAAGAACCACATTTAAGTAACTAACATCACAAATATCATTAAGCATACATCAAAACATATAGACATGAGATCCTCCTACCAAAGGTGATTCTAAGGCTCACTTGAGTGAGTTCTGAAAAGACCGCCACACAATCCCTTCACACACATCTAAGAAATCCTTTAGACTACGTAAGATAAGGTCATTCTTACTTCACATAATAGCATATATATATATATATATATATAGTACTCTTCCCAAATGTTATCAAAAGACTTACTTAAGTAATGCAAGAAGAGACCTCCCATACACCCTCTCCAAGCTTACCTAAATAATTCTAAAGGCTACCTAAGTTTAGATCATGTATGTTTTATCAATTTACTTTCCCCATCTAGAGTCATCCTTAAGATTTCCCTAGGTAATACATGAAGCGATCATTCCTATGCCCCCTTTATACCTCAACTAAGAAACCCTTAAACTACTCTAGGTAAGTACTTAGTCATTAACATACTTTCCAACTTAATTCATTATCTATATTAGTTCATTAAGAAATGTTTAACATATAAGGACATTCAAGTAATGGTTTTGGATAAAACCTAGGGACTCACTCACTAACATCTTCAAAGCCTAATCGTGCAATGTCTAGATAGTGTCGCATACCACCACCTAAACTTCATAAAACTTCTCCATCACTAGTAGGTTTTCATATGATAGACAATAACCGACATAGACCATACTAGCTATGCATGGAATCGGAGTCATGAACCTACTCCATTGGAGGTTTGTTCTGCGGGCCAATGGTAGAACTAGGATACATCCTATCTAGGCATATGGTTAAGGAATATGAAGGTTTTCTTTGTACTCTAGATTTATCCTTAACTAGAGATACTTCCCAAACCATACTCACTCGGTGCTAAAATTAGTTCTCATATAATATTTCAATAAAGGATTACATAAAGAGGTTCCATATCTAGTTCATAGCCCAATCACATTACACCTTACCATGAGGGTCCACTAAGGCTACCTACAATCGTCAAGAGGATAACTCAATGACTTTCCTAAGGATGATTTTGCGTGGTTCCATCCAATCAACCTTAATTCCACCATTCACACAAGAAGGTTACCATTACAACTTTCAACTTTAAGGATATCATAAACTTCCAACTAGGTTGAAGGTTCTACATAAAGGGCCTTCTTAACAATGTTCAAGGTAACATGTCAATCACACATACAAGACTAAGAAGCTTTAGCATACTAAGTCAAGAAACTCATATTTACATTGTACATGTATCAAGTAAGGGACACAAGTCTACCAAAGCAAGACACACATACTTCACCATATCACCTATAACATATCATTCTAGAGCACATAGGCATAACAAACATCATCTATAGGTCACCCTATTCACTACTATAATATCATCGAATTAAGTATCACATGTATCATATAATCTATCAAGAAACATCATACTTCAACATCAACTAATCCACATAACGACTACACTATAGTCTACTAGAGAAACACATCATCAACTAGAAGAACTCATGCTTTGACTCCACTTAAACACATAAGTTATCATGAAATTCAATATCCACATAATAATGTTATAACATTATAAAGCTATAATAGTTGAAGTAATGCCGACGAGGCCACATTGATTCACAATTCATAAAGTAATGCCGACAAGGCCATGATAGTCACAAGTATAGTACATAAGAACTGCCACCATAAGTGGACTATACCAAACATCATCACTATCTAAGACCTATACTAAACAATTTAGAGAAAGTTATATCAACATACCATGAATCCGACCTCACAACTTCAATCCATAGTCAATTCATCCAACATAATATATAAAGGCCCTTACCAATGACCATGATCATCAATTCAAACCAATAATTACAATATACAATGAATCAAAGATAATTCAACATGAATTTATGAAATTAGGGAAGCCAACTAACAATCCTAGCATGATTCATTCATAATTCAATAGCCCTAATCAAACAACATAGGAATTCAATAGCATTAAGACATAATCAAATTATCCATAAAGTAGTCAAACCTAGGGTTACATGAATTACATGGGTTCATAGATATTTTAGGTTAATAACATCTAATTAACAACAATTTAATAAATATACAATGATACAAAACATTTAATGCAAGAACCCATGGATAGATTACAACATTGGACAAGTTCTTCTGTGAAAGACTAAAGAAATAATTTTGAAGTTTGGATCCTTGAAGAAAAGAGATTCAAGGATGAAAGAAATACCTTAATTGTGATGAAAAGCCCACAAAATTGATGGAGAAACTTGATAAAATCAGTCTTCTTCCTTGGAGCTTCAAAGCTTCATTAATGGAAATTTTGGAGAGAAGAATGGAGAGGTTATGTTTTGATTTGAGGGTTGAGATTTGATTGGTAAGTTTAGGGGCATAAAAAGACTCAATAACAGTCAATAATTCATCCCCAAAATTACTCAAAAGACCCCTGCACTCATTAGACAATTTAACCAGTTCAAATTTGACTTAAAAACGACGCGACCAAATCTGGGAGTTTATTGCGCGTCAAAGAGGCATTTTAAAATCTTGTTGCTGGAAAATTTCAAGACGGAATGGTTCGTGACAGCACCACGTTGCAGGTCAAATATTTGCCCTTTTCAGTTCCAGCTGCACGACGTACAGCCACTGCCAAATCTTGGCTGGCGCGGCAGCTTGGCAGTCCCATGTTTGAGTCCTCTTTGGGGACCCTTAGGCTGGTCCCCAGGGCATCGTTCTCTGAAGTTTTGACCCTTTATATGTTAGGATATGTGTAAGAATGATCGATACTAAATTTCACCTTTAAACATCCCCCAAAACTCCATAACAAAAACTACGACACACTAGTTTAACTTCGACTAGTTTCCGAACATCTTGGACGTTCTTGAACGTTTGACCTCCGAACCCTTCCAAACTTCATATACTGCATATAAACACTATTATTAACCATTTTAGGACTTTAAAACATCATGAAACACATTTTAGGTCCTAGTTTCACCTAGGTCATTTTTAGAGGCGTTAGAACTTTAGGGATTACTTATAAACGGTTTTGAGTTACTTTTACCCCAAATTCACCAATCAAAACAAAACCCTCAAGTTGAAATCAAAAGGTCTCCATTATTTCTCTCGAGAACCTCCGTTGTTGAAACTTTGAAGATCTAAGGAAGAAGGTCAAATTCTCCAAGTCTTAAACCCAAATTTCATGGGCTTTCTACCAATAAGATATGTTGATTTCATCCATGATTATTCAATTTCAAAGGCTTTTCAAAGATCATCAGAAACCTTGAAATCCTATTTTGAATTCTAAGGATGGGTTCTTGCTTGATAATGTTTAAATTGATGTTTTACGAATCGATCGATGTTAATTGAAGGTTTTAAGATAAAAAACTCCTTGAACCTATGTATTCCTTGAATTCCTAATTTTGACTCTAAAGTGGGTGAATTGATCATGGTTTAATTGTACTGAATTCATGTGTAGATTGTTATGGGCTATTGAATTATGTGTGTATCGTTATTTAAATTGTTCTTATATTGCCTTAGAGTATTGATATCCATATTTAGTTTTGTTGGATCATTGATATGGATGAATTTTTTGCCTAGTCTTATGTACATTGATACTGGTAAGATCTTTTGCGATGTGAAATTTGTTGGAAAGGTTAAGAAATGGTGATTATGGATATTGGAAGGTTGTAAGTTGACCTAATTCCTTTGTTTAATATTGAATTGTTGTTGATTGGTATGGTCCACTTATGGTGGCAGCGTTTAATTGTTATAGTTGTCATGAACATGGCCTTGTCGGCATTATTATGTGAATTATGGTATTATCTTTATACAGTATGAATGAAGATATGAAGTGAAGGTGCTCACATGATGTCTATATGATCTTGTATGGGTGTCACAATGACATGATTGAATCTACTTCCTCTCTAGTTGTTGATATGTCATGATGAAAGACTAGGGAGATCCTTTATATAATGATGTTGTATCTTGTGTTGGTATACTAATATACCCTACTTGTTACTTGAATTGTATTGAATGAGACTATGAATGAAAGTATAGGATCGGTTGATCTAAGTTAGCGCCCTTTCATGAGGTATTCTAGAGTATGTCTTGAACCGGTAGACCTAAGAATGGTGCCCCTTATTGATAAGTCTAGAACCCTAAGTGAATGTAAAAATCTTGAATAAGAAAAGAAGGTTAATAAAGTCAAGCCTTGAATCTGAAAAGAAGGTTAAGAATCAGAAACTTTGAATATGAAAATAAGGTTAATAAGAAGCCATGAAGGAATAGATATATATGGTGCCTCCTTCTTCAGTGGAATGATGGGCTTAAAAGATAGGTTGGTCTGAACGGCATGCAACCATCCTTAAGGAAGTCATAGAGCTATCCAAAATAGATCTTGATCGTTAGACCCTAGTGGATCCCTTCTTGGCAATGGTATTATGGGTCAGTTGAATTTAGTGATGGTACCATCTCTAATACACCTATGTGAATGAATGACTCTATGAGAACAAAGTCAAAGCACCGACTGGATATGCTTGTGGTTGTAGCTCTACTTGAGATGAGACTAGAGTACAAAGAAGCCGTTGATATTCCTTAACCATGTGCCAACATGGGATGTGTCCTAGTTCTTCCCTTGGCAAGTAGAACATCTTCCACGGTGTGGGGTTCTTATGACACAGGATTCCATACCTAGCTATTGTGGTCTATGTCGGTTAATGCCTATTCTCATCATGTAGGATGTGCACGCTAGTATTTGAGAAGTTCTACAACGTGTAGGTAGTTAAATGGGACGCTATCTACACATGGCATGAGTAGGCTTTGAAGATGCTAGAATGAGTTCCCTAGGTCTTTCAAGACCAATATGTGAAGTCCCCAAATTTATTAGTTCTCTCTTAAATGACTATAATGAATAGTGATGTCTTAGTAAAAGAATGTTGAATTGAAAGATACTTATATAAAGTAGCTTTGAGGATAATTTAGGTGTGCTTGAAGAGGGTGTATGGATGGTCTCTTCATGTCTTACTCAAGTGAGTCTTAGAGTAACTTTAGGTAGCGGGTGTAATGTGATGAAAAATCTTACTTGTTGAATATCGAATATGTCCTATATGTGATTGTTGACTCTTATTATGTCTATTAAACTCTTATGATGAAGGTTTCCAACAAAGTAGCATGAAAGTATATCTTAAAGTAAATGTCCCTTTTTGCATGATTTCTTGCATGTTCACCATACTTAGTCCATTCAATGTGCTAATTCCATATGTTTCTCTATGTCTACAAGTGTAGGTGGAAATTGACTATTCTCTAGAAGTTGAAGCTTGGGACGTAGATTTCTCTCAAGATTTGGTATGTCCTCATATGTTCAAGAACATGAATTATGTTTTAGTTTTCTTTTCTAAAAGACTTTGTAATAGTCTATGAGTTTCTTTTCAAATTGATGAAAGGGTCGTGACCCTATGATATTGACTAAAGTCTAAGATGGCTTATAACGAGACTTAGTTCTTTCTTATGTTTTTATTAAAAAGTTTGACTATTTTTATGAAAAGTTTTGATTACTCACTACTTTTCATATATATATATATATATATATATATATATCTGTGTATGTGTGTGTGTGTGTGTGTGTGAGATGAATGAATGCTAAGAGGTTTGTACAAGACATCCGAGAGGTCGAGTACGTCGTGTGGCAAGTTGGAGGGTGCTCCCAGGTCGTTACAAACTTGGTACCAGAGCCTAAGCTTATGAAGTAGTCTTTAGGGTTCAAAGTATCGTAAAGTCACGTCTAGTAGAGTCTTGTTCATTGGTGGTGAGTCTCGACATATCTATGAGCAAGAGGCTATAGGACGATAGAAGTTTCACTTTCATCATTACTCTTGTGTGTTCCATAGAGATTAACTCCATATGATCTCTCTCTATTATTTCCCTTGTCCAGTGGTCTTCTAGATGTGATTACTTTGAAGGGGTGGTGTTGCAAAGTTTGAGGGAGAAAGAGGTGAGTTTTGATGCTTATTATGGTTTGCGAGAATATGAGTATTTGTGAAGGTGGATTTGGAAGAGTTTGTTGTGATGACAACTATGACTGTGTGTTATCTATGATATTTAAGACATTATGATGGGAAGTTGGTTGTGAGGTAGTTCTAGCTTGATAAGAGTTATATTGGTTAAATGAAGTCGTTTTTTGGGACAATGGGTTACGTTTTGGTTATGTGCAATGATAGTAGAAAGTTATGGTGGAGACTTGAGGAGATATGTTAAGCCTTAGAATTGAATGAGGTGATGTTTCAAAGAGTTTGTCTAAGCTTATATCCCAAGAGAAAGAGGTTATGCCTAGTAGTAAGGTTGGTTAATAGTCTTGATGTTCATGAGTTAGGTTTGTATGAGTTTTCACCTTATAAGGAGTATAGTGGTTTATGAAGTATGAGACCTAGACGGTGCCGGTAAGTTGTAATTACTTACCTTAGTTATAAGAGGTTATTGTGTTGTTCTTGATAAAGTGATGGGTTTCTCCTAAGTGGGGGAGAGTATGGTGAATAGTTGGGTTTATGGATTATGTCTCTTCTATTCTATTCTATTCAAGCTTGAGAGTTATAACTTTCTAGTAGCATGTGCATGAATTGGGATTCTTTTGTGAAAAATGAGTTTCATAGTTCCTTACAACTTTTGGAATATTTTCATGAATTTATGTTTATATGGTAAAATGAGCTTCAATGATCTTGTCTCTCATGTTGTTATGCATCTATAATGAACTGCCTAACGTTACATGAGTGAACTAATAAGCATGTTTAACAGTGAGTTTTGGAAATGTTGAATAAGTGTGTTTTACAAGAAATGGGAAAAATGTGCTTAGAAATAATGTAGTGAGCATGATGATATGTGGAGAAGGAAGTTCCTCCTATGTGAAATGAAAAATGTTGAGTCTTATTGCATGATAAGTTGTAGATGTTGTTCCTACTTTCTTGTTGTGTTTTGAGTCTCTTGATTATGTGGAGTTGATTTTCCTTGTAGCTATATGTATTGTGTATAATGTGGTATGGTTATGAGCTGCTAGTTTTGAGTATATACGTCTTTGAAGTGTTGCAAGTGTCATTTGAGGACGAATGTTTCTAAGTGGGGAAGAATGTAACAACCATCAAAATGAACTAGGTTAATCTAGAGCCTATCATGAGTTTAATGAGTTAATAAGGTGTTAAAATGATTAATAATAACATTAGAAGTTGGTTTGAAGAGTTTGGAAGTCAAGAGTCGAAGAACAACCAAGACGTTTAGAAACTAGTCTATTAGTGTGCTAGTGTCTCCTTGTTTGTCGTGCATGTGTTTAGGTATTGTTTGGAGTCTAAAATCAGTGGGAAAGAACACAACACCAAGAGGGACATTTTTAGGGTTGAAACGTTCGGGTACGAATCCCTGAGGACCACCCTAAGGGTCCTTGAGGAAGACTCAAAACGTTGGGCAAGAAGGCTGCCAAGGAAGCGACCAGGCAGCCTGTTTTTGAAGCTTCATGCGCGTCGTATAGCCCACACTTAAAGGGAAAAATGTTGCCCTGCAACGCTGGATCAACAAGAACCATTCTGCCTAAAATTAAATTCCAGAACCAAGATTTGGAGATGTTACCGGGATGTGCAGCCATATCCCAGATTTGGTCGCGTCATTTTAAAGTCAAATTAGACTTGGTTAAAAGGTAAAATTAGTTTAGAAGTTTTTTGGGTACTTTGTGGATTTATTATAAATGATTTTTGAGTAAATTTTACCCCAAATTCACCAATCAAAACAAAACCCTCAAGTTGAAATCAAAGCTCTCCATTCCTTCTCTCTAAAACCTCCATTGTTGAAGCTATGAAGCAACAAGGTAAAAGGTTAAATTCTCCATGTTTTAAACCCAAATTTCATGGGATTTATACCAGTAAGGTATGGTGATTTCATACTTGATTCTTCTTCCATCAAGGAGCCAATTCCAAAGGCTTTTCAAAGATCATCAAAAACGTTGAAATCCTATTTTGAATTCTAAGCATGGGTTCTTGCATGAAAAGGTTTAAATTGATATTTTATTAATTGATCAATTTAAATTGATGGTTTTGAGATAAAAAACTTCATGAACCCATGTATTTTTTTAATTCCTAATTTTAGCTTTAAAGTGGGTGAATTGATCATTATTTAATTGTATTGAATTCATGTGTGGATTGTTATGGGCTATTGAATTATGTGTGGATCATTATTGAAATTGTTCTTAGATGGCCTTATAGTATTGATATCCATATTGAGTTTTGTTGGATCATTGGTATGGATGAATTGTTGGCCTATTTTTATGTACATTAATATTGGTAAGATCTTTTATGGTGTGAATTTTGTTGGAAAGTTTAAGGAATAGTGATTATGACTTTTAGAAGGTGCTGAATTGAACTAATTCCTTTGTTAAATATAGAATTGATATCGAATTGTTGTTTATTGGTATGATCCACTTATGGTGGCAGTGTTTAATTGTTATAGTTGTTATGAACATGGCCTTGTCAGCATTATTATGTGAATTATGGTAATGTTGATATAGTATGAATGAATATATGAAGTAAAGGTCCTCATTTGATGTCTATATGATCTTGTATGGATGTTATAATGATATGATTGAATGTACTTCCTCTCTAGATGTTTATATGTGATGATGAAGGACTAGGGAGAGCCTTTATAGAATGATGTTGTATCTTGTGTTGGTAGACTAGTCGTCCCTACTTGTTACTTGAATTGTCTTGAATGAGAGTATGAATGAAAGTCTAGGATCGGTAGACCTAAGTCGGTGCCCTTCCTTGAATGATTAAATGAGTTATTCTAAAGTATGTCTTGAACCGGGAGACCTAAGCATGGTGCCCCTTCTTGATAAGTCTAGAACCCTGAGTGAATGTAAAAACCTTGAATAAGAAAAGAAGGTTAAGAAAGTCAAGCCTTGAATATGAAAAGAAAGTTAAGAATGTGAAACCTTGAACATGAAAAGAAGGTTAGTAAGAACCTTGAAGGAATAGACCTATATGGTGCCTCCTTCTCAAGTGGAATGATGGACTTAGAGATAGGTTGGTCGGATAGGCATGTGGCCATCTTAAAGTAAGTCCTAAGAGCTATCCAAAATAGAACTTGATCGGCAGACCCTAGTGGATCCCTTCTTGGCAATAGTATTATGAGTTGGTAGAGCTTAGTGATGGTACATTCTCTAATACACCTATGTGAATGAATGAATATATGAGAACAAAGTCAAAGCACCAAGCACATATGCTTGTGGAAGTAACTCTACTTGAGATGAGACTAGAGTACAAAAAAGCCCTTGATATGCCTTAACCATGTGACATGGGATGTGTCCTAGTTCTACCCAGGCAAGTTGAACACCTTCCACAGTGTGGGGTTCTTATGACACTGGATTCCATACCTAACTAGCGTGGTGTATGTCGTTTAATCTCTATTCTCATCATGTGGGATGTGCACTCTAGTATTGGAGAAGTTCTACAACGTGTAGGTACTGGTATGGTACACTATGTATACATTGCACAAGTAGGCTTTGAAGATGCTTGAATGAGTTCCCTAGGTCTTTCAAGAACATTATGTGATGTCCCTACTTTATTAGTTCTCTCTTAAATGACTATATTGAATAGTTCTTGCTTAGTAAAATAATGTTGAATTGAAAGATACTTATCTAGGGTAGCTTTGAGGATCATTTAGGTGTACTTGAAGATGGTGTATGGGTGGTCTTTTCATGTCTTACTTAAGTGAGTTGATGTACCATGGTTTCACGGTACTTTCAATGTCTTTTCCTTAAGGTTAGTGTGTGTCTAAAGCCTTTTTGTATTGATTTTTGATGTAGGTTTCTCTTTAT
Source organism: Solanum pennellii (assembly GCF_001406875.1). Lineage (NCBI taxonomy): Eukaryota > Viridiplantae > Streptophyta > Magnoliopsida > Solanales > Solanaceae > Solanum > Solanum pennellii. Next base: position 25,961,746 of record NC_028644.1, read on the forward strand.
ATGCAGGAAATCTGTCCAAAGGAGAACGCGGAGGATTTTAGCAGAAATTGCAAAAGTGACCACCTACGGAGCCCACGACGGTCCGTCATGACTATGACAATCCGTTGGCGGCACCGTAGTGATATGAAAATGGCTGCTGAAGGAAGTTGGGGAAGTCTGACCAAGTGTGGGACTACGAAAGCTCATGACGGACTGTCATAGCAACGACGGTACATCCTGCATATTCGTCGTGGTTGTCAGAGAGTAGTCCAGTACCCAATTTCAAGAAGTTTCTAAGTGTTGTAGAACGGAACCCCTCGACGGACCGTCGTGCTTGCAACGGTCCGTCATATCTGTCCGTCGAGGGTAACAGAGAGTTGATGAAGAAAGCAGCAGAAAATTATGCCAAGTATGGAATGACGGAGCCCACGACGGTCCGTCGTGTTTATGACGGTCCATTGCACAGATCGTCGATTCAGACGCGTTTTGGACAGATTTGCCTTAAATATTGTCCTTCATTTGTTACGTTTTATTTTATTATAAATAGTTTGAAAAACCTCGTTTTTGGCGTTAGAATTTTGGATATTTTTTAGTTCTCTTTTTAAGTATTGAACTCTTGATTTTGGTATTTGATCATACTTTTCCGGAATCAATTGTTGGTGTTTTTGTGAATTATTCAAGTGAATTTCTGGATTTTCTTCATTCTCATAAAAGTAAGTGCATGAATTCTTACGTTATCGATATGAATTGTGTGATTATTAGCATGGGTAACTAAACTCCATAACTAGGCTTGTGGGAACCATGGGTAAATAACAAGGTAAAATCTAGCTAAAATAACTATTTGAGAATAGTGTCTTGCATGTATTGCTAATTCTTTCACTTAGAAGTCTTTTTAACGGATGACCAACGTTAGAACTCGCCTTATTGCTACTTTCCGGACCAAGGAAGTATATAATAGGAAAAGAATTATCAACATAGATTTAGTGTATACTATCTAATAGGCTAGTGTAGGTTGGTACGAAGTAACAACTTAGTCAAATATCGAATATGATGCTTAATATGAGGTAAAGATAAGGATTAGTAAAGCAACACACGTAGCCGGACCAAGGTGTGGAGTGAGATTCTCTAGATGCTGGACCAAGGATTTAGAGATACCTAACTTATCTTTTTGCATGCAAGATACTAGGAAAGGATTGTTATAGCTAGAATTACCAAGTTAGGAACCTGTGGGGAACACTTACGCCCTAGTTACTCTCATTAATTGATTAAACTCCAATACTTGAACCTGTCACTTATTTACTTTAATTTAGATAATTGCTTTTATTTATCAAAACCCCCTTTAGTTATTTGTTTTTTAGAAAATAATTGACTATATAGAAGTAATAATAGAATAAACTTAAGTCTGAATCATTTTCCTCGTGGGAACGATCCCAACCTCACTAGTTGGGTTATTTACGTGATGCGATAGCTTTTACTTCGTATCGAGAGGTAAATTTGAGCGTATCAAATTTTGGCGCTGCTGCCGGGGATTGTGGCTTTTAGATTAACTTTAAGCTTATAACCGAAGTTTAGTCAACAATTTCCTAACTTTACTTTTTCTTTTTGTTTTTGTCTCTTGCAGGTCTAACTTCCTTATATGCCAAACACACGGAGTAGATGAATACCCGTAATTGAACCTACCCCGAACTAGAGCGTACTTTAAGAAGAATGAATCAGAATTTGGGCATTCAAGGTAATGAGGTCGACCCAAAAATTCCACCATTGGTCGATGCTCGTGACCCTGTAATACCTGATATTCGTGGGGAAGGTGAAATACAGAGACAACCTACCGCTCCTCGCCCTCAAGAGTACTATAGGGGCTATGAAAATATCGCAGACTATGATGGACCACTCGTCTTGCCCCCTCTACCACACGGCCACACTTTTGTTGTTACTAGTAGTCTGATGCAAATGCTCAATTCCAGAGGTTTGTTTTAAGGGCTACCTTCTGAGGATCCACATGCCCATATCTCTAAGGTAAGGGCAGTGTGCAAAAGTTGTGTAGGGAGGCCCGATTTGAATATGGATGTAATTGGGCTAAGATTTTTTCCTCTTTGAGACGGGAGAGGATGCTATCATGTTTACTGAGATCCCTTATAACTCAATCTTCACTTGGAATAAACTGAGGGATGCTTTTAGCACGCTACTACCTGGTGTCTAAGAAACTAAACCACAAAGACAGAGTGAACAACTTTGTGGCACTACCGGGAGAGTCAGTTAGCAGTTCTTGGGATAGGTTCACTTCATTCTTACGAAGTGTCACAAATCACCGCATAGATAATGAGTCTTTGAAAGAGTATTTCTATCAGGGACAAGATGATAATAACATAGCGGTATTGGATACAATAGCAGGTGGTTCTTATGGGAAGTGTCCTTATGCCGAGATTGCTGAAAAGTTAGAGAAAATCTCCCAAAATAATAAAGCTTGGAGTACTAGGAAGTCAGATACTGGGAGAAACACCTTCGCAGTCCAATCTGCACACAACTCAGCCGTAGATGATCTTCGTGATGAGATGGCTCAAATGAGAACTGAGCTAGGGTTGGTGTTGAAACATGTTGCTGGGGGTGCGGAAAAGGTAAATGCGATGAAATACTTGTCTAAACCACCACCTCCAAATGATGAATATTACTATGAGGAGGATTCCTATGTAGTGAATGATCAGACGGGGGGTTTTCGACCGAACGCCCAAGGCTCCAATCAGGAGAATTGGCGCCAAGGTCAAGGAAACCAAGGTCGGACTATGGTAATTATAACCGCGAGGGTCATTATGTCCGAGATGGGAATTACAACCGCGACAACAACTTCAACCGGGGTAACTATGGTAACAAAAATGATAAGAGTGGACCCTATGTTCCACCTCAAAATCGTGAAGTTGCTCCTAGGGATGGTGGAGGTAGTATGGCGCGAGTTGAGGATATGATGAAGAAAATGATGAGGAGGTTCGATGCTAGTGATGAGCACACTAAAGAGTTAAAGAATGACTTAGCAGGTATAGGGAAGAAAGTTGATACACATGCAATCTCGATTTAGCATCTTGAGTTGTAAATGTCCCAATTGTCTGTAACTGTGAACACACGGCAACTGGGCACTATTCCTAGCAACACTATCCAAAATCCAAAAAATGATGGGCATTGTATGGCAGTTACTACTCGGGGTGGTAAGCAAACCATTGATCCACCTAAGTCGTCTAGTGTAGAAAAGGTGATAGAGATGATGATACAGTGGTGGAGGTTAGTGGTGAGTTAGAAGATAAAATGGTAAAAGATGTTGAGGTGCTCTAAAGGTGAACCCCATGCCTATACCACCACCTCCTTTCCCACAAAGGTTAGTAAAAAAAACTGAGGATGGTAAATATCAGCGTTTTATAACAATGTTTAAACAGCTTTCTATCAATGTCCCTTTGGTAGAAGCTCTTGAACAAATGCCCGGTTATGCCAAGTTCATGAAATATTTGGTTACAAAGAAAAGATCAGTCACTTTTGAGGATGATGATGGAATGAAGCACTGTAGTGCCATTGATACAAGATCTCTAGTGCAAAAGAAAGAAGATCCGGGTGCTTTCACTATTCCTTGTATAATCGGGCTATTACATTTTAAGAAAACATTATGTGATCTTGGGGCAAGTATAAATCTCATGCCCCTCTCAATTTACAAGAAGATGGGTTTGGGTGACCCAAAGCCCACTATGATGCGGCTACTGATGGCCGATCAAACGGTAAAAAGGCCCATTTTTATACTCCACGATGTGCTAGTAAAAGTGGAGTCATTCATATTTCCAACCGATTTTGTGATTCTAGATTGTGAGGACAATTTTGAGGTGCCTATTATTCTTGGGAGGCCATTCCTTGCTACGGGTAGAGCCTTGGTTGATATGAAAAGGGGCAGATGAAATTTTAGTTGAATAATGATGAAGTGACCTTCAACATTTGTAGGTCCATGAGGCAGAGTGGTGAACTCCAATCGGTATCTGTTATATCCTACAGAGTTGAAGAGTCATTTGAGGTACAAATTGAAGAGCGTCTGGGTGTAGAAGCATTGGCGGCAGTGATCATGAATTTTGATAGTTATGGCATTGAAGAGTATGGGTCATTGGTCGCGGCACTTGATCGAAATAATGTTCATTTTTAAAGCAAAGAAATTTGAGTTAGATATGCAACATCGCGAATCTCCACCCACGAAACCGTCTATTGAGGAGGCTCAAAAATTAGAACTTAAGCCTCTACCACCTCATCTGAGGTATGTATTCTTGGAAAGAGATGACACTTTGTCGGTTATTATTGCATCAGATTTGAATGTGCATCAAGTTGAGAGTTTGGTGAAAGTGTTAAAAAGGTTCAAAAGAGCTATTGGGTGAACTATTGCGGATATTATTGGGATCCCTCCCAGTATTTGTTCTCATAAAATCCAACTCATGCCCGATCATAAGCCAGGTATTGAGCATTAGAGACGTCTAAATCCACCAATGCAAGAGGTAGTGAAGAAGGAAATTATTAAGTGGTTGGATGACGAAGTGATATATCCAATCGCTGATAGTAGTTGGGTATGCCCTGTTTAGTGTGTACCTAAGAAAGGGGGAATGACTGTGGTCCCCAATGAGAAAAACGAGCTTGTTCCAGTGAGACGGGTTACTGGTTGGAGGGTGTGTATGGATTATTGGAAATTAAATGCATGGACCGAAAAAGACCAATTTCTTATGCCCTTCATGGATCAGATGTTGGATAGACTTGACGGAAAGGGATGGTACTATTTTCTTGATGGTTATTCGGGGTATAATCATATTTCTATTGCACCGGAAGATCAAGAGAAAACCACCTTTACTTGTCCATATGGGACCTTTACGTTCAAGAGAATTTCGTTTGGGTTTGCAATGCACCCACCACATTTCAGAGACGTATGATATCGATATTCTCCGATATGGTAGAGGACACTATTGAGCTGTTTATGAATGATTTTTATGTGGTTGGTGACTCTTTTGAGCGATGTTTGAGTCATTTGTCTGAGGTTCTTAAGAGGTGTGAAGATTGCTATCTAGTACTAAATTGGGAAAAATGTCACTTCATGGTGAAAGAGGGTATTGTATTGGGTCATCGCATTTCAAAGAAGCGTATAGAGGTTGATCGAGCTAAAGTAGAGGCAATAGAGATACTTTCCCCACCTATCTTTGTCAAAGGTGTGATAAGTTTTATTGGGCATGCAGGTTTTTACCAGAGGTTCATCAAGGATTTTTGAAAAATTGTGCATCCTTTGTGAAAGTTGCTTGAGAAAGAGTGTAAATTTTATTTTGATGAATCCTGTCTTAAGACTTTTGGTGAGTTGAATGAAAAGTTGGTGTCTGCACCTATCATTATTTCGCTGCATTGGAGCAAGCCATCTGAGGTTATGTGTGATGCTAGTGGGGTTGCTCTTGGTGTGGTATTGGGAAAAAAAGGGACAAAATCCTTCACCCCATTTACTATGCTAGTAAAGCCCTAAATGAAGCCCAAAAGAACTACACCGTGACTGAGCAAGAGATCATTGCATTAGTCTTTTCTTTTGAGAAATTTTGCTCCTATTTGCTTGGCACTAGGGTTATAGTGCATACTGATCGTTCTGCTTTGAGATATTTGATGGCAAAGAAGGATGCGAAACCGAGGTTGATTCATTGGGTATTACTATTGCAAGAATTTTACTTTGAGGTGATTGATAGAAAAGGGACCGAAAATCAAGTTGCTGATCACTTGTCCCGTTTAGAAGATGAAACTATGAGAGAGTTGGAGGATAAAACTGAAATTATGGTACTTTCCCCGATGAGCATGTATTGGCCGCCTCTCAAGACTTGATTCCATGGTTCACAGATTTTGTGAATTATGTGGCTAGCGATATCATCCTACCGGACTTGTCCTTTCATCAAAGGAAAAAGTTCATGTATGATGTGAAGAAGTTCTTTTGGAATGAGCCATACTTGTATAGTAGTTGTGCCCATGGGCTTATTCGGCATTGTGTGCCAGAAGTTGAGATGTTGAGTGTTTTGGAGGCATGCCATTCTTCACCCGTAAGTGGACATCATAGTGGTATCCAGACCGCTCACAAGATCTTACAATGTGGCTACTATTGACAAACTATTCATCAAGATGCTCATGAGTTCGCTAAGGCATGCGATAGATGCCAAAGAGATGGAGGCATTTCAAGAAAGCAAGAGCTCCCTTTGAATCCCATTCTTGTGATTGAGTTATTTGATGTGTGGGTATTGACTTTATGAGCCCTTTTGTGAGTTCTCATGGGATGGAGTACATTCTAGTAGCGGTTGATTATGTGTCTAAATGAGTAGAAGCTATCGCACTCGCAAATAATGAAGGGAAGAGTGTCACTGCGTTCATGAAAAAGAATATATTTTCCCGATTTGGCACCCCAAGTGCTATTATTAGTGATGGGGGATCCCACTTTTGCAACAAACTGTTTAAGGGATTATTGGAGAAATATGGGGTTCGCCATAATGTGGCCACTCCTTGCCATCCTCAAACTAGTGGGCAAGTTGAGGTGTCAAATAGGAAGATTAAGCAGATTTTGTCGAAAACGGTGAATACTAGTAGAACGGATTGGTCAAGGAGACTTGATGATGCTCTTTGGGCCTACCGGACAGCATACAAGAGTCCCATAGGTATGTCCCCATACAAACTTGTATATGGGAAGGCTTGTCACTTACCCGTCGAATTAGAGCATAAAGCCATGTGGGCAATGAAGAAGTTGAAAATGGATTGGAATGAGGATGCAGAAGAGAGGTTAAATGGGTTGAATGAGCTCGATAAATTTCGCCTAAAAGCTTATGAAAGTTCAGCCCTCTACAAAGAAAAGATGAAGAAGTACCATGACCAAAAGATTGAGAAACGTGATTTTATGGCTAGGGATTTGGTGCTTTTATTCAATTCTAGGTTGCGCTTGTTTCCGGACAAACTCAAGTCCAAATGGACTGGCCCTTACTTGATCACCCAACTATTCCCTCACGGAGCGGTTGAGTTGGAAAACAAGGAGGGTATGCGGTTTAATGTGAACGAATAACGAATCAAAATCTATCTGGGGCATACTGAAACGACGAATGAAATGATCGAGGCATACAATAATGATGAAGTCTGAGTAATCAAGTGTCCTCCGTCGTGCCGCGACGTTAAATCAAGCGCTGGTTGGGAGGCAACCCAATATGTATCCTCTAAGCCAACTATAGGTTTTTATGACTTTCTAGTAATAGTTGCATTTTGTTGCTTTTCTTTTTTTAAGAAGTGTTGGCTAGAGTGTAGTTTAGGGACCGTGTCCAAAAGGTGTCAAGAAAATATAAAAAGAATAGCTTCATGGGTGTTAAATTTGCAGGTAGCACATCACCAGAAAATTGGTCTGCAGAACTCATTGACGGACCCATCGACGGACCGTAACGCTTGCGACGGATTGTCGCAAGCATCCTTCCTGCCCAGGTAAGTTTTCCATTTTTGCTAAATTAGGCACCCATGACGGACCCCATGATGGACCGTCACACCTTTGATGGACCGTCAACGGGGACTCGTCGCATCAATAACCGTAAACCCGACCCAACCCGACCGGCAAAATATTAAAAGTTTTTAAACCTTTTAACTTCCCACCTCTTCATTCTAACCGTTTCTTTCCCTCACTTCCCCCATTTACTCCGTCTTAAACTCCATAACACTTTCTTACTCTCCCCAAAACATCAGATTCCCCATCCCTTCCCAAATTCTCCTAATCTTCCCTCTTTTAATCTCCTTGATTCTTCAAGTAATATGACGATCAGAGTCAACTGTTCTTCTGCTGATCACCAGAGTTGTGTGTCTTACTTTGTTTTCATCTTCTCCAAATATCAGGTATGTGGTTCTAATCTCTAAATTATCTACATTTCTTTCTTGTTTTCCCATGCTACATGCTTGATTCTGAATATTGGATCTTCGAAATTTGACCTCTATTGCATGCTACGAACTCACCCCGTTATTCCTACATGCCTTAAAACCCTTCACATAGTAAACAAAATGGGGATGTTGTGTTAACTAAATCAAATGGGGGTGTATGTTTCTGATAATTGTTTCTAACCTAGGTTGATAGTCCTCCAAATTGGCATGCTAAAACTCGAGAAATTATTATCTTAGGATTGCTAGTATGCTGGGTAATTGGGTTATAAATTATGGGTTGATAAGTATTCTTTCTATTAGAATTTTAGGGGACGATTGAGGCATCCGCAGTTCTGTCACTGAAGGATAGAACGAGACCCTCTCAACGGACTGTTGTGCCCTCGACGGACCGTCGTGGGGTCTGTCCCACCAATTCTCGTGTATTTTCTCTTAGTGTCTATCGATGACCTCTACGACGTACCGTCATTCCCTCGACGGTCCGTCCTGCACAACCGTCATGGTTGTCAGAGACCTATTCCTAAGGGTCTCAAAATCTTTTCTAAGTGTAAACGACGGACCTCTATGACGGACCATCGTGCTCTCGACGGTTCGTCCTGCAAAACCGTCATAATTGTCAGAGACCCTATTCCTAAGGGTCTCAAAATCTTTTCGAATTGTCCAACGGCGGACCTCTACGACGGACCGTCGTGCTATCGACGGTTCGTCCTGCACAACCGTCATGATTGTCAGAGACTTTGTTTCTGAGAGTCGTCAACTGGTCTGTCGTCCAGCACATAAACTACAGCAATACCATTTCAGTTTTGGTTTTACATTTTTGTTTTATTCTTTGCATGTCTTTTTTGTTTCTACTCGTACTAATTGTTGTTCTTTTCAGGTACTAACACTTATGGAACCAAAGCTAGATCGCGTGTACGCACGAGGGCGCTCAAAGTCCATCGCATCATCTGCCCAATTGGTCATTGTCTCTAACGATGAGTGTGACACTGAATACGTGCCCCCAGGCACTGTCACTCCTGCACGGGCTGCACGTACCACCAGAGCCACCCCCACGAAGGTGGCGCCCGGCGTAGTCACTACCTCCCAGTCTGAAGAGGAGTGCATACTGACCGGCACACCTTCTGGGTCTGCTACATACTCCAGGGATGCTTCTGGCGCTGAGAAAGTATCGAGTTCAGAAGAAGTCTCCGTGTCTGAGGAGGATTCAACTCCAGCCATTGCATCTCAGTCTGCCTCGTCTGATGAGGCCGATAGTGCTGATTCCACTCCAGCACCACTAACAGGAGTTCCGGTTTCCAACCAGCCCAACCGGTGGTGTGTTGACGGGCAGTTTCAGGTGTACTCAGACGCCAACCTGCCGAATGATAAGCGGGTTATGACCCAGACCCTTACACTGGAGAGGCGGGTCCTCACGGGGAGTCTCCCCACCATACCGGCAATCCATTCCCTCTACACCAGGCACCGGCTAGAATAGATGGCTCGTGACGTGGGCCAATACAGTGAGGAGTTGGTCAGAGAGTTCTATGCCTTGTCTGTGGCGACACTTCGAGCCAAGATATACAGGAGGGCTGCCCCCGCCAAACAGGCCACGCTAGAGCACATCTGAGTCCGCGGAAAGTGGGTAGACATCTCCTTGCCCTCCATCCGCCGGTATCTATACGGCGATACTGTTGATGCCAACTGGACTCCTCTCACTGCCGAGTTCGACTACCAGTGGAAACTGGTTAAAGATGGACAGTTCCTGCGTGAGCATGAGTTGAGAGAGACCACCAAGAAGTGGATTGCCCGGTACTTTTCTGTTGATGAAGAGGCTGCTGGTTGGGTACTTCAACCAAAGGGAGACATCAAGAAGGCTTACCTGACCTTCACGGCCAAGTTTTAGTGGTTGATAGTCCGCCACTGCCTTTCCCTTACTGTTGTAGACAATATTGTCACTTGGGATCGCGTAGTTTTGATGGCGGCGATGATAACAGGGTTCGAGGTGGACTTCGATTGGCTTCTTCAGGCGGTCATGCACGAGAGGGCCTTCAAGGTCACTACTACTTACCTATTTCCGTTCATGGTGTTTGCTTTGTGTAGGTCAGCAGGTGTGCCTATTTGGCACATCGATCAGATCAAGACCCCGCCGGGCACTTCTGATATAGGCCTTATTAGGGATGAGGCCAATGAGTTGGCCCTACGCAGAGGGCCCCGCCCGGAGGTACCTCCGCTTGGTGAGAACCTGGCGGACACTGTAGAGCAAACCCAAGCAGCTACCCAGGCTACATCTAAGCCTACAGACACCACCCCGGTCGAGTCTATCCCGGGTGGTAGCACCGCTCCGAGCTCCTCTCGCTCGACTCCCTCCGCCACTCTGGTCCCACTTGCTAGGGTCCAGAAACTTGAGGCCCAAATGGCCACTCTTCTGCATCACATCCAACCTTGGATGAAGAGGTCTATTGCTGAGGCAGAGGAGAGCATGGAGCGGAAGATGGCCCAACACACGGAGAGGAAGATCATGGAGGTTCATTAGCGCCTGGACGCTTTTGAGTTGCGTGTTCTAGCCCGATCAGCCCTTTCAGTGGACGTGTCGACCTTTTAGGCTGCTGTAAAGAGTCTGAGAGTGGACCTGGACACGATTCTAGAGGTTAGGGTGCCCAAGTCTGAGGCCCCTTCTGCAGAGCTCGCCGAGGATACTATTTTGGCGGCCTTATTCTCCACTGCTGTAGTGCCACTACCTCCACCACGAGAGCATGCAAAGAGGCGTAGAGTTTGGAATGAGGATGAGGCTAGGGCACAGAAGAGGGAGCACGGAGAGTTGGAGGCTGCAAGGAGAGCCTCGATTGCTGATGAGGAGGCCCATCAGTTGAGGGCTATTGAGTTGGCTGCTAGGGCGTCTAGCTCTAGAGTTGTTGAGGCAGAGAAGAGCACTACTGATGGTGTTGTGATTGTTGAAAGAGGCACTACTGAGGGTCCTGTTGATGATGAGGACACTACTGAGGGTGTCCAGACTTCAGAGGGATTGGGTTTCGGGACACCAGACCCACCAGCTTGTTGATCGACGGCGCTTTGTGCCTCAAGTTTTCTTCACGTACCACTTATTATTTTGGATTCTTTTATGCATTGGGGACAATTGTATATCTTTTTGTTGAGGGTGGGGTAAATGGAGAGTGAGTGCTAGGATGAAGTCTGAGTAGCCCAACTTACGATCCTCTTTTGGGGTTTTCTTGCCTGTGTTCTTTTTCCCCAACTGACTGATTATTTTTATTGTTGAACCGACATGTCTATATCTTGTGTACATAGTACAACTCTGAAGCATGATGTCTAAAATAGAAATGATATCCTGATGTAAATGAAAATAATGCATGACTAGGCATAGTAACTGATAAATGTGTGGCTCTAAGAATGACATAGAGATACACCGCTGCATGACCCTAAATCTAAGACTCGAACTAGGTGTCTGATAATTTGGTAGAGTAATGAGATTTCAAGTGAGTATGAGGAAAATTTGAATAGTCCACTATTTGTACTGAGCTAGAACTTGCCTGGTTAGTTCTGCTAAAAGTAAGCCATAATAGACAATTATGAAAGGATCATAGGCCCTTGTTCAATATAACCAATCTTTAGCCTAAATAACAGAAAACCGAATGAAATTTATCCCTTTTTGATCCAAACGATTTGAGCTTGAGATAGACCTTTCTTTTTCACCACAACTGATCTTTTCTGGGAACAATATGTTGGCTCTGGTCCCTCCTTGGACATGTGCACCTCAGCTTATGCCAAAAGCATAAGTTGAGGGTGGCTAATGCAGAAAACAACCTTGTCGTGTAACTGACCCAACTTTAGGCATTGTGTACTTTGACTCATGGCAAAGCCATGAGTTGAGGTGGCTATTATGAGGAATGCTCCGGAAAGTGGGGTTGAAAGAACAAAGAGAGAGAAAGAACAAAAGAAAAGTGACTCAAGAAAAGTTGAAAGAAAAGTGAAATTAAAAATATAATAATAATAAATTCAAGCAAGAAAAGAAAAGAGTCACTTACACAAAAGAAGAGAGAAGGGAAAATAGCAAGGTGAAAGAATATTAGAAAAAGGGCAGAATAAAATGATGAAAAGGTTGGACACTCAATCTATATGTCAAGGAGGGAAACAAGTCACTAAAATATACCTAAATATACCCTACTTGATCCTGAGCCTATGTTACAAGCTAAGAAAGTCCTATCGTGATCCTAAGAGTTATTATGGCGAACATAAAGCAGTGAAAATAAGGGCAAGCCTATGACAATATGTATCAATGAGTTGTGAAGTTGTTTTGAGAGCGAGTGTTGAAAAGTAATCCTTATACTCAAACTGAAATCATTTTGTGAAAAATGAGGATGTTATTTTGAAAAGGACACTAGTTGCAATAACGGAAAAATTAGCACCTAGGTGAGAGATCGAAGAGGATAGGTGTCAGGTTGTGGTGAGTCTGTGTCATGGTCTGATCCACATAATTCAAGCCTAATAGTGATAGCATGCATGAACATAATGAGAATAATCAGGATTGATAGCAAAATGATTGCGAAAGCTAAAAAACGGATACTCTTGTACAAAATTTTGTAGTGAGTCATAGTGCGTTGCTTGAGGACAAACAACGAATTTAAGTTGAGGGTGTTGATGTACCATGGTTTCACGGTATTTTCAATGTCTTTTCCTTAAGTTTAGTGTGTATCTAAAGCCTTTTTGTATTGATTTTTATGTAGGTTTCACTTTATTTGCAGGAAATCTGTCAAAAGGAGAACGCAGAGGATTTGAGCAGAAATTGCAGAAGTGACCACCTACGAAGCCCACGACAGTCCGTCGTGACTGTGACGGTCCGTCGGTGGCAGCATAGTGAGATGAAAATGGCTGCTGAAGGAAGTTGGGGAAGTCTGACCAAGTGTGGGACTACGGAAGCTCATGACGAGCCGTCATAGCCATGACGGTCCGTCCTGCATATTCCTTGTGGTTGTCAGAGAGTAGTTTCAGTCCCCAATTTCAAGAGGTTTCTAAGTGTTGTGGAACGGAACCCCTCGACGGACTGTTGTGTATGCAACGGTCCGTCATATATGTCCGTCGAGGGTAACAGAGAGTTGATGAAGAAAGTAGCAGAAAATTATGCCAAGTATGGAATGATGGAGCCCATGATGGTCCGTCGTGCTTATGACGGTCCGTCGCAGGGGTCGTCGATTCAGACACGTTTTGGACAGATTTGCCTTAAATAGAGTCCTTCTTTTATTATGTTGTATTTTATTATAAATAGTTCGAAAACCCTCATTTTTGGTGTTAGACTTTTGGATATTTTTTAGTTCTCTTTTTTAAGTATTGAACTCTTGATTTCGGTATTTGATCATACTTTTCCGGAATCAATTGTTGGTGATTTTGGAATTATTCAAATGAATTTCTGGATTTTCTTCATTCTCATAAAAGTAAGTGCATGAATTCTTATATTATCAATACGAATTGTGTGATTATTAGCATGGGTAACTAAACTCCATAACTAGGGTTGTGGGAACCATGGGTAAATAACAAGGTCAACGTTAGATTTCGCCTTATTGCTACTTGCCGGACCAAGGAAGTATATAATAGGAAAAGAATTATCAACATAGATTTAGTGTATACTATCTAATAGGCTAGTGTCAGTTGGTACTAAGTAACAACTTAGTCAAATATCGAATATGATGCTTTATATGAGGTAAAGATAAGGTTTACTAAAGCAACACACGTAGCCGGACCAAGGTGCAGAGTGAAATTCTCTAGATGCTTGACCAAGGATTTAGAGATACCTAACTTATCATTTTGCATGCAAGATACTAGGAAAGGATTGTTATAGATAGAATTACTGAGTTAGGAGCCTGTGGGAACACTTACGCCCTAGTTACTCTCATTACTTAATTAAACTCAAATACTTGAACCTGTCACTTGTTTACTTTAATTTAGCTAATTGCTTTTATTAATCAAAAACCCCTTTAGTTATTTGTTTTTTGAAAAATAATTGACTAAATAGAAGTAATAATAGAATAAAGTTAAGTCTGAACCATTTTCCTCGTGGGAACGATCCCAACCTCACTAGTTGGGTTCTTTACTTGATGCGACCGCTTTTACTTCGTATCGAGAAGTAAATTTGAGCGTAGTATGAGTCTAAGTGAGTCTTAGAGTAAGTTTATGTAGAGGGTCCAAAGTGATGAAAAGGCTTACTTTTTGAATATCGATTATGTCTTATATGTGATTTTTGACTTGTATTATGTATATTAAACTCTTATAATGAAGGTTTCTATCAAAATAACATGAAAGTATATCTTAAAGTAAATGTCCTTTTTTGCATGGTTTTCTTGCATGTTCACCATACTTAGTCCATTCAATGTGTTAATTCCATATCTTTCTCTATATCTACAAATGTAAGTGGCAAGTGAGGATTCTCTAGAAGTTGAAGCTTGGGAAGTTGATTTCTCTCAAGATTGGTATGTCCTCATATGTTCGAGGACATGGATTATGCTTTAGTTTTCTTTTCTAAAAGACTTTGTAATAGACTATTAGTTTCTTTTCAAATTGATGAAAGAGTTGTGACCTTATGATATTGAGTTGTGTCTAAGATGGCATATGAAGAGACTTAGTTCATTCTTATGCTTTTATAAAAGAGTTTTACTATTATTCTGAAATTTAATTTCGCACTAATTTTCATATATATATGTAATAAATGAACGCTAAGAGGCTTGTACAAGATCTCCAAGAGGTCGAGTACGCCGTGTGTCGACTTGGGGGTGCTCCCGGGTCAGTTACATATGGTTTCATCAAAACAAACCATGACTATTCCTTAATTCACTATGAGGAAAGGTGTGCATAGTACTAATATTGGTATATGTAGATGACTTGATGATTATTGGAAGTAGTATGACTCTAATTGATCAAGCTAAAACCATCATACATAAAAAAAAATTTAAGGTAAATGACTTAGGTTCCATATAGTACTTCATGAAAATTGAGGTACACAGATCTACAAAAGGTGTGCTACTTTATCAGAGAAAATATACACGAGAGCTTATATCAGAAACCGGGGCTAGGAGGTGACAAACTAGCTATCACTCCTATTGAAGTAAACAAAAAATGTAACAATTTATGAGTATGACATCATAGTGAGAATTACAAATGATGGATTGTTTGCATAAATGAAATTTTTAAGTTTAAAATATTTTTTAAAAACAAACTTAATTTATTTTTGGTTGGGGGGGGGG
>NC_028644.1:25977509-25987952 GCF_001406875.1 Solanum pennellii
GTGAAGCATGAAATTTTGAAGTTAAAAATATTTTTAAAAAATAAACTTAAATTCTTTTAGGGGTAAGAGGCGCTAGTAGGGTGGGGTGGGTGGAGCGCTGGTAGGGGGTGGGTTGGGGGTTGGTAGGGTGGGATGGGTAGGGGAGAGGTTGGAAGAGATTTTTGGAAAATGTTCTCCTTAAGTTTTAAAGGGAAGTCATTTTCCTTAAATTTAAGGAAAATGAGTTGATTTGGAAAACATTTTCCCAACCAAACAACATGAGAAAATTGAAAAATATCTTCCTTCGTACCAAGCACACCCTAAAGGTATTATATTTGGACACTTTGGTAAGTTAAGCCAAGTCAAGCCTTAGAGAAAAAGATTCTTAAAGTTGTAGTGAGTTGAAAACTTGAAATATACTTTGATTTGGTTATACTTTGTTGTTTGATCCACCCACCTCCATGCATTAGTAGCTAAATTAAATGACTTTATATTCCGTACACCAATGATGTATAATTTATTTTTAAAAAAATATTATCATATTAAGTTAGCACAATAATAGACAAGTCTTGAAAACAAACTTATAAAGAGAGAATAATTTCACGTTATGATCATTAATTGCACTAATATATAAGTATTCTTTGCACTACCAAGACATGTAATACTTAAATCCAAATTTAATTGCTATAATTATTTTTTAATTAAATGGACTAATCTAGATTTTGAGTAGAATTTGTTAGAAGATGCTCCTATCAAGATAAGGATTTGCAAGTTGATGTTTGGTCACAAGTGGGTTTGTTGGATGTCATCCCATATTCCACTGCTAATGGCAAGTAACAAAAAAAAGTACGTTTTAGCCACGGTTGGCTAGTTTTTTTTTGTTTTTTTTTTTAATTTTTTTATAATTATCTGCAATTGTTTCCCTACTGCATATCCCAATACTAATACATCACCTGTTCCTAATCACTTATCTATTTTTTTATTTTTTAATTGTCTTTAATTACTTGTTTATTTTAATAAATTAAAATTATATCATCAATTAATTACTTTAAAAATTTTAGAGCTTCTTAAAATTTTATATTTTAATTTATCCACTTCACAATTAATAAGCATAAAATGGTAAATTCACTATGTCAATAATTATTTTCTGGATATTTCAATTTAAAAATAGAAAAGTAAGAGGGAGAGACAAAATATATTAATAGCCTTCACTAATAAATTGACCATTATACCAAAAAGTGTAATGATCAAACTTTCAACTTTGTTCTACAATTCACAAAACATAAGCTTCAAACCTTGAATATTCATAAAAAAAATACACAAAGATATACTAGAGTAACGAAAATGCTAAAAGTTAAAAGAAACACAATATATATGTAGTTTGTTTAAAAATATACTAAAGGCTAAGAAGATTAGTTGAAAGTAGACAACTCACTATCAAATTTAGCTTATAAAAATCTATAAAGAGTAGCCAAGATTTTGCATAAGTTGATTCATGGTCTCCTCAAGTTGTTCTTTTATCTCTTCATATCCAGTCAGCTTTTCTTTCAAGGTTCTTTAGGTCTTCAACATGTTGATTAGACATATATATTACTAGAGCTATCAAGACGAATTGAATGTCTAGGCAGTCGAAGAGCAAACTTTACCATCTAAACCACACATCACAATGAAAGAGTATTTTCAAAACACTAAAAGCAAATAGACCACACCCCATGCATGGCACTACTACTAACATAAGCTACACCACCCAACATATAGACACAAAAATAAAGTCTACAGGCACAATAGGGAGAAAATACACCCCAAACATGCTTTCATTGCTTGATGGTCAAGGAAAATAAATCTCAATGATGAAGGAACAGAAAACAATATAAGGTACTACTGTTACAAAAGCTCTCTAGCACTACTAGTTTGTGTGTTTATGATTATTAAAGAATACAGTTGAGGAATTGACTAGATTTTTCCATTTTTAATCGGATATTTTAAATTCAAACCATAGAAAAATCAATATTTGAACTAAAATTTGGCATATGAATCTTACAGCTAAAATTTTCCCTTCTTCGATCACATAATTGCCATTGTTGACCAAATAACCTCACTCCGCGGATACACCAGCCTTCCCAATTTTTTGCTCGTATCATTAATCAAGTAAAGATAAATTAAAAATAAGTAAGATGAAACACATTTTATTTGATACAAAAAAATGAGTTTAGAAGAAACTTACAATTTGAACAATAATCACTGCCTTAAATAAATTTGAGAATCATACATAATATATAGCACATGATTCATTTTGATGGCTCGACGAACATATATATAACTATATCCTATTTCATAATTAATTGTTGGCATCGAAAACAACCATTTGTAAAGATGGGCTAATTAATCACTGCCAGTGCCATTAATTATTAGTGTATGAAGAAATTTGTTGCAATTAATATAATGGTTGGAGTGGCAGGGTGAAAGTCAATGGAAAAGAAATGGTTCATGGGATGCTATTTACCACTACTTGTGGCAGGAATGTAAGATATTCCTGATCAAGATTATCATTCAACAACTATATTTGAGACTTAAGTTAGCAACGCAACTTGGAGAACTGAATGTATACCCAACATGATCAACTGTGGTCAAATTATTTTTTGTGGGAGTTATACACACTAGACATTTGGGAAGAATGTCTCAAGGAATTTTATGACCAAAACAACGATGACAACAAGACCTTAATTATAACTTGCAGCGGAAATATCTGTTGTTGATTTGTTGTCAAAAGGAATTCATGCTTCAGATCACAACATCGTTTTTGTTCACAAACCAAGAGTCTCTTTTGATTTGTCTAAGAAATTTTCTTCTCTATTTCATCTTTTGTTTTTACCTTTCTCATGTTCTTCCCCTCTTTCTTTTTTTAAGTTCCCACGTCTGAAATAAAGTTACTCCCACTAGGAGCCTTTTAAGGGGTGTTAAATAGTTACTTGTAATTGTTCTCTCTTATCCTTTAAAAAAGATTATCTATTTAATTAATTAATAAAATCAGATAGGACAAAAATGGATCGGTTCAGGCAGAACCGGGCTGAGTCGGGTCGGTACACATAGGCAACCCACGATAAAAAAACTTACATCTCCAACTTTGCACATGGTGGACAAGACCTAAGCCAACACAACATCAATCAGACAAACAATTATATTCACAGGACAAATAGTTCGTGCGACCTATGAGCATGAAGAACTTACCTTTAAAGTCTTACAAGCCCTACATATGAATCCAAACACATGTGGAAAGAATTTACTATAATTCTAAGGAAACTATTACACACGATACCACATACATCATTCAGTACTTCAGTAGTTATTTATTCAATCCCTCAACCTCTTATAGATGTGAACTCGATTTCATGTTTTTAAGTTTATATACACAATTTATACACTCGAGTGTAATAGCTGGCTTATGTATACAAGTTGAATTGTTCATTTTAATCTTCCCTTTCTACTCAAATCTATCTGTTCCATATCTACTGCTTCCTTAGACATGCACTGCATTGTCGAATAACTTATGACTATTAGCAACATGCTAGAGTAAGAAACACTGATCGAAACTTCAAGAAAAAGTAAAAGGTCGAAGGGTATTTAATTGAAAAGAGATTTTTACCTTTTGTGGTCACACAATTAAGAAGCAGAGAAGTGTTGTAATACTTCGAAAGTTTCATGACTTAGTATAGAACCTCACTTGATAAACGAAGACTTAAAATAGTGTTTCTAAGCTTAAACAAAGGTAATAAACTTAATTTAGAAAGTGGTAGAATCAAAACGTCATGAAACGACCATAACGTCCAGAGATTTGTGAAAGATGAGCTAGTGTATCTTCATGTGTTTCAAGGGGTTTTAAGAGTCGGAATTAAGTCAAATTTGGTAAGAAGGTTTAGAATACATGTTAAAATGTGTTTAGGGTCGAAACGGCCGGGTAAGAATCCCCACGGACCCTAACATTTGACCCTAAAACCTGTAAATTAACAGTGAGCATTGACGAAATAAACGCGAGCCATCGATGGGACAACGTCCCGTCGATGGATATCATTGTTTCATACTTAGCCAAATCCCAGAATGGCCCCAAAATTCAGTCTCTAAACCAAACCATGCTTGATCAGTACGGTCAGTGGTTTGGTCTACGACCCGTCGACGGGGAGTCGTCGTTTGGGCCTTCACTTCACTACCCAATTTCTGTTAAGTAAAGGGAGTTTAGTTAATTATTAGTGATTAAGGGATGGTAAATTAAGTTAGTTTGGGACTATAAAAGGGTTAAACTTCATCAAACTAACTTAACACCTCATTATTTCTTAAACCCAATTCACTCTCACTTTTCTCTACTTTCTCTCACTACCCAAAGACCCCCATTGAAGACCAAAGTTCAAGCTTCATTAGGGCTTAAAGATTCAAGTTTTCCTCAATCATTCTTCAAGTATTGTTAAGGTATGGAAGTAATTCACTCTTGGGATTATTTTTCCCAAGAGGCTCTTTAAAGAATTGATTTAAAAGATGTCTAAAATTATGGTTTTCATCCAATTTCGTGGATTACCTTTCAAATTAATTTAATGTTTTATTGTATTAATTTATATTGATAGATTATGATGGTTTATTGGTTAATTCTTGAAATCCCTTAGACTTTGGCCTAGTTTCTCTAAAAGATCCATGATTGTCCCTTTTCCCTAACCCTAGGTTATGAATTAGGTTGATTGGTGATTAGGGATGATGTAATTGACTTAGTTCTTGTATAGTCTATTATTATATGATGATAATGAGTGAATTTATGGATAAATATGGAATTGATTATAAAATCTTGAAGGAGATTCTTGGAAGCTATTGGTAAGACTTTTATGATTATGAATACTTTATTTCAATTATGATGGTCTATTATTGGTGGTGATGTTCAATTGAAGCATGATTATGTGAATAGATTATGAATACGATGATATGATGAATATGATAACATGTTATGAGTATGTTGAATGTGAGCTTGATAGGGGTATGATCATGCAAGGTTGAAAACGATTCACTTGTGTGCCTTATTATGATATGACTATGATGTGATAATTTGTAGTACCTCAAAAATGACTTACGTCAAACTAGAGCCTAACATGTTTTTCATGAGGGTCTAAGGTCCTAAAATGGTTAATAATGTAGTAATGAGGCAGTGTCTAAAGTATTAGGTGAATTGGATGTTACATACTCAAACTGACCTAGGTTGAACTAGAGCCTAACACAAGGTGTAATGATGTTTTAAAGTCATAAATTGGTTAATAATGGTGTTCTAAGGCAGTATATAAAGTTTGGAACGGTTTGGAGATCAAATGTCTAAGACGTCCGGAAACTAGTCAGAATTAAACTAGTGTGTCGTAGTGTTTTGTATTGAAGTTCTGAGGGATGTTTTGAAGGTGAAATTCAGTAAAGAGGGTTCGTATGTGTAGCCTCATATATAAAGGGTCAAAAATTCCGAGAACGACGCCCCGCGGATCATCAAAAAGGTCCCAGAGGAGGACCCAAACATGGGCCAGCGGAGCTTCCAAGCAGCCAAGATTTGGCATGCTGCCGATGCGCAGCAGTGACGCAGTAGGCAATAGTCTTTCCCAGCATGCGGGCATGTCACGAACCATTCTGTCCAAGAATTTTTGAAAAATAAGATTTGGAAGTGCCTCCGTGACGCACAGAAAAGTCCCAAATTTCATTGCGTCATTTTTAAGTCAAATTTGAGTTGGTTAATTTGTCCAATAAGTGTAGGGGTCTTTTCGGTAATTTAGGGTTAATTTATGGATGTTTATAGGACCTATTTAAACCCCTAATCTCACCAATCAAAGCTGAAACTCTCATCTCAAAACAAAACCTCTCCATTCACTCACTTCAAAAACTCCATTGTTGAAGTTTTGAAGCTCCAAGGAAAAAGATAGAATTTCTCAAATTTTTTCCATCAATTATGTGGGCTTTTCATCACAATTAAGGTATGGTTTTTTATCCTTGAAACTCTATTCATGAAGGAGCCCAAATTCAAAGAAGTTTTCTAAAGTTTTCAAAGATGAATTGTCCAATTTCATGATCTATCCATGGGTTCTTGCATTAAAGGTTTTTAAGCATTGAATATTGATTGAATTGTTATTAATTTTATTATTTTAACTCAATTAACGTATAACCTATGAAATTGATGAACCCTAGTTTTTGACTACTTTATGGGTTACTTAATATTGTCTTAATACTTATGAATTCTAGTGTAGCTTTCTATGGGCTATCTAATGATGTAATAATTGTATTGAATTGATATATATATAGTTTGTCTTAGATTGATGAATTTATATTGAATTGACCTAGTTTCATTGAGTATGATAGTTTTTATATTGTACTGATGTTCATGGCCATTTGTAAGGGCCTTATGGTATTGAATTGGCTTATTTAGCATCAAATTGAGGTGTTGAGGATGGAGTGGTGCTACGCTTCCCTAATTACCTTTATTTTATGTTATTTAGACTTTAATTATATTGTGATTGGTATGGTCCACTTATGGTGTCGGTGTTATGTGCTTTACTTGCAGTTGATGTGGCCTTGTCGGTGTTACCTTATGTATTATGATAATCATGACTTTGTCGGCAACTACATGAAGTATTACGATGAATTTTTTAGTTAATTATGTGAAGTATGATAATAGCTACCTACATGATAAGCAATGTGAAAGTATATGTGGTTTTTTCTATTGATGTTATCTAGGTGATCATGTTAGACTATAACTATGGTTTATGTGTATAGTCTTAGGGTTGATGCTTCGTTATTCCTATTTGACTATATGAGTCTATGTTGGTTATATTGATGATGATATTATAGGGTATAGGTTAACTTAAAGAGAATATGGTATGTCTATGTGTGTATTGAATAACATGTAATATGTGTTAAGGTGAAGCATGTGATGCCTTGTCTTGGTTGACTTGTGTCCCTTACTTGATGTATGTATGAATGTGAATATGTTATATCTTGACTTAGGATGATAAAGACTCTTAGTCTTGTATGTATGAATGACACGAGGTCTTAAATGATGTTATGAGAGAGTCTTTTATGTGAAACCTTGAACCTAGAGGTAAGGTTATGAATGTTGAAGCCGAAAGTCGTAATGGTATCCTTCAAAGTAAAAGAATGATAGACTTAAGGTTGATTGACTGGAATGGTATAATATCAAACCTTAGGAAAATCATGATGAGCTTCTTGTTGCCATTGTAAGGTATCCCTAGAGAACCTCTTTGGTAGGGTAAATGTGATTAGGTTATGAACTTGATATGGAACCCCTTTTTATAAACCTTAATGTGAATTACTCTATGAGAACAAAGGCTAGCACCGAGTGAGTATGGTAAGGGAAGTAGTTCTAGTTAAAGAATGAGACTAGATTACAAATCATGCCCTTCATATTCCTTAGCCATGTGTCTACATGGGATGTGTCTAAGTTTTACCATTGGCAAGTAGGACACCCTCATCGGAGTAGGTTAGAACTCCGGATTCCATATCTTGCTATCATGGTCTATGTCGGTTATTGCCTATTATCATCATATGGGATACCTACTAGCATTATAAAACTTCTATGAAGTTTAGGTGGTGGTATAAGACGATATCTAGACATTGCACAATAGGCGTTTATGGTGTTAGTGAGAGTCCCTAGGTCTTGTCCAAGACCATTACTTGAATGTCTTAATGTGATGAATGTGTCTTAATTGAACTAATGAATATAATCACTTTAGTAATAAATAATTCTAAATGAATAAGTACTTATCTAGAGTAGTTAAGGGTTTTCTAGTTAAGGTGTGAAGGGAGCATAGGAATGGTCACTTCGTATCTTACCTAGGTAAGTCTTAAGAATGACTCTAGTTAGGGAAAATGGTTGAATATGTAGACATGATCTAAACTTAGGTAGTCTTAAGTATTACTTAGGTAATCTTGAAGTAGTTAATCATGAAAGTTATCTTCCTGATTTACTTGAGTAAGACTTTTGATAGTCTTTGAAAGAGAATGTTATATTATCTATATGTTGTTGTGTTAAGTGAAAATGATTCTATCATAGGTAGTCTATAGGATCTCTTAAGTGTGTGTGTAAAGGAATGTATGGGCGTTCGCTTCACAACTCACTCAAGTGAGACTTAAAATCACCTTTTATAGAAGGATCTCATGTTCATGTGTATGGTGTCTTGTAAGTGTGTAAGTGTATTATTATAAGTAAGTCTTGAGGATCATTTAGGCATGCCTAAAGAGGTTGTATGGGCGGTCTCTCTTTGTGTGACTTAACTGAGTCTTAGGATAGCTTTTAGTGGGATGATTACATGCTATAGAATGTCTAAGGAAGAAGTAGGCAACTTCACTGTAACAGTGAAAGAATTCACTGTACAGTAAGTTGAGCTCTCTGTAATGTGTCTCTTAAAAATGTGATATTCTAACGGATTTCTTATGTGTTTCTAAGTTAATACATGTTGTTCTTATGATGATATTATAATATTTAAATGAAAGATGCATATTTCAAATAAATATCCCTTTTCATGATTTTATGCATTATGTCATACTTTGTACATGTGTTATATTAATTCCATGCTTTTATCTATATCAATAGTTGTTGGTAGGTGAGGAGCATTTGGGAAGCAAGACTTGGACCGTAGCATCGTTTAAGAGAAGTTGAAGTATGTCCTCATTTATCTCGAGGGCATAGATGTCTTTTATGTTTCTTATTGAAGTGTTGTAATAGACTAAGTATTTCTACATTCGTATTGTATGGGCCGTGTCCCAAGTATTCTCGTGTCTAAGATTGATGAGGTTGAGACTTAGTATTTCCTATGATTTTATACGAAAGAGATTTTAAAGACTATGAAATGTTTTGTGAAAATTTTTAATTTCGCACTCCTTTTCACTATGTGTATGTGATGAACGATAAGTAAGGGCTTGTACAAGACCTTCGAGAGGTCAAGTACGCCGGTTGCAATCCGAGATTGACCCTAGCTTCTATGGGGTACTCTCGGGTCGTGATAAGCTTAGTATCAGAGTCAGGTTGTGAAAGTGGTGTTAGGAATCCAAAAGTCTCATCAAGTCACGCCTAGTAGAGTCTTGACCATCGGTGCGAGTCGCGACACATCTATGGGCAAGAGGCTATAGCACGATAGAGTTTCCCTTCTTTTCTACTGCTATGTCGTGTGGTAGAGTAAAAGTTATGAGTAGTCTTTTCTTATGGTTTTCCTTGTGTTTCTAGGAAGATGAATACGAGGAGGAAACCGGCTAGGAGAGTTGAGGAGATTGATGTGCTTGAGGACATTCCTCCTCAAGTTGAGCAAGTTGATCAAGTTCCTCAAGGTATTCAAGGTGATCAAGATGTTCAAGTGCCTTCCAAGGTGATCAAGTCCCTATTGTGGAAGGAGGTAATGATGTCCCGGAGTTGAGTAATAGATATATTAGAGAGGCTTTGCTTGCTTCAGCCCGAGTGTAACTGCTCAAGTGAATTTGAGTATAGACCCTAGAGTGAATGTCGTGGAAAGAACTATGACATCTAGATTAAGAGATTTTGTTAGGATGAATCCTCCTATCTTTCTTGGAGATCCACAAGAGTTCCTAGATGGAGTGTACAAGATGTTGAGTGTCATGGGGTTACATCCAGGGAGAAGGCAGAGTTGGCTTCGTACCAATTGAGGGATGTTTCTCAAGTGTGGTATACTCAATGGAAGGATAATAGGCCGGTTGAGTGGGGTCCTATTGAGTGCGAAGAATTTAAGGAAGCATTTCTTGGCAAGTACTTTCCCCGTGAGAGGAGGGAAGTTAAAGTAGAGGAGTTTATTAATCTCAAACAAGGAAATATGAGTGTTGAGGAATACTCTTTGAGGTTCTCAATGTTATCTAGATATTCCCCATCCCTTGTTTCTAATCCAAGGGATGAAATGAGTCAATTTGTGATGGGTGTTGCCGATCTAGTGAGGGAAGAATGTCGTACGGCGATGCTACATGATGATATGACCTTAGCTAGACTCATGGTGTATGCACAATCAATTGAAGAGTCTAAACTTGGAAGGATTTCTAGAAACTTGAAAAGAAGTGGTTCTAATGATCAAGGTCAACCTAGATTTAAGAAGAGGGCTCAAAATCAAGAAAAACCTAATAGTGCTAAGGTGATATTTGAGAAAGGAGGTGTTTCTCAAAATGGAAAAACTACATGTGTCACTTGTGGAAAGAGACACTATGGGGAATTCCTAAGGGGTACTGGTAGTTGCTTTGGTTGTGGTAATGAAGGACACAAGGTGAGAGATTGTCCTAGAGGAAGAGACAGTAAGCAAGTTGCTCCTAATGCTCCAAAGGAATGTTCCAATGGCGAAGACTCGTTTCAGTGCACTCCGGGCAAGAGGATCAAAGCCGGATGATGATGATGATGAGGGTAATTCCTTGCATTTCTATTAGTGTTATGAGTTCCTTTTAAGTGGG
>NC_028644.1:25987997-26177575 GCF_001406875.1 Solanum pennellii
TGGGGGGGGGGGGGGGGAGGGTATGATTAGTAGATGGGATAGAAAGTCATACAAGCATGTTGCATGTGCATGGTGTTTAAGAGTTTTGTTGAAATTGAATTTCATTAACTTCTTGCATTGTGTATTATATGAAGCCATGATTATGTTGTAAGATGAGTTTATATGATGTTACCTTGCATATTAGCGTGTTTCTATCATGAATTTCCTAAAAGATGCATTTTTGAAAAAAAGCCAAATTCACTGTAGCTTGGAATCTGCTAACTATTAAATTTTTAAAAATTTGGCTTATTCATTATTTGTTTAAAAATTTTTGTAATATGGTTAGAACTGATTTTTATAAGCATGATAATAAGTATAAAATGAGTTTTTTCTAATTGGAATGAAGGATGTGAGTTTTTTTGCATGATAAGTTGTAGAAGTAGTTTCTATCTTCTTGTTGTTCTTCGAGTCTCTTAAAGTATGTGAAATAAGATTCCTCCTATATGTGTGTATTGTGTACTGTGTGGGATGGTTATATGCTGCTAGTCCTGAGTTTCTTATCTCTAGAAAGTGCCTAAAGAATAGCAAGTGTCATTCGAGGACGAACGTTGTCCAAGTGGGGGAGTATTCTTACACTCTCAAAATGAGCTAGGTTGAACTAGAGACTAAAACTTGTGTCATGTTTTTTTTGAAGTCATAAATTGGTTAATAATGGTTTTCTAAAACAGTATTTAATGTTTGGAAGTGTTTGGAAGTCAAACGTCCAAGACGTTCGGAAACTAGTCGGAATTAAACTAGTGTGTCGTTGTGTTTTGTATTGAAGTTTTTGGGGATTGTTTGGAGGTGAAATTCATTATCTAGGGTTCCTACTCTTATAATGATATACAAAGGGTCAAAATATCCAAGAACGATGCCCCGGGGATCATCAAAAGGGTCCCCAAGGAGGACCCACACATGGGCCAGCAAAGCTGCCAAGCAGCCAAGATTTGGCATGCTGCTGTGCGACGCGCAGCTGTCATGCAGTAGGAAAAAGTCTTGCACTGCGACGTGGGGCTGTCATAAATCATTATGTCCAAGAATTTTCGAATAATAAGATTTGGAAGTGCCTCCGCGGCACGCAGTAAAGTCCCAGATTTCGTTGCCTGGTTTTTAAGTCAAATTTGAGTTGGTTAATTTGTCCAATAACTGTAGGTTTTTTTGGGTAATTTAGGGGTAAATTATGGACGGGTGTAGGACCTATTTAAACCCCTAATTTCACCAATCAAAGCTAAAACTCTCATCTCAAAACTAAACCTCTCCATTCACTCTCTTCAAAAACTCCATTGTTGAAGCTTTGAAGCTCCAAGCAAGAAAATATAATTTCTCAAGTTTTCTCCATCAATTTTGTGGGCTTTCAATCACAATTAAGGTATGATTTTTTATCCTTGAAACTCTATTTTATGAAGGAGCCCAAATTAAAAGAAGTTCTCTAAAGTTTTCAAAGATGAATTGTCCAATTTCATGATCTATCCATGGGTTCTTGCATTAAAGGTTTTTAAGCATTGAATATTGATTGAATTTTTATTAATTTTATGATTTTAACACAATTAACGTATAAACTCGTGTAATTGATGAACCCTAATTTTTGACTACTTTATGGGTTACTTACTATTGACTTTATGCTTATGAATTGTAGTGTAGTTTTCTATGAGCTATCTAAAGATGTAATAATTGTATTGAATTGATATCTAGGATGTCTTAGATTGATTAATATATATTGAATTGACCCAGTTTCATTAAGTATGATAGTTTTTATATTGTATTGATGTTCATGGCCATTGGTAAGGGCCTTATGGTACTGAATTGGATGATTTAACATCGAATTGAGGTGTTGAGGATTGAGTGGTGGTACGTTGCCCTACTTCCCTTTATTTTATGTTATTTAGACTTCAATTATGTTGTGATTGGTATGGTCCACTTATGGTGGTGGTGTTATGTGCTTTACTTGCAGTTGATGTGGCCTTGTCGGCGTTACCTTATGTATTATGATAATCATGGCCTTGTGGGCAACTACTTGAAGTATGATGATAAATTTTGTATTTGATTATGTGAAGTATGATAATATCTACCTACATGATAAGTAATGTGAAAGTATATGTGGTTTCTTCTATTGATGTTATCTAGGTGATCATGTTAGACTATGACTATGGCTTGTGTATAGTCTTAGGGTTGATGCTTGGTTATTCCTACTTGACTATATGAGTTTATGTTTGTCACATCCCAAAACCATACCCTAGAAGTTAGGGGCAATCTCGGATTGCAACCGGCGTACTTGACTTCTCTGAGGTCTTGGACAAGCCTTTACATATCAGTCATCGCATAAACATTGTGAAAAGTAGTGTGGAATTAAAAGTTTTCACAAAACATAACATAGTCTTTTAAATCTCTTTCATATAAAGTCATAGGAAATACTTAGTCTCAATCTCATCATCTTAAGACACAAGAATACTTGGGACACGTCCCATACACAATACGAAAATAGAAATACTTAGCTTATTGCAATACTTTAAATATAAAACATAAAAGACATATATGCCCTCGAGTCATATGAGGACATACTTCAACTTCTCTTGAACGATGCTACGGTCCAACTCTTCACTTCCCAAAAGCTCCTCACCTACCAAAAACTATAGCGATAGATAAAAGCATGGATTAGTACAATCACATGTACAACATTTAACAACTTAGAAACACATAAGAAAACATTTAAACCAAACATCATAATTTTAGAGGTCATTTACACACTTACAAGACATCAAACATCAATGTAAGATTCTTTTACCAAAGGTGACTCTAAGTCTCACTTGAGTGAGTTGTGAAGTGACCGCCCATACAATCCCTAACACACACAGTCAAGAGATCCTATATACTACCTAGGAGAGAATCATTCTCACTAAGTGTATCAATATGTAGATAATATGTCATTCTCCTTCAAAAGGCTATTAAAATACCTACTTAAGTAAATCAAGAAGATAACGTCCATGATTGACCTCTTCAAGATTACCTAAGTAATCCTTAAGACTACCTAAGGCTTAGATCATGTCCACAAAATCAACCAACTTCCCTAACTAGAGTCATTCTCAAGACTTCAAAAGATAAGACATGAAGAGATCATCTCTTATGCCCTCTTCACACTTTATCTAAGGAATCCTTAAGTCACTTTAGATTAGGTACTCATTCATTTACATGATTCATAACATAACTCATTAGTTCATTAGTTCATTAAGAGACTCATACATCACATAAAGGACATTCAATTAATGGTCTTAGACAAGACCTACTGACTCCAACTAAAATATGTTCGAAGATCTCAAAATGATCTTCCAGTTCGGGGGAGAATTCACAAAATTCTGTTTCCATCAAGAATTGAATTGACCACCTTCAAAGCCTATTATGCAATGTCTAGATAGCATCTCATACCACCACCTAAACTTCATAGAACTTCTATAATGATAGTAAGTATCCCACATGATGAGAATAGGCAATAACCAACATAGACTATGATAGCAAGATATGGAATCCGAGTTCTAACCTACTCCAATGAGGGTGTCCTAAATGGTAGAACTTAGACACATCCCATGTAGACACATGGTTAAGGAATATGAAGGGCATGCTTTGCATTATAGTCTTATTCTTTGACTAGATTTACTTCCCTTACCATACTCACTCGGTGCTAGCCTTCGATCTCATAGAGTAATTCACATTAAGGTTCATATAAAGGGGTTATATATCTAGTTCATAACCCAATTACATTTACCCTAACAAAGAGGTCCTTTTGGGTTACCTTACAATTGCGACAAAAATCTCATCATGACTTTCCTAAGATTTGATATGACGCCTTCCATCCAATTAACCTTAAGTCCATCATTCCTTTACTTTGAAGGGCGGCTTTCTACTTCAACATTCACAATCTTACCACTAGGTCAAGTTTTTCACATAAAAGACTCTCTTAACATTATTTAAGGTCTCATGACATTCATACATACAAGAGTAAGAGTTTTAGAATCCTAAGACAAGACATCACATATTCACTTTCATACATACATCAAGTAAGTGACACAAGTCAACCAAGACAAGACACCACATACTTCACCTTAACACACATTACATGTCATTCTAGAAGAACATAAAAGTAACTACTATCATCTTTAAGTCATCCTATACACTATCAAAACATCATCAATATGGCCATCATAGACTCATATAGTCAAGTAGGAAAGACTCAACCTTAAGACTATACACACAAGGTCAAAGTCATAGTCTAACATGATCACCTAAATAGTACTAATAGAAGAACACATATATGACTTCACATATAGATAGACATTATCATGATTCACATAATCAACTACAGAAATAGCCACATTACTTCAAGTAGTGGCCGACAAGTCCATGATCATCATAATACATAAAGTAACACCGACAAGGCCACATCAATTGCAAGTAAAGCACATAACACCTCCACCATAAGTGGACCATACCAATCACAATAAAATTGAAGTATAAATAACAAAAAAATAAAGAAATAGGGAATCGTACCACCACTCTATCCTCAACACCTCAATTCGATGCTAAATCACCCAATTCAATATCATAAGGCCCTTACCAATGGCCATAAACATCACTTCAACATAAAAACTATAATAATCAATGAAAATAGGTCAATTCAATGAAGATTCATCAATATAATACAACCTAGATATCAATTGAATACAATTATTACATCATTAGATAGCCCATAGAAATCTACACCAGAATTCATATACATTAGGTCAATATCAAGTAACCCATAACTTAGTCAAAAACTAGGGTTCATCAATAACATGGGTTCATAGTATATTTAGATTAAAATCATCAATACAATAACAATTTAATACGTAATAAACGTTTAAAAACAATTAATGCAAGAACCCATGGTAGAATCATGAAATTGGTCAATTCAACTTTGAAAACTTTTGAAAACTTCTTGAGAGTTGGTCTCCTTGATGAAACGAGTTTCAAGGATCAAATTCCATAACTCAATGATGATAATTATTCACTTCGATGAATAATCTCAACTCAATTCAACAATCCAAGCTCTTCCTTGATTTTGGACTTCAATAAAGTCTTTGGGAATTCTTAAGGGATTTTGGGGATTTGATTTAGAAGAATGAAGTCTTCAATGTGTTAAAGACTTATATACACATTTAGAATATCCGAAAGACCCTTAAATACCGTCAAACCTTCTATTTGGATTTTGGGGTGAAATTACAATTTCACCCCTCAACTTGCAGTGACTGCACGCAGGAACAACTTCAGAGATGGAAGGGCCATCGACGACCTGTCCCTTGACCAACGGACCGTCATATTGGTCCGTGGTCTGGGACTGAGGCTTGTTTATGTCCTCTCCTACCCCATGGATAAATCCTAATCAATGATCCACCACCAACCAGGTGTCGACTGACCCACTGGGTGTTGATTTCCATCCGCTGCTTGGGCTGTCTTGTGCAGTCTTGGCACCAACTTTGAGTCCTTCCTAGAGGACCCTTGGTTGTCTCTTAGGGATGTTTTCCCGGACGTTTACAGCCCAAACATGATTGTATATGAGTTTATCACCTCTCACAAAAATTTAATCCAAATCAAACACGTAAAACTCGATGAAACATACTTAGACACACAAGGTCATTTCAAGGCACATCTTTCGAACGTCATGGACGTTCTTGGACGTTTGACCTCCAAACTTCACGAAACTTGACACACTTCCTGTATATGCTATAATAACTCATTTTAATATATTAAAACCTCAGTAATCACACATAAACACATAAAACTACATATGAGAATCATAGTTGACTTAATAGTCGAACGTCTTGGTCGTCCCTTGACGTTTGACTTCCAATGCACCCAAACTCTTAGACACTGCCTAATACCATATTATAAACATGTTTAGGACCTTAAACCATGATGACCAACATGTTAGACTCTATTTCACCTAAGTCATTTTCTGGGTCTTACAATGTTGGTCATATTGATGCTGATATTATAGGGTATACGTTGTCTTAAAGAGAATATGGTACGTCTATTTCATTATAGAATTGCATGTAATATGTGTTAAGCTGACATATGTGGTGTATTGTCTTGGTTGACTTGTGTCCCTTACTTGATGTATGTATGAATGTGAATATGTGATGAATTGACTTAGGATGCTAAAGCCTCTTAGTCTTGTATGTATGAATGACATGAGACCTTAAATAATGTTAAGAGAGAGTCTTTTATGTGAAACCTTGAACCTAAAGGTACGGTTATGAATGTTGAAGTCGAAAATCGTAATGGTATCCTTCAAAGTAAAGGAATGATAGACTTAAGGTTGATTGGCTGGAACGACATCATATAAAACCTGAGGAAAATCATGATGAGCTTCTTGTCGCCACTGTAAGGTAGCCCTAGAGGACCTCTTTGGTAGGGTAAATGTGATTGGGTTATGAACTTGATATGGAACCCCTTTGTATGAACCAAAATTACTCTATGAGAACAAAGGCTAGCACCGAGTGAGTATGGTAAGGGAAGTACTTCTAGTTAATGAATGAGACTAGATTACAAAGCATGGCCTTCATATTCCTTAACCATGTGCCTACATGGGATGTGTCTAATTTCTACCATTGGCAAGTAGAACACACTCATCAGAGTAGGTTAAAACTCCGGATTCCATGTCTTGCTATCATGGACTATGTTGGTTATTGTCTATTCTCATCATATGGGATACATACTAGCATTAGAAAATTTCTATGAAGTTTAGGTGGTGGTGTAAGACGCTATCTAGACATTGCACAATAGGCTTTGAAGGTGTTAGTGAGAGTCCCTAGGTCTTGTCCAAGACCATTACTTGAATGTCTTAATGTGATGAATGTGTCTTAATTGAACTAATAAAATATAATGACTTAAGTAATAAATTGTATTAAATGAATAAGTACTTATCTAGAGTAGTTAAGGGTATTCTAGTTAACGTGTGAAGGGGGTATAGGAATGGTCACTTCGTATCTTACCTAGGTAAGTCTTAAGAATGAATCTAGTTAGGGAAAATGGTTTAATATGTAGACATGATCTAAACATAGGTAGTCTAAAGGATTACTTAGGTAATCTTGAAAAGGTCATTCATAAACTTTATCTTCTTGATTTACTTGAGTAAGTCTTTTGATAGTCTTTGGAAAGAGAACGTCATATTATCTATATGTTGTTGAGTTAAGTGAGAATGATTCTATCATAGGTAGTCTGTAGGATCTCTTAAGTGTGTGTGTAAGGGATTGTATGGGTGGTCGCTTCACAACTCACTCAAGTGAGACTTAGAATCACCTTTGACAGAAGGTTCTCATGTTCATGTTTATGGTGTCTTGTTACTATGTAGGTGTCTTATTATAAGTAAGTCTTGAGGATCATTTAGGCATGCCTAGAGAGGTTGTATGGGCGGTCACTCTTTGTGTGACTTAAGTGAGTCTTAGAATAGCTTTTGGTGGGATGATTACATGCTATAGAGTGTCTAAGGAAGAAGTAGGAAACTTCACTATAACAGTGAAGGAATTCACTGTACACTGAGTTGAATGAGTTGAGGTCACTGTAATGTGTCTCTTAAAAATGTGATAATTGTCCTAACAGATTTTCTTATGTGTTTCTAAGTTAATAAATGTTGTCCTTATAATTATATTATAATATTTAAATGAAAAGATGCATATTTCAAATAAATGTCTATTTTCATGATTTTATGCATTATGCCATACTTAGTACATGTGGTTGTACTAATTCCATGATTTTATCTATCTCTATAGTTGTTGATAGGTGAGGAGCATTTGGGAAGAAAGACTTGGACCGTAGCATTGTTCAAGAAAAATTGAAGTATGTCCTCATTTGTCTCGAGGGCATAGATGTCTTTTATTTTTCTTATTGATGTGTTGTTATAGACTAAGTATTTCTATATTCGTATTGTATGGGCCGTGTCCCAAGTATTCTTGTGTCTAAGATTGATGAGATTGAGACTTAGTGTTTCTTATGATTTTATATGAAAGAGATTTTAAAGACTATGAAATGTTTTGTGAAAAGTTTTAATTCTGCACTACTTTCATTATGTATATGCGATGAACGATATGTTAGGGCTTGTACAATACGTACAAGAGGTCAAGTACGCCGGTTTCAATTCGAGATTAGCCCTAGATTCTGGGGGTACTCTCGGGTCGTGACATTGGAAGTCAAACGTTTAGGGATGACCAGTCACCTATGTGCTTAATGTGTGTTTTATGTGCTTATATATGTGTGTCATGAACTTATGAGGTCCTTATACGAGTTATTATAGTGTTGGTAGGCAGTGTTTTGAGATTCATGAAGTTTGGAGGTCAAACTTCCAAGAACTTCCATGAGTACGAAAGGTTTTCGTTGAAACGACCTTGTGTATCTTAGAATATTTTGTCGAGTTTTATGTGTTCGTTTTGAATGAAATTGAAGTGAGAGGTCCTAAACTCGTATACAATCATATTCGGGTTTGAAATTTCCGGGGAAACATCCCCAAGGACCAACCAAGGGTCCTTGAGGAAGGACATATTATTTGAGCCAAAGGCTGTCTAGACGAGCCTAAACGACGGAGGCAATCGACGGCCAGTAGGCTGGCCAAGGCCCCGTCAATGGTGGGCGTGGGTCAAGACATAGCCTAGGGAGATTAAGCTCCTAAAGGCAAGTCTCTTATTCCATCGACAGCCAGCCAGAAGGGCCATTTGTGGACCTACACCCCGTCGATGGGTAGTCGTGGGTTGAGCCTGTTTTCTGCACAGTTTACTGTTAGGTGAAGGGGAGAATTGGTAAATTCACCCCATATTGAAACAATTGTTTGGGAGGTTTCCTAAGGGTATTCTAGGTATTTTAAGAGGGTTTATAAGTCCTAATTACCTAGATGAATTCATTCTTCAAAATCAAAACCCAAAATCTCTAAAGAGTTCTCTAGAACTCCATTGAAGCCAAAACATAGGAAGAGATTGGATTGAAGATTTGATTGGTGATTATTCATCAATTTAGTGGTTTATCTTCATTGAGGTATGGTTTTTCATCCTTGAAACTCTCTTCATTAAGGAGTCCGAAATTCAAAGGGATTTCCTAAGTCTTCAAAAGATGAACTTGTCCAATTTTGTAATCTATCAATGGGTTCTTTCATTAAAGATTTTGAATCATTATATATTGATTGAATTGTTGTTAATTAGATAATTTTAACATAATTAACCTATGAACCCTAGTTTTTGACTACTTTGTGGGTGACTTGATAATGTCTTAATGCTTATGAATTCTAGTGTAGTTTTGACTATTGAATGATGTAAGAATTGTATTGAATTGATTTATAGGTTTTCTTAGATTGATAAATCTATATTTAATTGACCTATATTCATTGAGTATTATGATTTTTGTATTGAATTGATGATCATGGCCATGGGTAAGGGCCTTTTTGGTATTGTAATGGATGATTTAGCTATGGATTGAAGTGGTGAGAATATATTGGTGGTACGCTGCCCTAATTATCTTTATTTTATGTAACGTAGCTCTTTAATTATGTTGTGATTGGCATGGTGCACTTATGGTGGACGTGCTATGTGTTTTACTTGTAAATGATGTGGCCTCGTCGGCGTTACTTTATGTATTATGATGATCATGGCCCTGTCAGCATTACTTGATGTATTATGATGAATTGTGTAGTTGATTTATGTGAAGTATGATCATATCTATCTCCATGTGAGTAATGTGAAAGCATGTGTTCTTCTATTGACATTAGGTGATCATGTTAGACTATGACTATGTCCTTATCTGTGTAGTCTTAGAGTTGATGCATGATTCTTCCTACTTGACCATATTAGTCTATGATGGTTATATTGATGATGTTATAGTAGTGTATAGGGTGACTTATAGATGATAATGGTTATTCCTATGTGCTTATAGAATGATATGTTATATGTTATAAAGTGAAGTCTTAGTGTTTCTTGTGTAGTTGTATTTTGTCCCTTACTTGATACATGCATATGAGATGTCTTGACTTAGGATGCTAAAGTCTGTTAGTATTTTATTTTTGAATGACAAGTGACCTCGAATGTTGCTAAGAAGCTCCTTTATGTGGAACCTTCAACGTATTGG
Source organism: Solanum pennellii (assembly GCF_001406875.1). Classification (NCBI taxonomy): domain Eukaryota; kingdom Viridiplantae; phylum Streptophyta; class Magnoliopsida; order Solanales; family Solanaceae; genus Solanum; species Solanum pennellii. The sequence continues at coordinate 25,998,150 of NC_028644.1, forward strand.
TAAGTTTATGATCCTTGAAGTCGAAAGCCGTAATGGAATCCTTCTTGTATGAATGGTGGACTTAAGGTTGGTTCTATGGAATGGCATGAAATCATCCTTAGGAAAGTCATTAAGCTATCATCTTCGTCATTGAAAGGCATCCCTAGGGGACCTCTTTGGTAGGGTAAATGTGATCGGGTTATAAACTAGATATGGAACCTCTTCATGTAATCCTTAATGAGAATTACTCTATGAGAAAAATGGTTAGCAAAGAGTGAGTATGGTAAGTGGAGTAGCTCTAGTTAGGCATGAGGTTAGAGTACAAAGAAACCCTTCATTTTCCTTAACCATGTGACTACATGGGATAATTCCAAGTTTTACCATTGTCAAGTAGAACACCCTCCATCAGAGTAGATTACAACTATGTATTTCATGCTTATCTACAATGGTATATGTAGGTTATTGCCTATTTTCATCATATGGTATACCTACTAGTGTTGGAGAAGTTCTATGAAGTTTAGGTGGTGGTATGAGACGCTATCTAGACATTGCACAATAGGCTTTGAATATAGTGAGTGAGTCCCTAGGTCTTCTTCAAGACCATTACTTGAATGTCCTTATGTGATGAATGTCTCTTAAATGAACTAATGAGAAAGTAATGACCTAAGGTAGAAAGCATGTTAAATGAAAAATTACTTAGCTAGAGTAGTTAAGGGTTGTCTAGTTAAGGTGTGAAGGGGGCATAGGAATGGTCACTTCATATCTTACCTAGATAAGTCATAAGAATGACTCTAGTTAGAAAGTTGGTTGATTAAGTAGGCATAATCTAAACTTAGGTAGTTTTAAGGATTATTTTAGTAATCTTGGAGGGGTCAAGTATGAACATTTTCTTCTTGAATTACTTAAGTAAGTCTTTTGATAACCTTTGTGAGGAGGATGTCATTATATTTGTGTATTATTGTATTAAGTGAGAAGGATCTTATCCTAGGTACTCTAAAGGATCTCTTAAATGTGTGTGATGGTATTATATGGGAGGTAACTTCATAACTCACTCAAGTAAACATTAGAATCACCTTTGGTAGTTGGATCTCATGTTTATGTGTTTGGTGTATTGTAAGTGTGTATATCTCATTATAGGTGGTCTTAAGGATCATTTAGGTGTGCCTAGAGAGGGTGTATGGTCGGTCTTTTTTGGTCTTAATTAAGTGAGTCTTAGGATAGCTTTTAGTAAGAGGATTGCATACTAGAACGTTTTCACTGTGAAGTTGAAAAACTTCACTGTAACTTTGGAATTAGTCACTGTAAAGTTACATAAGTTCACTGTAACATTCCTTAAAATGTGATAAAATGCTTCTGTGATATCTTATGTGTTTCGATGGTGTTAAATGTTGTTCTTATGCTTATATCATAATGTTTTAATCAAAAGGAGCATATTTCCATTAAATGTACGTTATCATGATTTTTATGCAATAAGCTAGTCACGCCCCGAGCTAACCCCGAGACGTGGTCACGGAACCTAGGACCACAAGTGATCTCAAGCTAACCCTGTTGGCATGATCATGATCATACTAAAGATAATAAACTGAATGCGGAATCTAAATCATAATTCAAACTTAAAAAATGGGGAATACCCATATTTATAATTGAGATATTTGAAATACTAATGAATTTAACACAAGGAAGTTATTAACTCAATACTAAGCTGAAACTAACTATGCCTGAAATAAGCCTCTAAACTGACTAGAAATGTTGGGACAAGCCTCAGCTAAGTCTAGCAAAAACTGAAACTAAAGGACTAAATACTAAAAAGAAACTCGTGACTATTGTCCTCGGAGAATGAAGACTCACCACTGAATCTGCTGAACTAGAGATTAGAAATCGATCTAAGTATGATCTGGATGCTGAGAACCTGAACCTACATCACGAGAAGATGTAGTGTACGTATGCATCAGTACTTGGAAGATACTGAGCATGTAGGATGGAATAATGCAGAAATATAACATAACTGAACAAGCACAAAAGCAAGTATAATATTCTAACATGATATACTGAATTCTGAGCTAACTGGATGCAATGACCAAATTTATAACATGCTGAGACTGAATAATAACTGAACTTTAAATATGGTCAATGCACTAGAGTCTGACTGAACTATGGGAGCTACTAATAACTGATAATAAAATCACATGAGCTAAACGTTGAGTCCGATGTATACGCCCCATCGAGAGGACCCAATATACCCTGCCAGAGGTATGAAGGCATGCTGGCGTGATCACTAAACTATTGCCCATAGAGTGGACTTACAACCTACTTGGCTAGTAGTTCTGGGATTAATTGGGTACGCTGAACCCTAGTCCAACTTGGTATTATGCTACTCCTAATGAATAAATCGATTAAGACATTATGACTGAATTTCTGTAAATACTGGATAGCTTTAAACTGAACATGCAAACTGAAAATGCAACAATTAATATAGTAATTATGCATTTATAACTGAGGCATGTATATCTGAAGTAACTGAAATATTTGACCTAGCATGTGTAATACATGAACTAAAGAAATACATAGCGAGGGTTCTGAAATTCATGCGATAAATTGAATAATAACATGATTTCTGATTTGGAACATATAACTAATTAATTCATGAATTTTGTTGAAGTAAAGGACCCCACTAGTGAAATCCCACATACCTGGTGATGAAATTCTCAGAGAAATTTTTAGATTTCGGGGTTGGAACTGCTGGAACCTTGTTACGTTCTTGGACTATGGTTCTTGACCTTTTTCTACTTTCTTGCTTCGACTTTTCTAAGTTTTGATTTACGATTTTTAGTTAGATAAGTTCTTGTTGTGTTTCTAGGCTTAAACTGACTAATATCTGATGATTTAGGGTGAAAAAGACGTATCTTCGGGTTTAAACGAAGTAGGAAAAGACCAAAAGACCCCTGAGTTAATTGCTTTTGGACCAAACGACGACCTGGACTGACGGGTCGTCGGTAAATCAATGGTCCGTAGGTTGGGTCTGTTTGACATCCCTTTACTAAAACGGGCATAACATTTTACTCGAAGGTCTGATTCAAGCAAGGTTGGTGGCTATGGAAAGATAATTCAATTATCTATCTTTTTATATGTCATGTACATCTAATTCATTTTGTGCTAAGAGTTATGACTATTTGAAGTTGAGCCAACTGCATTTCCCCCAACTGGTTGCTAATTTCCACCTACAGTCATGCCTATGATACGTTGGTCCCTTTGCGGACCGTAGTGGTCAATCGTGGTTCTTGTCAGAGAGTGGGTAAATGGGGTCTTGATCGATGGACAGAGACTACAGATCATAGTCTGAGCTACGGAACGTAGGTCAGTCCGTCGTTCGGCACTTAGTCACATTTTCTGGGCTGAGTTTTTGGGATCTTCAAACTCAAAAGACGGATGAACAGTACGGGCCGTAGATTATACTACAGTCTGACAATGGTAACTATCGGTTGCAACTGCAGATTTCTAAAAAGCTAATTTCTGGTGTGTTTTAGATACGGGGTGTTACATTATCTCCCCCTTGGGGACATTCATCCTCGAATGAAGACAAAACAAGCTGAAATAGAGTTTCAATCCCTACTACTAAACACTGAGAACTGAGTTTCTTACTTTATTGAGTTTCGAGAAATGCAAATACGTGAAAATGACAGTACAAATGAGGGAACATGATTATAAGACTGAATTTATGCATGAATGACTGAAAAATTGAAGAGGAACAATTACCTCAAGATGGAGTGGACTCAGAAGGGATGAGGTGAGCATACTTGGCTTTCATGGCTGCTTCTTCTTCCCAAGTAGCTCCCTCTACGAACTGACTCCTCCACAAAACCTTGACTGAAGCAACTTCTTTGTTTCACAACCTTCTAACATGATGGTCAAGAATCTCAACTAGTACATCCTCATAAGAAAGACTATTTTTGTCACGATCGGAATCTAGACCCCAGACGAGACCGGCGTTGTTGACCTCTTAGAGGTGGCAGACAAGCCTACATACGTCATTCTTACTTCATCTAGGTTAATTTTAGCGGAAAATTTGAAACTTTTTGTTGGTGACATGCGTACTAAACATTCTACTACATACGTAATTATTCACCATCAACCATGTAATATTAAGATCATCAAATGAAAGAAACAGTTTATTATAACGATAAAGATGTACTTGCCAAAATGGCACAAATACAATGTCTGAACAAAAATGGGAAAGAAACGCTAGTGGAACATACTCCACTATCTCAATCCTAAAACTAAGCTATAATTTAAATGGGCAAGTATATTTGAAATCATGGGACCCTACCAAGTCTGGATGAATGGTCGACGTCCGGATAACTGCAGCGTTGATCCTATAGCTCTAGCGTGCACCTGTGCCTGCACCTAAAACTTTAGTGTTGTATAGGGTTAGTACACACTTGTACTAAGTATGGGTATAAGCAAGCACACACCAAGAACATGCATGAGTAAGAATAGCTCTTTCCTAACAACATGATTATGAAAAGTCAAGTCAGTCGACTTGCCAAATTGGGATTAGGAAAGTTAGTGAGCTTTCAAAATTTGGATTAGGAAAGTGAGTGAACTTTCCAAATTTAGATTAGGAAAGTCATGCGATAAGAGTAACATGCATCATCATACTTATCATATTGCACACAGCACATAACATCTTGCACATAGCACATAACATATTGCATATAACACATAGCATTTTGCATATCATTCGTTCGTATGCCATGAGACCTTGGAATCATGGACTTGACATCAATACTTCCCAAAACTGAGGGCTCAACAAATGGGACCTCAACTAGAGTGCCTTCTTAAGCAAACACAGAGTCTGCTTCATTCATTTATACGTACTTCATTTCATTTCATTCATAGGATTGTGTAAACACCAGCTATGCCTAGGATGTAGTTTAAGACTTTCATCGGGTTCTCTGTGCAATAATCAAGAATGACCTAGAATCATTACTTAACTCTAGCTCACCTCTTGATTATCATATGCTAACACATTTGGTATCATTCATTTCATTATGTGCATCATTTGAGGCTGACCTCATTCATTCAATTGGGAACTTTAACTTTAACCGACATAGATCATGTGAGCATCATGAAATCCAGTGTCATGAAACCCCACACCGAAAAGAGGTAGAATCACCGGCCAAAGTGACCCAAAACATGCTAGCGTACATAGGAATTGAACCCCGCCAGATCCCTATATTGGCAGTATAGGTTCAAAGACTAGGAGATATAAGGAGACCCATACCTAGCATGCCAGACAGTCTCAAATCATGAGAGTTACGTGAACCTCCGCCCTTCCCGAAAAAATGCATCACCGCTCATAGCTAGTCTATCGGTGCTCAGTATAAAGTTCCATTACATTCAACTCATACATCATGGAAGCTGGCTTCTAGTATGAGGACATCATAGCTCAATAAATGATTTCTCATCTCATCATTAGTATTAAGTGTGTTAATCTAAATACTTCCATTAGAGTGTTCATAGAGACTGGTCTCTTCATTAACTTTACACTCTCATAGGTGAGTACATTTTGGTAACATTCACTTAGGCTCATTTGATATTGCTCTCATATTTTACATTAGCCTCATATCATTTTGTCACCACATTCATTATCATTAGCACATTTACTCTTCATAGTTACTCACCCCTTTTTACGTGAATGTTCATTTCATCATATGCCAATGCACTTGGCCATTTGGTGTGTTTCACACTCTTACTTAACCCTTCTAGGGTTTCATAATTTCATTGTTCATTTCATCATTTCATTTTTCATTTCATCATTTCATTGTTAATTTAATCATATGCCAATGCACTTGGCCAATTAGTGTATTTTACACTCGTACTTAACCCTTCTAGGATTTCATCATTTCATTACATACATCTTAGGTTCACTTACTTTTAAATGTATGCTAGACTTATGGGTCTATACATAAAAGCCATGGGGCTTCATTCATAGTTTGTCTAAGTGATTCATATTTACCCAAGATTATGTGGTACAAGACTTATGCGTCTTGTAGATATGCCAAGATATTGATTTCAATCTTTAGAGGCAGCATTCATTAAATATTAACTTACATATGACTTATGTGTCAATACGGAATTGGGCAAGGGATCCCAATTTCGAATCCCTTGGACAACACTTAATCTTATTTAAGACTTGATAATCGCATTTTTCAGATTTGGTGGACCCTAGTTTGATCCCCATCAACCCATAATATTTCCTTTCTTTTTCTCCTCTCCTTTTTCGTTTAGGTCAAGGAGGTTGTTGGTTCAATCCCTCACAAGCTCATTATTTTTATTTTAATTTATCTCTTAAATTTCTCACCTATCCAAGAGGTTGTGGGTTCAATCACCACTCTCCACATTTATTTTCTCCTTCATTTTTCTCCTAACTCTCTCATCCATTCAAGAGGTTGTGCGTTCAATCCCCACTTACCACATCTATTTTTCCTTTAATTTTTCTCACGAAATCTTTATGAAATTTTCATTTAGTGAGGTCATGGGTTAAATCCCCAATGACCTGACATTTTTTTAAAAAAAATAAACGAAGCTCATTTTTTAAAAGTTGGCCGAGACTACAATTTCCAACAGGCTGGAAATTTAGTCTCTTCCAATCCATTTTTGTCTTAATCTTTTGTTAATTTTTTTTGTAGATTTCATGTAATGATGTCTTGGTTCAATCCTTAGTGATCTCACTTATTTGTCATTGCATTTTGTGGACCCAACCTACCAAATGCTGGAAATTTGTTCACTATTTTCAGCTTCTTTTTATCATCATTCACACGTTAATTCTTAAGGCATTTCGTGGATCATTTGGTGCATCTTTAAGTGTAATCTTTTTATGATTATATTCATCCAAGAATTACCATTTCATCCAGCAACATTACACCACTTTTACACCTCATGATTTATACAAACATTCGCACATAAAATTCAACCATAAAAACATATCATTTTTCACATACTTTCGGTTGACATAACTTAACATGCTTACAATTCCAAACACATAATCAAGAACAGATCATCACGAAAATCAAAATTCATACTTAAGCTACCAGAAAACATACCAACAACATGATCTCTAACCTATTTCACATTGAGATCAAAGGGATACTAGGGACAAGGAGTTCGACAAGAATAGGAGCAACCCTAATTTTCGAGTAGATTCATCTAAGCCTTAAGGATCTCTTGGAAAAGGGACCAAGAGTAAGAAAACCCATACCTTTTATGACGTTCAAACCTCGACTTGCTGCCTAAAATCTTCTCCAAAAATCACGTCCAAATCCCCTCAATGTCAACACCAACTCGACGGACAAACTTCTCTTTGCCTACGTGATTCATTTCGTTTATTTTTCTTATATTTTTGTTGTGAGCTCTTCAAGTGTGAAGAACTTTGGTTTACCTACTGTTTTTTGAAGTTATTTGGCAGAGAGAATTGTGAGTGAGAGTGATAGAGACGTGAGAGAGATGAGCGTGGGAGAGAAGGGTTTTCTTAGGATTAGGAGTCTAGTTTAGGATTTAGTCAAATAAGGTTTTTATTTAATTATTAAAAATCTGATTTCCTTTTATTTTAAGTCAGATAATAAATAATAATTATAAATTAATTACACTAATTTACCAACTAAAATTAAAAATAATTTAATTCATTGCTTCCACCTAGGTTCGAACCCGGGTGGAGCAAGACTTCACTTCAAGAGCCAATTTTCGGTCCTCTCTCCCCAAAATGCCCCTCCACCTTATTAATTAAATAACTAATTATATATTTAGGGTAATTACGATACTACCCTTAGTCTGGAAAAAGACCATTTTACCCCTAGACCCTCCAAATCTAAGATTTTCCCTTTTTAAGTATGTAAAGACTCCTTCAAGTAAATCTTCGTATTCGAGAACCCTACATGGTTGGAACCAACCTTTTATAGCTCAACTAACTCCGCAAGTTAGTTGGCTTGGCTATAGCAAGGGTTCAGAGGTCTGGTTCTACGCGCATCAATCCGTGTGAACCCGGTCTAATCGTAGGCATTCTAGACACACTAAGCATTACTTAACATATTCATTTTTGTAGGGTTTTTACAATTTTTGACCGACACACTCTCTTATGGCACTACAGAGGCTGGATCACCCACGCACTTCTTCAAGAGTGAGATGTGGAAGACCGGATGCACTGCTGCTAATTCTGTTTGCAACTCTAACTCATATGCCACCTTGCCAACCCTTTCAAGATCTTATAAGGGCGTACATATATAGGACTGAGTTTCCCTTTCTTACAAAATCTCATCACCCCTTTCATAGGTGACACTTTCATGAAAAACCCAATCATCAATTTGGAACTCTAGTTTCCTTCTCCTTGCATCTACATAAGATTTCTGACGACTCTGGGTTGTCTTAAGTCTCTCTCTAATGAGTTTCACTTTCTCCATAGCATGAAGGGCTTAATATGGCCTATCAAAGCTGCTTCACCTACTTCAAACCACCCAACAAGAGATCTATATCTACATCCATACAAAGCCTCATAAGGGGCCATTTGAATGCTGGAATGGTAGCTATTGTTGTAGGCGAACTGAATCTGAGGAAGGTGATCATCCCAACTACCCTTGAAATTGATCACATAATCTCTTTAACATATCCTCTAGGGTCTGAATGGTATGCTCTGCCTGTCCATCCGTCTGCGGATGAAATGTTATGCTAAGGTTAACTTGAGTACCAACACCCTTCTGAAATGATTTCCAAAAATTAGAGCTAAAATGAGGTCCTCTATATGAGATGATAGACAAAGGAACCCCATGCAACCTCACAATTTCATTAATATAAAGCTTGGCATAGTCTTATGCCGAGTTTGTAGTCTTGAACGCCAAAAAGTGAGAAGACTTAGTCATCCTATCCACTATCACCCAAATGGTGTCATGTTGTATGCGGGTACACTGTAACCCTGTGATAAATCCATATTGATCACTTCCCACTTCCAAGTAGGAATATCGATCTCTTGATTCATACCTCCTGGTTTCTGATGTTGTACCTTGACTTGCTATCAATTGGGGCACTTACACACAAAATCTTCTATATCCCTCTTCATGCCATTCCACCAATAGACTTCCCGCAGATCACGGTACATCTTAGTGGCACCTGGATGAATAGAATATCTAGAGTTATGGGCTTGTGCAAGGATATGATTTCTCAACTCATCCACATCAGGAACACACAATCTACCCTGGTAGCGAAGTACACCATCTCCCAATTGGGAGAAAACCTCCACTCTCTCAAACAAGATTGGATCACTATCTCGCTTTTCCTTAACCTCCACTACCAAAGAAGATTCTTCCCCATTCTGAACTATTACACCATTGTCTGATATGCTCATAAGGTGAACTCTCAATCGAGCAAGCCTGTGAACATCCTTCACTAGCTCCTTCCTTTCTTACTCAACATGGGCTACACTCCCCATAGATAATCTGCTAAGAGAATCTTCTACTACATTCGCCTTACCAGGATGATAATGTACACTCATATCAAATTCCTTAAGGAACTCAAGCCATCTCCTCTGGCGAAGATTCAACTCTTCTGGGTGAACACATACTGAAGGCTCTTACGGTCAGTGAACATATCTACATGAACACCATACAAGTAGTTTTTCTAGATCTTGAGTGCAAACACCACTATTGCAAGCTCGAGGACATTAACTGTATAGTTCTTCTCATGCACCTTAAGTTGTCTAGAAGTATAAGCTATAACCTTATCTCACTGCATCAACACACAATCTAGGCCAACTCTGGATGCATCACAATAGATCACATACCCATCTGAACCCTCTGGTAGAGTCAAGATAGAAGTTGTAGACAATCTAGTTTTCAATTCTGCAAAGATTTTCTCACAATCATCATACCATTGAAACTTGACCATCATCTGAGTTAACCTAGTCAATGGTGAGGCTATGGATGAGAATCCTTCCACGAACCTTGTATAATAACCCACTAGAGCTAAGAAATTTCTTATATCTGAAGCAGAGGTAGGTCTGGGCCTTTGTTTCACTACTTCTATCTTTTGTGAATCCACTCAGATCCCTTTGCTAGATACAATGTGACCAAGGAAAGCAATAGATTGCAACTAGAACTCACATTTGTTAAACATAGCGAATAACTGGCGATCCTTGAGAGTCTGTAGAACAATTCTCAAATGACTCACATGTCCTTACTCATTCCTAGAGTAAATGAGGATATCATCAATAAAGACGATAATAAATAAGTCCAAGTACTGTTTGAACACTCTGTTCATCAAATCCATGAAAGTTGCATGAGCATAAGTTAGTCTAAACGACATAACTACAATTTCATAATGACAATACCAAAATCTGTAGGCTATTTTCAAAATGTCATTATCTCTAAATCTAAGCTGATGATAACTCGATCTAAGGTCTATCTTTGACGAATGGCTAGCACCTTGAAGTTGGTCAAACAAGTCATCAATCCTGGGGATGGGATATTTATTCTTGATTGTGACCTTGTTCAACTGTCTATAGCCAATGCACATTCTGAAAGAACCATTTTCTTCTTTACGAACAACACTGGCGCACTCCATATTGAAATACTAGGTCTGATGAAGCCCTTATCTAGAAGGTCTTTCAACTGCTCTTTCAATTCCTTAAGCTCTGCTGGAGACATTCTGTAACGAGGATTAGAAATAGGTTGGGTATCTTGAAGGAGATCAAATCCAAAGTCAATTTCCCTTTCGGCAGGGACTCCGGGAAGATCTTTTGGAAACACTTCTAGAAACTCACTGACTATTGGAACTGACTCAAGAGTTGGGGTTTCAGAGCTAGAATCCTTAACCCGGACTAGATTTTAGATATAACCCTTAGAGATCATCTTTCTGGCCTTAAGGTAAGAAATGAATTGACTGAGGCCTAACTGGAATATGACCAATCCATGCATAGAATTACATCGAAGTCTACTAGTTCTAACTCTACAAGATCTGCTGAGGTGACTTTATGAAAGACTGTAACAAGGCAATTTTTGTATACCCGTCTAGCTATAACAGGGTTACCGACTGGAGTAGAGATTGAGAAAGGTTCTGAGAGAGTTTCTAGACTGACTGTGAATTTACTGCTATGTAAGGAGTTACAAAGTAAAGAGTAGCCCTTGGATCTAACAATGCATAAAAATCAAGGTCAAACACTCGTAACGTACCAGTGACTACGCTAGGAGAACCTTCCTGATCCTGGTGAGCCTGAAGAGCATACAACTTGTTCTGTCGCTGACCGCCACCTGTACTAGATGAGTTACCCTGCTGAGTCGGGCTACTTGCTGGTGCTGATGAAGTTGTACACTAAGCTCTAACATAACCACCTCCTTGACCCTATCTAGAAGGGAAATCCCTCAACATGTGACCAAACTGAACGCACCCAACACATCTTTCTATTCCTATGAGAGACTCGCCCGGATGGTTCTCACCACACTTAGGGCAAGTGGGGTAAGTCTTGGTGCATGAAACACTTCCCTGAGACTTAGAGCATGGTGCTTTAACCTTTTGGTCATACCTGTTCTTGGATGATGGAACACTAGCTGAGGAAGGGGCTAGAGCTGAAAACTTCTGCTGACTCTGCAAGTAATTTCCACCACCCGATTTCTGCTGAGAATAGTCATAATTCCCAGTCCTAGCCTTCTTATTTTCCTTGGCATGTTTTCTAAGCTTACACTCTCAACCTGTTGAGCATGAGTCATAAGCCTAGAGATGTTCATATCTCCCAGTAACATAGCATTTCTGCACCCAATTTTCACCAAATATGACACTCCAGACAAGAACTTATTCATCTGACCTTTAATTCAGCAACCATGTAAGGAGCATACCTTGAGAGTTGGTTAAACTTGATCCCATATTCTTGTATTGTCATGTTTCCCTGCCTCAAGTTCATGAATTCGTGAGCATTTGCTTCTATCAACTCTATTGGGAAAAACCTGTCAGAAAGGTTTCACTAAAGAAATCCCAAGTAATAGGAGTTGCATATGTACCCCTATTTCCTTCCACTGAGTGTACCAGATATGAGCAACATCCTTCAACTAGTATGATGTCAACTCAACCCTATCATTCCCAGTTACTTGGATTACCTCAAAGAACTTCTTGATATCATCCAAGATATTCTGAGGATCTTCATTAGTTTGTGATTCGAAGAACTCAATCGGATTCATCATAACAAAGTCACGAACTCTTTCTACGGTTGATCCACCATTTGTATTCACAGGAACATGAACTCAATTTTTCTAGTTGGTCATACTCTGAGCCAACATCTGTATGCCATTCCTGAACTCAGAATCGGGGACTTTTTAATCTGGGACTGGAGGAGCTGCGTTTGCATTTGTAGCATTCGCATTCCTGTCGTTAGCTCTATATGGAGGCATGATCTGAAACGTAAAATGTCAAGTTAGAATGGAATTAGATCATACCTTACGCAAGATAAGAGTAACAAAAAAGTGAATTTTCCTAAAACACTTTGTAGCCTCCCTCTCATTAGATTGGGTGCACTTCACACCCATGAAAAGGACTCTACTTAGTGCAGCTTTTCAGACATCCTATGACTCTTAAACCTAGTACTTTGATACCAAGTATTTTAATGCCCCGAGCTACCTCCGAGATGCGGACACGGAACCTAGGACCACAAGTGATCCCAAGCTAACCCTGTTGGCATGATCATAAGAAACTAAAGATAATAAATTCAATGCGGAAGCTAACTTATAATTTAAAATTAAAAGATGGGGAATACCCATATTCTATAACTGAGATATTTGAAAAACTGATGAGTTTATTACAAGGAAGTTACTAACTCAATACTAAGCTGAAACTAACTATGTCTGAAATAAGCCTCTAAAGTAACTAAAAATGCTGGGACAGGCCCCAGCTAAGTCTAGCAAAAACTAAAACTAAAGGACTAATTACTAAAAAGAAAATCATGACTATTTTCCTCGGAGAATGAAGACTCACCACCGAATCTGTTGAACTGAAGATCGAAAATTGATCTAAGCATGTAGGATAGAATAAAGCTGAAATAAAACATAACTGAACAAGCACAAAAGCAAGTATAATATTCTAACATGATATACTAAAATCTGAGTTAACTGGATGCAATGACCAAATTTTTAACATGTTGATACTGAATAATAACTGAACTATAAATATGGTCAATGCATTAGAGTCTGACTCAACTGTGGGAGCTACTAATAACCGATAGTAAAACCACATGATATAAATGTGGAGCTCGATGTATACGCCCCATACAGAGGACACAACATACCTTGCCAGAGGTATAAAGGCATGCTAGCGTGATCACTACCTACGTGCCTAGTAGTTCTGGGACTGAATGGGTACGCTGAACCCTAGTCCAACTCGATATTATGCTACTCCCAATGAATAAAGCTATTAAGACATATGACTAAATTTCTGTAAATACTGGATAGCTCAAAATTGAACATGCAAACTGAGGATGCGACAATTAATCTAGTAATTATGCATTTATAACTGAGGCATGTATATCTGAAGTATATGAAATATTTGACCTAGCATGTGTATTTCAAGAACTAAAGAAATATATAGCTAGGGTTCTAAAATTCATTAGATAAACTGAATAATTACATGGATATCTAATTTAAAAAATATAACTAATTAATTCATGAAGTTTTGTTGAAGTTCTATAAACCCTAGGTCTAATCACTATATGGGAATCAAGAATCTGACTGAAAACAAGGGACCCAATGGGTGAAACACCCCACTAGTGAAATCCCACATACCTAGTGATGAAAATTCATGGATAAATATTTAGATTTCAGGACTGGAACTGCTGGATCCTTGTTGCATTCTTGAACTATGGTTCTTGACCTTTTTCTCCTTTCTTGCTTCAAATTTTCTAAGTTTTGATTTATGATTTTAAGTTATATAAGTTCTTGTTATGTTTCTAGGCTTAAACTGACTAAAATCTGATGATTTAGGGTCAAAACGACATAACTTAGGGTCTAAAGAAGTAGGAAAATATCAAAAGAGCCCTGAGTTAATTGCTGCCTGACCAAACAAGGACCTGGACGGACGGACCGTCGTTCAATCGAAGGTCCGTCATTTGGGTACGTAGGTTCGATCTGTTAGTCCTTTACTAAAATGGGCATAACCGTTTACTTGGAGGTCTGGTTTTAGCAAGGTCGATGGTTATGGAAATCTAATTCAATTATCTATCTTTTGGTATGTCATGGGACACCTAATTCATTTTGTGCTAAGAGTTATGACCATTTGAAGTTGAGCCAACTGCATTTTCACCCTAACTGTCTGCTAATTTCAACCTACGGTCATACCTATGATCTGTTGGTCCATCTACGAACCGTACTGGTCAATCGTGGTTCTTGTCAGAGAGTGGGTAAATGGGTTTTGATCGACGGACACAGACTCCAGACCGTAGGTCCGTTCGTCGTTCGACACTTAGTTAAATTTTCTAGGCTGAGTTTTTTGGGGCTTCAGACTCAAACAACGGATGCACAATACGGGCCGTAGGTCAGACTACGGTCCATCGATGGTAACCTTCGGTTGCACCTGCAGATTACTGAAAAGCTGATTTCTGGTTTGTTATAGATACGGGGTGTTACAAAACCATACTTAGTACATGTGTTTGTACTAATTCCAAGCTTTAATCTATATCTGAAGTAATTCATAGGTGAAGGTGATTTTGGGAGCAAAGCTTGGATTATAGGATCTTTCAAGCAAGTTTGAAGTATGTCCTTATTTGACTCGAGGGAATAGATGTCTTGATTTCTTAATTCAAAGTATTGTAATATACTTAGTAGTACTATATTTCTATTGTATGGGCCGTATCCCAAGTGTATTTTGAGCCTAAGGTTTGATGACATAAGACTTAATATTTCCTATGCTTTTTATATGAAATAGATTTTTAAAGACTATTCGAATGTGGTGAAAAGTTTTAATTCTGCACTACTTTTCATATATGTATATGCGATATGAACAATACGGAAGGGCTTGTACAAGACCTTCGAGAGGTCAAGTACGCTGTGTTGCACTCCAAGAGTGCCTAGCTTCTAGGTTGTACTCTCGGGATGTGACATGATCGCACGAATGATGGTTGTGATGAAGTAATTTCTCATTCCAAACCTAAAGAGCTCTGATTATTATTATAAAAGGGTTAGTCCCTAAGGATTATATTGTAAATTAATGCTTAAGGATGGCTTAAAGACATTTC
Organism: Solanum pennellii; assembly: GCF_001406875.1. NCBI lineage: Eukaryota > Viridiplantae > Streptophyta > Magnoliopsida > Solanales > Solanaceae > Solanum > Solanum pennellii. The sequence goes on from NC_028644.1 coordinate 26,013,382, forward strand.
AAAAAGGGGCTTTAGCTTAGCACCAAGCGAACTAGATATGAGAGGTGTCCCTTTCCAATGAGGGAAGGTAGGTTCACAATGGTTCTCATGAGTCGGATGAAAAATACAATGAAAATGTGCATAAAGAAGGTTTCCAATACTAATATCCTAGTTCCTTAACTATGTGCCCCATAGGAAGACTAGCTAGTGGATCTACCTAGAATGTTATGTTCATGTTTGGTTCTACCTTGGCAAGTAGTGCACCTTCTTTTGGTGTAGGGTTTCTATGATACTGAATTCCATGTTTAGCTCACATGGTCTATTGTCGGTTAAGGCTATTTTTCCTGAAAGTAAAATGAATGAATGAACGTAATAAAGATGGACACTAACAAGGGTGACTTAAGGGATTCTGCTTAGTGTAGGTAAGGGTATGGGACTTTACCTATGCATTGAACAAGTGGACCTTGAGATGAGTCCTAGAAGGATGTTCTTATGCACTTATGTTATGAATGAAATGCATGTGTTGACTTTACATGATGTTGATCTTATATGATGTTGACTTCATTTGATGAACATGATATTGGTGTAAGTTGCTATATATGATGATGAAATTCATGATATGATGTTATGTGAAGTGTAGTCATTGCTTATAGTTTCTTTACTAGTTGACTTAGTTTATGTGGGGTTATGGGGCTTCACATGAGCATTGCACTAGTTGGCTTGGATTGGGATTGTAGGTAAGGGTATTATATGCTTTGATGATATGAACTCTAAGATATGCGATGTTGATATGGCTTTATGATGATGTTGGTCTTGTGTTGGATATGAACATGTGCTAATGTTATTGTGACTATTGGCTTGTATATGCTCTTGTATGTGCATAAAGGATTTCCAAGTGACTTAGCATGGTTTTGAATAAAATGTCCCTTTATGCGTGATTTCAATGGTTTTACTTGCATATGTTTCCAAACTTAGTACATGTGGTTTTTACTAACCTATATTCTTTATATATCTACAATTATGTAGGTTTGGGCCATTGACGGTTTCAAGGACACTTTGAAGGAAGACTTGGATTTGTTCCCAAGTTATTGGTGAGTCCTCAAGTCCGAGGATGATGCCACTTTTCTACTCTAGCTATGATATTGATTATGTCTAAGAGAATTGTTCTTTCCTTATCTTTTGAGACTTTGTTGTAAGCCTATATGTGGCATATTGTAATAGTGTAAGGACTATGCCCAAACCTTATACTTCTATGATAGATGGAGACACTATAAGAAAAGTACTGATTACCTGGGGATTTTCCTAGGGATAACATAGTAAAATCCGCATGTAACTTGATTACCTGCAAATTTTCTTGCAAAATGAAAAAGGATGGAAAAACCTTCGTAGGTAATTCTCACCTGTGGATTTATACTGGCCCTAGGTAATTTACCTGGGTATTTAATATCCTCAGGTAACAACTGTGGATTTATATGCAATAAATAACAAAAATTCTTACGAATATTTTACCAAAATTTCTTATGAAAACAAAATTTCTTGGGGATTTTCATGGAAATATTTCACAAGCAAATCGCTACGAAGATTCCTAAGTAAATCTGTAGGTGTTTGGAGATAAAATTTTGTGAAACAAATGGAAATTTCCTGTAGATATATATATATGAAAATATTGCTCAAGATAATTCCTATGAAAAGAAACCCACAAGAACTAACAAAAAATATAACTCATGTTATATCACTTTCATTCAACAAAAAACTTAATTCATAATTTATAATTTGTATGAAAAGAAACCCGCAGGATCAATAGTTTATGATTCAAACGGACAAAAACAAAATACAACTAAAATTTGAATCCTAAATAGCACTATCAACTATCTCAATCCTCACTTTCATTCACGCTATCAGAGTCATGGGCAGAACCACTATCATTCACGCTATCAGAGTCATCACCACTTTCATCCTCATAAGCTTGATTGTCTTCTTGAGATTATTGCTCATTTGAAGATGATGTGTTGTATACGTGCTTCTTAAATAAGTCCAGTTCCCTCCTCATCCTCTTATTTTGTGACTCTCTTTCTGCAATTGAGCATATAAGTCAACATTGGAAGCATTTACCTGAGCTTTAATCATCTCATCGATTTCCCTTGATAAAGATGATGTTGATTGTTTTGGAAGATGCCTTTACAGATCGACCCAGCGAGCCAAGACCTTTAACTCTTCTTTTTTTCCTTCCACCAACAGATTGCACCCAGATAATCATTTGTGTTAATTGAGAAGGTTGACCAGCTATGTTAGTTTCTCCTTCCGCAGCTGATGCACTTTGAGAAGCTAATAATTCTTGTTTCTTTCTTTCAAACGTATTCTGCATCAAAACAAGTTATATGAGACAATTTTATATCTAGATCTCACTATTAACTAGAAACCATCAAAAGCAATATACTTATCAACATTGATATTAATAAATAAAATATGACTACATAAGATCTTAGGATGACAACTCGCTATTCATCATGTCATTTGTTTGACTTGGTTTATCTCCGGATAAGGAGCATGGTTATGTTTAACAGCTGCTAATGTGTGCCAGAGAATTGGCAGGAGCTAGTCATTTATTTAGTTATGTGTCTCTTGACAAAGTTATTTATGTAAGGAAGGATTACTAGCAAGCAGCACCAAAATGTTGGACCATGATTCCAGCTTGATACACCACACAGATTCCAGGACCACCAAAAAAAACCTATAAAGACGTTCAAACCTGGCCAGAATTATGAATGAATAAAGTTGATACACCACACAGATTCCAGGAACAACCTTAGTCACGTCTCACTTTGTGAGATTTCATTGAATATGCCATAAGGGATTCTAAGTTGAATTCAGCATTTTGTAAAATCTTGTAGCACCCAAATTCGGAGACTCTCTACATTGAGTTCAACTAGATGTTTAAATTCTATACCAGCAGCTCATAAACCATATCTTCATATCTATTTACGTGTTCAACATTGTTTTCTTGAATTTTACATTGACTGCTTGAGGCCATTTCAAAGTCACATCCTTGATGACTACCTGAAGCACCTGAATAGATATGTTTATTCAAATTAACTGAAGGTGCCTCCTCTCCATGTGACGTCCAATACTAATATCCTACTGTGAACCCTTTTTGAAGAATATGCAAATTAACTTCATCGGGTGTCAGGTGCTTCATATTTTTACAACGCTTACAAGGACACCTTATAACTTTTCAAGACAAATACTTCTGTTGACAACAAGAAAATTTAATAAACTCATCCATGCCACTTATAAATTCATCAGTATACCCTGCTCGACCAGGATTAAGTCTACTTACCATCCATTTTCTATGCTCGGGAATTTTCATTCTCTAAACCAAAAAATAGATTTATTTTTAAACACATAAATAAGAAAAATTAGACAATGTATGGGTCAACGATGGTTGGCGAAATTTGCTGATCAGCCACATGAGCCTAAAAATATACACATAGCAATACAAGAACAAGGACAAAAGAAAGAAACACACAATTTCCTGAAAAAATGAACTACCTGAGAAATAGAACTTAAATATAACGTACATGCTCCCAATTTGAATACTATTCTATAGCTGGTTTGACTCAATCGGTGAATCTGCATCCAGGATTTTTATTGCTAATATGTGTAAACTATGATCTTGCTTTTCTAGGATGTATATTAACAAAAGTTATACGCGAATTAAAAGTATAAAACTATTCTTTCAGCCTCAACACTCATGGTATAGATCATCCTAATGGTAACTGGAAAAGAATGAATCCTCCGCAACTGTTTTGAAAGTTCTTTTGACTAAGGATATGAGGTTTTTGTTACTTTCTAAATTTTTAAGTTTGATGAAATATTTCGTTTTTATATTATCTATTGTTTCCAACTTGCTTGGGATTGAGATGTAGCTGTATCTAATATGTTAACAAGCTGGTACTGAATTTTGTAGAAACACAACAACAACAATTATGTCTCAGTGTCTAACAAGTTGGGATCAGTTATATGAATCCTTACTGCTTTTTTCAAGCTCAACTCTTGTCAACATTAGTTTTGTGAAAACACAATTCTGCAAAATTGTACTGATAGTCCCTCGTCTAGCACTAACAAATGTCGTTAACTTACTCAGAACTCTACATTTTACTTGAAATTGCTCTGTTGCTTACAAAACTTACATACTCATTATCATTTAGTGAAATCTTACAGTTCCCTATAAATGAGATATCGAAACTTCCTGTGAAATGGCTTGCTTTATGCTTAGGTTTATTTGCATCCATAATCGCTCTGTTTGGGGGATGTTTTTCTAGTGGTTTCAATAGAACCTTTATGATCAAGGTCTGTACAACTTCTAATGGAAACTGAATGTTATCTGCGTACATTTTAGTTACTCCTTTCCTTCATTTACGTGGAATCGTCCAGGATTTTGGCTATTACATTCCTGGACATCGCGGTTTCACGGATTTGTGAAAACTAGTTTATCTTGAATTTTCCTTTTGTGTCTTCCTCTTAATAGACTTATAATAACTCACTATATACATCTCTAAGAAAACTATAATAACACTTAAATCTACTTAGAAAATGGTAAAACTATTTTTGGAATAACTTAATAAAGTAGTTGATAGAGCAGATTACTACTATAAGACTTGGAATGGCATCAAATATCCTATATCAAATTTTTTTCCTTTCCCCTGCATATCAACTTTTTGTACCTCAGAGATAACCTAAAACGCTTTTAGTTAAACCAAGTCACTCATCATAAACAAGTGACTAATTCCTAGATATTCAGTAAGAAGCAACAATAATCCCTTACATGTAAACTGCTACTATGAATTACATATGAAATTACATGAATTCATACAAGATTTAAAGCAAAAGAACTCACATCCACATATTAAAACAGAAACTCACATCAACTCAGAAAAAATTGAAGAGGAAAACAATTCGAAGAGTCTAGAACATACACCATTTGTAGGATATTAAACTTCAACAAGCTACAGAGAAGAAACATAATAAGGACATACACTCATCTTCTTCAATATTTGTGGCAAGTTTACCCACCAACCACTATTTGTATGTATGGGCATGGGTTGTAGCAATCTGTTTGACGATTACTCAAGGTACGCACAGAAGATCAAAACACCGCCATTATAAACAGAATCTAACAACAACACAAGCAGCTAATAAGAAATATAGCTAATGAAAAAGAAAAAATGATCTAAACTTAAGATCGCAACAATTATTGACCTCATAGAGCTTGAGATTTACAAAAAAAATCACTCAATCTTCATTCAAACTGATCAGTAAATGAAAATTTGCACATTAACCTCACATATCTTGAAATATGCATATTAACCTCAATTTTTGGGTAGATTGGCAAGCAAACCTTCTCGATTATACTCCTTTACTTCAAAAATATCTGCTTGGAGAGAGGCGTGAGGTTCACTTGGAGAGCTTTGAGCTTGGAGCTTTGGATGATCTTCGAGCTTAATCTACACTTAATTCTTCTATTGATTTCATCTCTGCTTCTACATGTGAGTTTTGGAGTGAAGGAAAATGGGTCTAGGTATGAGCTTAAGAGATTAGGAAAACGTGAAAGAAGTCTAGATAAATCCCAATTACTTTCCTAAAGTTAAAGTGTTTTTAATTGGTCTTACTATCCAAAAGATATATATATACTTTAATGATTTTGTTATGAAACTATATAAATTTAGAAGAAGAATAAAGTAGGGAGAAAAGAAAAGACTTCTTATTTCTCTTGAAGTATATTCAGGATTTATCGATCTTCTTTACAATGAAGGAAAACCCTTTATTTATAGGGAAAACTTAACTTTGTCCCCAAGTAGGATTGCTAACCATATCCTAAAAGGACTCACATAATTAGACATTCACTATAATACAAATTGTTTATAGCACTCCCCCTTGTATGTCGGTAGATTATGTGCCTCGTTAAAATCTTATTAGATAAAATCCAGTGGAAAAAAGATCTAGAGAAGGAAAAAGAGTACACATATATAATAATACGCATTATGGATGCCTCATTAAAAACCTTACAAGGAAAACCCAATGGGACAAAACCTTGTGAGCAAAAAAAGAGTACATCATGTATTAACCCCCCCTCATGAGAACATCAATCCAGAGACTTGGATCTTCGTTTTCAAAGCTTGAGCATCATCTTCTTGAAAGTTGTAGTTGGTAGAGACTTGGTTGATAAATCAATTATAGTATTACTTGAACAAACATGTTGCATGTTGATATCACCATTCTTGGGAGCTCATGAGTGTAGAAAAACCTTGATGAAATATGATTTCTTCTATCTTCTTTTGTGAATCTTCCCTTCAGGATCAAAGATTTCTGCAAGTTCCTTACTACTACTTCATTTAAGCAAATAATCTATTGCCTTTTGAAAACTCTTTAAGAGTTTCAATTATAGTTATCAACTTGCATAACAATACTTGTATATGCTCTATGCATTTTGAATCTATTTAATTCTTATGAGGATGATAAACAAGTTTTCTAAAACCTTGTATATGTTAGATTTCGAACTCATTGGATATTTTTCATATTAGTTTTGTCAAGTGACAACATTCACTATTAGATGTATGACATCTTCTAGTGTCTAGATTGCAAGTCAAATAAGCTTTACGCTTACCAAGATGCACCATTCCACTTTTCACTTGATAACTATTTCTACACCACCATGCTTTAATAGACGTAGAATTTATATCCTCATAATCCTTTACAATATTGCGCGCTATTGTATCAAAGATATCGTCAATGATATATCATTTTGCATTGATTCACAATACGATATAACTTATTGAGATCTCATCACTTTATTATTTTTAGGTTGCTACCCCTCTGATGAGGTTCCATAAAGTGTTGTCGTAGGCTCTTCAAGAGCACATTGTCTCCTTAGTATGATCATTTTGATGCTTTGATCCTCCTCCCTTTTTCAAGAATTATTTTATTAGAATTGATTAGTCTATCATGCTTCATGCATGTCGTAGACTCTATCCTTAAGGTACATTTAATAGGAGTATTTACAACTCTTCTGTTGCTTCTAGTCTCCCCCTTATGTTAGACAAACTTACATATATCTCAATCATTTGGAGAATCTATCTTTGTGCATCATTGTATACTCATTGATTATATACTACATACCAAAATAATCAGATGAAAAATATTTGGTCCCTAACCATAAATTAATTTAAAGAAAATCTAATCATAATTTATTAGTTTGATACGTACAATTACTTTTGTATGCAATATCAGATTTCATATCAACATAAGAAGCTTTATTTTCATAAACAATGATTTTACTATTTGAGACATTTAGTGTCACATCATCTTGAGTATTTATCAATATTATCAAGATAAATTGTCTTGATTACATATTTTGAAATTGTGCTCTTAACTCAATTATTTTTGCACAAACAATTTTGTGAATGTCAAACTACATGTTGACAACAAACGCACATGTGATTATCTTATAGATGCCTCTTTTTATCATATCAAATGATAGGTGAACGGGCCCATATTCACCTTTTATACTTTTCAGAATTTAGGGATTTAGTCCCAACTTTAATTGATCCAATCAACTTTATCACGAGAACAAGCAACGTAAAGAATTCTTGAAGAATCTTCTAGTTTTTCAATGTATGTCCATTACTCAGTATGCACATCTTTGGGATGACCAAATTATTCATGCCAACTAATAAAATTGTTAGTACTCGTAAACTCCAAGTTTACTACATCATGTACCTTTTGCTTTGGTAAATTTCTGATTTACTATTATATGAGTAAATTTCAATATTGTTAATCCAAGAGTAATTTTCAGATTTATTTCTTATCAATTACTTCACCCTTTAGGTGAGTCGTGATCATATCATTTAATGAACTAATCTGAAGAAAATTGTGCATATAACATAATAATTTGTGCCAGCATTTTTTGCAAACATCAAGTTGCGAGATAATAATAGGCACACATGAGACCATATAGAAGAAACATTTATTAGGACCATTAAATATCTAAACAATCTACTAGGTGGATGACTAGGTCCACAAATATTTATATACGTTCCTAGAACACAGAGAATACAATCTCAACTTTCGTTTATGATGGTCTCAGAATTAGCTTGTCTTGCTAACATTCAATACAAGAAAACTAACCATTTAAAAGAATTTTTAGGTTCTTCAATGGATGTTTTTTTTAATTTCCATAATTCGTCTAAACATTATAGACTAATGATGTCTTAGACAATTATGCCAAATTAAGAAAGTATTGAAATTAAAAAAACTTCTTATTTATCATAGAATGTGCCTCAATTGAACTAATTCATGTCCAATACAAGCCTGAAGATAAAGCATGAAACGTTTCTATTATACATGTCTTCTTAGAGACATTCTTGATGATACCACATCGTTAACCAAAGGTCGCAATCTTTCTCATACCTAGCATGGTGGGGCTTACACCTCATTCCCTTTAAAGAATGGATCTATATTTTTAGCATTTATCAAAAGTTCTCATTCTTCATGAATGAAACACAAATATGTGAGCATATCAAATAATGATAGCTTTAGTACCTCATTCCATATCTATGTGCATTATTCAATCACTTGTCTTCTTTCAGACATATTATGCACTACAACCACATTCACTTTACGTAATTGAGCAAATTCAGTAAATTTCATTACTTCTCATCAAAACACATTAGTTTTTCTTTAGTCACTATTATATCATCAATATGGTGAATTGAGACTCACATTCAATGTCTTATCCATATAAAAGTGTCTTAGGTCATAAATCGATGGATCTTGAACCCAATATCTTATCATCATGGTGTATCAGAACTTTAACCCAATGTCATATCCTCTTTTTGCGATTGGACATAAATCCATCGTCTTATTCTTTTGGTGCGATAAAACTTAAATCTATCGTCTTACCCATAATGAGGCTCAACCTCAAGCCTTCAAAATAATTGTAATTTTATCACTTTTGATGATCATTAATATGATCGTACATTATAATTACACACAAAATTGAGATTATTGATTTATTATAATCAACATTAGTAGTAAATATATATAGCTTAATAGATCATACACCTCATATAAAGGTTGAAAACATTCCTTTCACTAAATTGTGCTTATTTAATTATTAAAATAAATTAAGGAATTCTCTTCCCAGTCGATTAAAATTAAACGTATAGAAAGTCGACAAGTCTCTTTAAGTACTTACTTTAGATGGTACCTCCAGATATATTACATAAATAATTATAACATAAAGATAAATCATACCTTGAAGATATAAGAACCTTATTGCATAACTTATGCAAGATCTCTTTTACACTTTTCCCGTCTTCTTCATCATTCATTCAGAATAGAATAATCGTGTTGATAACGTGTCATGAAACTATATAAATTTAGAAGAAGAAGAAAGTAGGGAGAAGAGAAAAGAATTCCTATTTCTCTTGAAGTATATTCGGGATTCATCAATCTTCTTTACAATGAAGGAAAACCCTTTATTTATAGGGAAAACTTAATTTTGTCCCCAAGTAGGATTCCTAACCATATCCTAAAAGGACTCCACATAATTAGACATTCACTATATACAAATTGTTTATAACAGATTTTTAATTGTTTTAATTAATTGGTCTTATTATCATAAAAAATAATAAGTAAATGAAAAAGAAATCAACCATCTAATAGAATAAAATGCATAGATAAATCCCCAATTATTTTCCAAGGTAATAAAATGTCTTGGTAAATCCCTAAAAATAATTTTCAGACAATATGGAATTTTTCTATAAATTAAAAAGGAATTTTTTTGGTCCATGTACCTGGGGATTTACCTAGAGATATTATTCCTGCAGATAAATTTCCTAGATAATTTCGTGGGAACGAATTTAGTGCAAAATGACACTAACTTTAGCTACGAAATTTGTTGAGAATATACGTTTCACAAGTAATATATTATAAAATTGAGAAACTTAAGATTTTTCAAAAAAAATCTACAAGTATTATGTGCGAGAATGAGANATATGATAAACGAGAAGTCTAAGTATAAGTTTTTAATTTTTCGCATTTTTCTCTACCTATGATATGCAATGATGTATAATAAGGGCTAGTCTAAATCCTCTTCGAGGACGAAGACGCCGGTTAGGTTTAGGAGGTGCTCTCCAATCGTGACAGAATCATTCTTTCATTGACCCGTTGATCGCTTGACACACGTGGTATGAAATACGTGCTACAATGCTTACACCTCATATTAGTGTATGTGTCTCATTCTTTTGATTATTCATCATCGTACAGACCTTCGTCTAAACACCTCCAAATGTTTAACCCTAGTTTTTCTCTTAGATAAATTCTTTTCTGACTCATAAAACAAATCATAATATGGTTGTGAAACTCATCTCTTCACGTTCCTCGACGTAGAAAGCCAATCTCTCGACTTGTTCGATACACTTTATTTCTTACAAAATATCACATGCATATTATGTTTGAATATAAATATAATAGTATTACCTAAAAGAGAAAATATAAAAATCAATTTATTTTACAATACTGAAATATTATCAAATCCTAAATCTTGAGGGTTAACATGTTTTTCAAACAAGTCTCTAGAGATAACCTTTGTAAAAGGATTATCTATCATTTCACGTGTATGAATGTATCGCAAAGTTATTTATCCACTTGTTACTACGTCTCTTACAAATTTATATTTGATGTCAATATGTTTGATCTTGCTATTACAATTTGGATCCTTCGTGTATGCGATAGTCGCTTGACTATTACAATATAGAATCATGGGATCCTTAGAATTTTTTGCAATACTCAAAGAATCCCTTTGACCAAACAACTTCTTGTATTGCAGATGCATAAGCCATGAATTCAGATTCCATTGTTGAAAGAGTTGTGCAAGTTCGTTTCTTACTTTTCCATGAAATAGCACCGCCATTTAGTAAAAAAGTATAATCAGATTTTGATCTTCTATCATTCTGGTCATTAGCCTAATCAACATTTGTATATTCTCTTATGAGTAAATCAGATCCACTATAACACAATGTATAATTAACAGTTTCCTTTAGGTATCAGAATATTCTCTTTACTGTTTCCAATAATATCTTCGAGGATTGGATTGATACCTGCTAACTAGACTCACGACATAATAAATATCCGGGCGAGTACACATCATAGCATATATTGAACCCCCGAAAACACTAGAATAAGAGACTCGAGACATGTCTTCCTTTTCTTTTTAAGTCTTAGGACACATTTCAAGGCTTAAAGTTTCACCCTTTGCTAGGTTTATCCATGAATTTGCAGTTATTCATTCGAAAACGTTTCAATATCTTCTTTATACAAGTTTCTTGAGATAAACTCAAAAATTTCTTGAAAAAATCTCTTTGGATCTTAACACCCAATATATAGTCTACTTCACCCATATCTTTCGTATCAAATGATTTTGAAAGCCATGACTTGACAGTTTTCACATACTTCAAATTATTTGTAGCTAATAAGATATCATCTAACTTTTTTACATAGATGCAATCGTATTCATCGATGAAGGTGAATTAAAAGGACACCACCTCTTTATGACATCTCATGTGTCGCTGTCTTAAAGATTCCTTGAAGCCATAAATTGATCTTTTCACTTTACAAACAAATTTTTTCTTGAACTTTAACTACAAAACGTACTGATTGTTCCATGAAGGATGAGATTCACTTGTCGAGAATGTGTTTGCATTTTGTGTCAAGTTTGATACTTGATACTTAATTTTGATGAGTATATTAATTTTGAAATATCTTGACGTTATGTTGCTGAGTATACTATCTCACATCACTATTGTATGAAAATATTTGTTAAGATAATTGATTGATAGCTTCAAGAATTCAATCATCGTTTAATGAGGTTAGAACAAATTTGCTTAATGGATTTGCTTACTTGAATTTAGTTGACTTAGCTCATTCTCTGGTTTGGACATCAAGAACATATTGAGAATGACTGAATCCTATTCTGATGATTTTGGTGAAAATATATAAATGATGTGTCTGATTGTTAATAAAAAGTTGTCCAATCTAAAATTGGTGATCTTTCTGAAAAGCTAGTTAAGGTAAGAAACATTTAAAATATCCTCTTGTATTTCGCCTTATAAATTTTGTGTTCCTTCTGTCGGTTGCTACTGCTACAATTGAAAGAGTTTTCTCGACAGTGAAGTTGATCATGAGTAAATTAAGAGATCGAATGGATAATGATCTCATAAATAATTGTGGTGTACCTCATGTAGAGAAAATAATATTTAATACTATTTCTGATGATAGTATTATGAATATTTTTAAGAAATGAAAACTCATAAAATAGAATTCTAATAATGTATTTTAATTAATCAATATTTGTTTTATTTGTTTATTAATTTTTTATATCTTAAATTTGTTAAAAACCTGGGTGCACCATTGTGGGGTAACTATTATTGATAAAAGATCTACAAATTAAAAAAAAAAAAAAAGGGTCTAAAAAATACTTCAACTTTAATCGAAACTGTGATATGATACCAAACTTAATGAAAGACCTTTTACCCCCTGTACTTTTAAAAGTCTATTTTGAAGGTATATACGTACCCATGTGGACACATTACTATTTAAAATGATGCAATATATATGATGTCCACGTGAACACATATATACCTTTAAAATACACTATTAAATAATACAGAAGAGTAACAACAATTTCTGTTAAAGTTTGGATATCTTTCAATCTTTTTTTCCTAAAAAAGAATTAATTAATTTTTCCCCTCAAAATACTAGCGCAAGTCTCGATATCTCAGTTTAAAAGATGTAAGCATCTATATCTGTTATGTTGTAGATAAAATATATTATATTCATGTATTTTAATTTAAAGTCCTAAATACATTATTTATGAGATTTTTTCCTTCTAATTTAACAAGGTATTAAGATTTGAGATAACAACTTTACAGTTTGAGAAATTTTTAAGATAAATACAAAACTTAAATTCACTACAAAAGGAATTTCAATTACCAACAAAAAAATCGTTGGTAAATTGAACAAATTGATTGGGAAATTGAGTTACCAACTAAATGTCAACTAAAGTTAATTCGTTGCTAAAAATCTTGTCACTAAGTATTACCAATCGATTTTAATTTGTTGGTAAACTTACCAATCAAAAATCAGTTGGTAAACACCAAAAATGTTGTTACAAAAATTTGAAACATGGCCTTGAAATTTCCGTCGGTAAATTCACCAACTTATTTTTAGTTAGTATATCATTAGTACCTTTACTAACAAATTGACAAGAAGTTAGTAAATTTTTTTCTTCATTATTCAACACCCACATCGGAACCCAACAATATCCGAATTCATGTCAGGTTGTCCATTAGGAGTAAAGCATAGCGCTCTCTAACAAACGAAACTCCGTACCCAAGGGGAATCGAACCCAAGACCTCTTGATTAAGAATGAAGAGTACATACCACTACAGCACAACCCTTATTGATAATAAATTTTAAATACGTTAGTATGATTATTTATTTTTCTAATTTATTGTAGTTTGTTGGTAATATATCATTCTTGTTCAATTTTAAGTTAGTAATTGATTGACAATATATTCAAAATATTATTAACTAAATAATTATTCAATAGTAAAATATTTATTAATTTATTGCATTTAAAAATCTAAAAGCATAAATATAAATCAAAAAATATTAATATCAATTTTAGAAATCATATTTGAATGAAACAATGCAAAATCTATGATAACAAGTTAAGTTATTCTCAATATGATACATATAATTATATCAAAAATTTAATTTGAGCACGTTTATAAAAAATATTCATCAAAATAAATTGTTGGCCAAAACTTAAAAGTTAAAACGCGTAATAACACAAACTGAAAATGGAAGCCTCAAAACCTGAACCAACCATCCTATTAGATATAAAAATGACATCTGAAAGCTTATATCGCTGACAAAATTCTCATTAGAGCACGTTCACAAAAATTGTTAAGCGAAGTTAAATTTTGGCCAAAAGTTAAAACACCTAAGGTATAAACTGAATATTAAAATCTCAAAATCCAAACCAACCTTCCTATAAGATGAAAAATGACCTTCCGGAGCTAACTGCGTTGATGAAATATAAATTTAAGCATGTTACTAAAAAATTGATCAAATTCAAATTTTAGCCAAAAGTTAAAACGTTTAACGATACAAACTGAAATAAAAGTCTCAAAACCCGAACCAATCATTCTATGAGATTAAACTGAACTTGTATGGGAAACGTGGTGACAAAATTTCGATTCGAGCATGATTACCAAAAATATTGATTAAAGTAAAATTTTGGTCAAAACTTAAAAGATAAAATGTCTAACGACACAAACTAAAAACGGAAGCCTCAAAATCCGAACCACGTATCCTATTACATCAAAAATGACCTTTCGAATTTAACTGCGCTAACAAAATTTTAATTTGAACACGTTTATTAAGTATATTGATCGAAATAAATTTTGGCCAAAATTTATAAGTTAAAACACCTAATGGCACACAATAAAAAGGAAAGTCTCAATATCCGATCCAACCATCCTATTAGATAAAAAAATGACCTTTAGAGTTAATTACGCTGACGAAATTTTCATCAAAGCACGTTCACAAAAATATTGACCAAAGTCATATTTTGGCCAAAAACATAATTAGATTTAGAACACCTAGCGGCACAACCAAAAATGAAAACCTCAAAACTTGAACTAACCTTCCAGTTAGATGAAAAATGATCTTTCGAAACTAATGGCACCGACATAGATTTAATCTTAGCACATTCACAAAAAATATTGACCAAAGGCAAGTTTTGACTAAAATTTAAAAGCTAAAACGCATAACAACTCAAACTAAATATGAAAGCGTCAACATTAGACGCTTATTTACCAAAAAATTTAACTTCATTGATAAATTTATCAACTATTAAAATATAAGTTAGTAATTAATAATTTACCAATAAATTTTATCACATTTGCTAACAGTTACTATTCAACTAAACATTCATATGTAATATTACCAACTAATAATCAATATGTTGGTAATTTTACTAATGAATTAATGATCCTTTGGTATATTACCAACTATTTTAATGATGTTAGTAATTTACTAACAACAATCTTTATTCTTCGGCAAAATTTTCAACTAATTGGATATTAGTTGGCAAGTTTACCAACAAATTATATTTCGTTACGAATTTACCAACATATTTATATTTGGTTGGTAAATTTAACAACACAATCTAGTCATTGGTAAATATTTGGTTAGTAATTCATTGGTAATATGTTAATAAATTATATAAACAATTTTTTTATCATATTTACCAACCGATATATACTTCGTTGGGTAATATCATCAACAAAAAGATGTAAGTTAGTAATATTTCAGTTGGTAATCCAGTGATAGAACGTTGCTAAATTTGGCGCCATTTTTTTCCGCCGTATTAACCAATTGAAATACTTAGTAAAATTTTGGTTGGTAATTTGTTAGAATTTCGTTGTTAAGTTTTATAATATAAGTCAATTAGAAATATGTTGATAATTTATTAGTAGAACACTACGCAACTTAAGTTGCTAATAAAATTTGTTGGCAATTTAGGGGTTTTTTTTTAAGTTATTGAATGTGTAACCTTTAGCCAACATCATTCATCTGACATTATGCAGATTTAGACTAGACTTATTTGATTTGAATATTTTTGGTATAATTTTAAATATATACCATAAAATAATTAGTTTACAATAAATATACACAAAGTTATATGAAATATACACTCACTATACAATATAACTTGTCAAAATTCATGGAAAGTATACACCAACTCTATAATATAGTGTACAATGACTATATATTGTGATACAATAAAAAACTGAATATAGCTTAAAGTATACATTGATTATATACATGAAGTATACATTGACAATTCAATATCGATCAACTCAAAATTACCTCTAAACAATCCAAAAGTTTCAGCTATGAAATTCTCTCGATGTTTCAAGTATTTCATGTATAATTCGCTCGAATCAATTCACGTTTGCAATACGTTGAACTTTTTAAGAAGATAATTGGCTTCAAACAATTCATGTTTGCAATACATCGAACATTTTGAATAAATTGGCCAATTTTTTTATACCAAATGGATATTTCAAAAATGTGAATGTTATTACGAATGTTTATTTAAACCAGGTACATAATCTGGTTATAATAGAATAAATATATTTTGATTAACTTAGGAATAGTCAACATGACGGAAAGGAAAAGGGTATATGAATGACTCAAAATAATGAGAAGCCTAATTAACAGAACAAATAAATTAATTATATGGATAATATTATAGATAAAAGGGAGAATCCGCAAGTACCCCCTAGACTATGATCGAAATTTCAGATACACACCTTAACTAAACTAAGGTCCTATTACCCCCCGAACTAATATTTTTTTTGTAATTATATATACTTTTTGTCTTACGTGGCACACTCCATGACCCCATGCAATTGAGGCGCGTGGAAAATATTTGGATGCCACATAAGCCAAAAAGGTGCACAAAATTACGAAAAAAATTAGTTCAGGAGGTAAAAGGTGTTAGGTTGTGGAGCCTGATTAATATCTGATGTACTGTCATATATTAATGTTCTCTGTAACCAAATATACTCTGAATTATTAATGGAGGTAATAGGTGTTAGGCTGTACTATTTATTCTCCATTTATTCTCTGTAACCAAATATACTCTGAATTATTAATATATATACCCCACCGCCGTGGAAGTTTACCCACGAGGTGTTACCACGAAATATTAGTTTCTCTCTTTCTCTCTCTAGATCTCTCATCTCTCTCTCTCTCAAAAGTTCTTGTGTTCTTCATTCATCAAGTGAGTGTGTGTGAATTCGATCCTAACAACTGGTATCAGATCCAAGGAGATTCAACACGATCACTGAAGATGGATAGTTCAAAGCTTGGAATCGAGAAGTTTGATGGATCCAATTTCAGTTTTTAGAAGATGCAGATCAAAGATTATCTGTACCAGAAAGATCTCCACGAACCGTTGACCGGGGTGAAGCCGGAATCCATGACGGAGGAGCAGTGGAAACTCAAGGATCGTCAGGCTCTAGGGTTGACCCGGTTGACTTTGTCAATAAATGTGGCGTTCAACATCGTGAAGGAGAAGACTACGTCCGATCTGTTGAAGGCACTGTCAAACATGTATGAAAAACCATCGGCGATGAACAAGGTATATTTGATGCGTAGATTGTTCAATTTACAGATGTCTGAGAAAAGATCCGTTTCTCATCATATAAATGAGTTCAATATGATTGTGAGTCAACTCAATTCTGTGGATATTAATTTCAAAGATGAAATTAAGGCGTTGATTTGATGTCATCTCTGCCCGAGTCTTGGGATACTGTTGTTGCTGCGATTAGCAGTTTCTGTGGATCTGAGAAACTGAAGTTTGATGAAATCCGTGATGTTGTTCTTAGCGAAAGTATTCTCAAACGAGAAGAGGAAGATTCATCGGGCAGTGCTCTCAGCGTTGACCGAAGGGGGAGAAGTAAGACAAAATGCCAAAATCAACATGGTCGATCAAAATCAAAGAATCGAGGAAAATATCCAAACAGATCAAACGTGACTTGTTGGAACTGTGGAGAAAAAGGGCAGTTTTGGATGAACTGTACAAAGCCAAAAAAGAAACAGAATCAGAAATCTGGAGATGACAATGATTCTGTAAATTCAGCAGAGGACATTGGGGATGCTCTAATCCTTAGTGTGAACAGCCCGGTTGAATCATGGATTTTGGATTCTGGTGCATCTTTCCGTTCGTCTTCAAGCAATGAGTTGTTCCAAAATTTCAAATCTGGAAATTTTGGAAAGGTGTATCTTGCTGACAATAAAGCTTTAGAGATTGAAGGAAAGGGTGAATGTTTGCATAAAGTCCCCCTCGGGAAACCAGTGGACATTGGAGGATGTCAGATATATTCCTGGGCTCAAGAAAAATCTGATCTCTGTTGGTCAGTTGGATAGCACGGGATATGTAGCAGATTTTGGGAAAGGTTCGTGGAAGATTGTGAAAGGTGCTATGGTAGTAGCTCGTGGCACCGAATCTGGAACCTTGTACACCATTGCGGGATGTATTAACATGGCCGCTGTTTCTGAAGGTGCTTCCGGTTCATGTCTATGGCACAACAGACATGGACACATGAGTGCTAAAGGAATGAAGATGCTGGTTGCAAAAGGAGTATTAGAGCGCCTGAAGTCTGTTGATATGGGTCTTTGTGAGAGCTGTGTTATAGGCAAATAGAAAAGAGTAAGCTTCACAAAGACTCCTAGAGATCCAAAGAAAGTGCGGTTGGAAATGGTCCATACAGATGTTTGGGGACCATCTCCAGCATCATCACTTGGAGGATTCAGATTCTATGTTACCTTCATTGATGATTCCAGCAGGAAGGTATGGGTTTACTTCTTGAAGCATAAGTCAGATGTGTTTGCAACTTTCAAGAAGTGGAAAGCTGAAGTTGAGAATCAGACCGGTTTGAAAATCAAATTTGTAAGGTCTGATAATGGAGGAGAGTATGACAAATCAGAGTTCAAGGCATTCTGTGCAACTGGGGGAATCAGATTGATGAGAATAGTTCTTGGTAAGGCAAGGCAGAATGGAATTGCTGAGAGGATGAACAGAACAATAAATGAGCGTGCAAGGAGTATGAGGATACACTGTGGGCTGCCCAAAACATTTTGGGCGGATGTTGTGAGCACAGTTGCATACTTGATCAACAGGGGACCATCAGTTCCTTCAGGGTTCAAGATTCCAGAGGAGGTGTGGACAGGAAAAGAGCTCAAGTACTCACACTTGAGGACTTTTGGTTGCATTGCTTATGTTCATGTTGATACAGAAAAGAGAGACAAGCTTGATGCCAAGGCTGTGAAGTGTTACTTCATAGGCTATGATTCTGATTTGTTTGGTTACAGGTTTTGGGATGACAAGAATAGAAAGATCCTGAGACATTGTGACGTGAAATTTGATGAGTCTGTCCTGTATAAGGACATAGAGCAGAAGGCTCTAGAAATTACAAAGCAAGTGGGAGTTGAGGTTGAATTGGAGAAGAGTAACCCCAGAGACGTTGAAGCAGATACTCAACCAACTCCTACTGAAGAATCTGAAGTGGAACAAGTTACACCTGAGCAGGTGTTAAGGAGATCATCCAGAACCATCAGGGCACCAGATAGGTATTCACCTTCATTACACTATCTATTTCTGACTGATGAGGGGGAACCAGAGTTTTTTGATGAGGCCCTACAGGTGGAGGATTCGATCAAGTGGGAGCAAGCCATGGATGATGAGATGAGGTCACTTGAGAAGAACGACACATGGGTGTTGACTGAGTTACCTGCAGTGAAGAGATCTTTGCTGAACAAGTGGGTGTTCAGAATTAAGACTGAACCAGATGGCAAAAGAAGGTTCAAGGCTCGTTTAGTGGTTAAAGGATATTCACAAAGGAAAGGTATTGATTATGCTGAGATATTTTCTCCTGTTGTGAAGTTAACCTCTATTCGAATTCTATTGAGTATTGTTGCATCGGAGAATTTGCATCTAGAGCAAATGGATGTAAAAACAGCGTTTTTACATGGAGATTTGGACAAAGAGATCTATATGCAGCAACTGGAAGAATTTGTGGTTTCAGGCAAGGAACACATGGTGTGCAAGCTCACCAGGAGCTTGTATGGACTAAAGCAAGCACCAAGGCAGTGGTACAAGAAGTTTGACTCCTTCATGACCAAGAGTGGATTCTGCAAAGCTGAAAAGGATCCGTGTTGTTACTTCGAGAAATATACTGATTCATATGTCTTTCTACTCTTGTATGTGGATGATATGTTGATTGCAGGATCTAGTATGAGGGAGATTAACAATCTGAAGATAAGGTTGTCTGCAGCATATGAGATTAAAGATTTGGGTCCAGCGAAGCAGATTTTAGAGATGAGGATTTCTCGGGATAGATCTGCTTGCACTTTAAATCTATGTCAGGAGTTGTACATTGAGAAGGTGTTGAGCATATTCAGGGTTAATGATGCTAAACCCAGGACTACTCCATTGGCAAATCACTTTAAATTGTCAAAGAAGCAGTCACCCAAGACAGCCGAGGAGCGTGAGCATATGGCACTTGTTCCATATGCTTCAGCAGTTGGGAGTTTGATGTATGCTATGGTCTGCACTAGACCTGATATAGCACATGCAGTGGGAGTTGTTAGCAGGTACATGGCGAACCCGGGCAAAGAGCATTGGGAAACTGTGAAGTGGCTTCTGGGATATATGAGAGGTACATCCAGTACTTCACTCTGTTTTGGCAAAGGCAAGATGACTCTACAGGGTTTTGTGGATGCTGATCTTGGTGGGGATGTGGACTCGAGCAAGAGTACATCCGGGTACATTTACACCATAGGTGGAACAGCAGTGAGTTGGATGTCCAGGCTTTAGAAGTGTGTTTCTCTTTCATCTACTGAAGCTGAGTATGTGGCAATAGCTGAAGTTGGGGAAAGAGATGATATGGCTGGCAGATTATCTGGAGGAATTGGGCAAGAAGCAGAGCGAGAAGATTCTTTACTCAGATAGCCAGAGTGCCATACAGTTGGTGAAAAATCAAGTCTATCATTCGAATACAAAACACATCAGAAGGCGGTACCATTTCACTCGCACGGTAGTGGAGGATGGTGATAGGTGCTTGGAAAAGATAGAGGGTGCAAAGAACCCGGCAGACATGTTGACGAAATGTGTTGATGTTGGGAAACTGGGGTTATGCAAAACCTCAGTTCGTCTTCTGTAGTTGTTGCTACAGATCTTGCGGTGCGGTAAAGATGTTGATGATGAAGAGTTTTTTTTTAGAATGTATTTTTTTGGATGACTGAATCAGTCTCCAAGTGGGAGAATTGTTGGGTTGTGGAGCCTGATTAATATGTGATGTACTGTCATATATTAATGTTCTCGCAGTTCAACCTCCGCGGTAAGGTTGCCAGGGGGTTATAGGGGGCGGGGGTTAGGCTGTACTATTTATTCTCCATTTATTCTCTGTAACCAAATATACTCTGAATTATTAATATATATACCCCACCGTCATGGAAGTTTACCCACGAGGTGTTACCACGAAATATTGGTTTCTCTCTTTCTCTCTCTAGATCTCTCATCTCTCTCTCTCTCTCTCTCGAAAGTTCTTGTGTTCTTCATTCATCAAGTGCGTGTGTGTGGATTCGATCCTAACAATAGAACCTTAATTTAGTTAAGGTGTGTCCTGAGATTTCAGTCATAGTCCGGGGGATACTTGTGCATTTTCCTAGAAAAAAATAAAATATCTAAAACTATACATTTTGAAGCAATTAATCTTGAATAGTAAAAAGTATACTTATATGTACAGAACTTGGACCACTAAAAGTGCAAAAGAAAATGAGCAAAAATTTCAAAAGAGCAACATTTAGATGGAAGGATGGATATCGTTAAATTATATGTTGTTTTTAATGGTTATAAATTCTTCCGGTCTTAGTTTATTTGTTTTATCAAGAAATTTTATGTATTTATAATCAGAACCAGTGCACATTAAATTAACAAAAAAGATTACATGTCAATTTTTCGCAAACAAAATTTGCATAAGTAACTTTACAACATACGTACAATTTATTTTGAAATTATATATTAACTATTAGGCTAAGATTAATGAGTACACAAACAAAAGATCAAGTCTGCACAAATATGAAAATTGAAAATGTCAGTAGAATGTATTTCAGTATAATAGGCAGATACATAAGAAGATACTAACAATGATCAATTGTCACAACTAACAAAAAATTATAAAATTTGAAGTATAACATATTTCTTATACAACAAATAAGAATCCGCATTTTCATAGAGTTTCTATAAACACTATATTCAGCGACAATAATTTCTTAAAATATGTTTGTATCAGTAAACAAAAGTGGGCTACAATTTCTTGAGAAAACAAATAAGGACAAGTGGGCTACAATTTCTTGATAAAACAAATAAGGACAAATTAGCAATTAGTCATAATACATAACATAATTAGTTAAAACAATAATGTTTTAATATATTTACCTAAAATGTCAGTATGTCAATCAAAAAGTGATACATTGGACCAAAATATAAGCCAATTAAAAAAACGTAAAAGAAAACCAATTATTATCATTTGCCCACCTTTTACGTTTCCTTCCCCCACATTTAACGTTTTTCAGTTCCGTTTTTTTTTTTTTCATTTTCTCACCAAATCCAGAAACACAAATCACCGTTTGTTCAACAAATATCTGTTTTAATTGAAGGAATATCTTGTTTGGAAAAGGTAATCTCGTGAATTTAGTGATTTTATTTTAATTTTGTTTTAAAGAGCACCAATTATGGTGTGTCGGATTTCCCATCAATTTTTTCGAGTTTTAAGCGAATTTGTTTAGATAATCATTAATTATTTATATATTTTCAGATTTTCTGTTTGTTCAACAAATCTCCATCTTAATTCATGGAGTATCTTGTGTTGGTAAAAGTAATCTCGTGAATGTACATAAATATTTGACAATGAAACACCTCCACAACATAGCAAGATTAACGTTGATTTTGAGGACATTAATACGATTCAAATAGATTAGTCATTGTCTATTTTTGTATCTTCAGTATTTTGGTTAATAGACATTGATTTTGGTAGCATTTTACTTTGTTAAGGAAGCTTCCAATGTTATGATGTTCTGGTAATTTTACATTTAAAGTTTTGACCTTTTTTTCCATAATTTTAATGTTTTGCGTGAAGTCCTGTATATTGTTTCTGGTTATTATTGCGTGAATTCATGTATATTTGTTATGCGAATGTGGTGTTTATTTTATATAGAGTAGTTTTTGTTATATGTTTTATTTTTTTGTGTATTTGATTGTAAAACTAGTTTGTTTGGAATTTGGATGATTGAATTGATCCTGTTAGATTTTTCAAGCTTAAAGGTGGCATTTGTCGTTCCATGTTAAGCTAATGGATTTGAACTAATACATTAAAATTGAGACCTGTCATCATATTAAAATAGGTAGCTTCAAGATTGAAGTTTGTGGCTTTTATGTAGTCTTTTAGGCAGATTTAGTTCTGAAGCCAGTATTTTCGTAACTGAGTCGCGAGAAAGACTGTCTTTGTACAAATTGTTACTTGCTTGGGAAATGGAAGAATTGGTGTCTCATTTTGTATAAAATAAAATATCCCTTCTTTATGTGTGTGAGAATGGAAGTGCTTAGTAAAATTATATATGACTACCTGATGAATAATGACTTCATAAGTTGCATATATAGGTTTTAATCTTATGATATTATGATACTTTTTTGTATTGAATATGCTAAATGGAAATACAAGTTATAAATAACCAAATTACATTATATTTGTTTGTATATTATACATGTTTGAATCTTAACTGTACCAATAAGACATACATTGTATTTTATTTTGGCTAGAGCAATACAACAGTGATATTGGAATACAATCTAATTATAGAAACTCAAACTGATCCAGTAAAATATTATCTTCATGCTTTAAAGTTCAAAAACTCACTACAGTTTTAATCATAATTGCATTACTAATATATATTTTGGCTAAAGATATACAACATTGATATTGAAATACAAACTTATTGACATTCAATTTGCATTTGAAATACAAAATTATATCGAAATATATCCTGATATTTGAAATACGAACTGAGCAATAAAATTAATAACTACAATTTTAAAGTGAAATGATAATAATTTAATAAAAGTGGATATTGAAATTTAAATAAATTTATTTTGGATATACTTACTATATGTTTTATGTTTTCACCAAAACTGTATTATCAGTATCATTTTTATTTTACAAATAATTTGTATTTTTATTTTTTATCATATATACTTAATTTTTTAAAACTTTAATAAGGCTGCCAAAATGTTCTTATTCATTATAAACATATACCAACGTTTTCTTTTTTTTGTATTTCAAGTTATACATAACTAGTATTTTGTTTTTTTTAAAAAAAAATTAAAATCTTTGACTTAAAAAAAACTTCAATCACACTTCAATGTAGTTAATTGTTTAATATATAAGCTCAATTAATAACAAGAATACAAATACATTTTGGATGAACACATATTCAAAAGATTTCTAATAAGTAATTATCTAAAACAGAGGACATTATAAAATTGGGAACAATTGTTGGGAAAACGCGGACGAGCACAAAAATATATATGCTAAAAGTAATGGAAATAAAATGGGAAAATAACGACTCCAAGAATTTTACGTGGAAACTTTTCTGAATAAGGGAAAAAACCACGGGCCAAGAGGAGCAATTGATATTACTATAGTAAGGAATTTTACGCTGTGTAGTCACGAATACAATACTCAAAGTGACTACTACACACTCAAAAGGAACAACACTCTTTTGGTTTCCGTCTTACTAAAATATTGCTCACACTCTATTTTTCTTCACAGACTATTTTCTTGTATAGTCTATGGAATACCTCACTTTGCTCTCAAAATGGTTTTTCTCTCTAACTTGGTGTATTCTATAAATGAGCAAGAATGCTCTATTTATAGAAGGGTAAAACCATGCCTATGTCACTAATGACATATGTAAACATAGCAAAGCCAAGAATGGTTGCAAATCTTACCAATTTGTCAACTACCAAATCTTTTATTTTCAACTCCAATTACTATTCCTTTTTAACAGTTGCTTATACCAATTGAATAGCTAAAGTTGACTAAAAAATGGGATGAATTCAACAACAATTCCACTCCATTAAGATATAAATACAAGCATCAATAACTAAACAATGTGTGGTCGATTC
Source organism: Solanum pennellii (assembly GCF_001406875.1). Classification (NCBI taxonomy): domain Eukaryota; kingdom Viridiplantae; phylum Streptophyta; class Magnoliopsida; order Solanales; family Solanaceae; genus Solanum; species Solanum pennellii. Next base: position 26,038,244 of record NC_028644.1, read on the forward strand.
CTACACGAACACCTATTGTGTCCTTTACACCCACAAGTACTGCAAGAATTCTTGATCTTCTTCCCATATAGTTCGTCGTGTGCCTTGTCAAGATACTTCTTGGACGGCCTTCCAGGTAGCTTTTTGTGCTTTTGAGGCAGCACTACGTCGTTCTTAATATAACCAGGTACATTTCACTCGTTTTGATCAGGTAAGGGAATAATTGAAATGTTATATGTATCCAACAAGTTACTTCGCTTGTATTAGAACAATATGGTCCAACATCAAGTGAACAATATACAAAACGATTCACTAATGGCACAAGAACAATCCAAAATTTTACTCGAGATATAAGAACAGCTCATCCAAATTAATAAAATAAACAATCAAAAAAATAACACACCTTATTAATAATAAATGTCAAATTTTCTTGAATTCGGTGGAAAATTTAAAACTTCCGTTTTGATAATATGTCGAATTTAACTTGAATAACATTTAAAATTATTCACCTAAGTCTGTCGATTTTTTTTTTTGGAATTCTTAAGAAGGAAAAAAAAAGGGGAAGGCATAAAGATGACAAATTATGCTCTTTTGAATTTAAATTTTTAATCTTTCCAATTAACAAATGTTGATCGAAAAAAATATTATCTCATGCCAAATAATGTCCGCCTTCAAATAGATTTCCCAAATTTGTATCAATGATTCAATTACTTATCTTATAAATTTACTTTATATAATACTATGAATTTGCCTCTTTTTATGTCATCTGTCATCGAACTGACCATATTTCATTATAGTAAGCAAATTAATTATCTAAAAAACATCTCTATAATTAGCCTATTCAAATAAAATTTTGATTTGGTAAATATCTACTCCAACAGTAATCCATAAATAATAAGTTGACTAAATAGATATGAACCAAACAACTTATGGATAACAATTACACGTTTAATGTATCCCATAACAATACAATACTTATCAATTTAAACAAGATAATAAAAAGGGAAACTTACATAAATATACTATATTAAAAAAATATTTACCATTTATAGCAATAATATTTTTATTTCACTTGATCACTTTTAATTCATTTATAATACAAGTTTAATACATATTACAAAAAATAATTTATTATTCACATATAATACAAATTTTATTGATGAATAATACATTTATCACACATTTTAATACACTTATAATACAATGTGACAATTTTTTACCAAACAAACATGATATATTTCAAAAAAACAATTATAATTCATATATATTGCATACATAATTCACTTTTAATACATATTACAGATTTAACAAAACATTGCTATAAATGGTAATAAACAAAAAGTATCGCTAAAATCAGTAATTATTTTTTAAAATGTATTAATTTATGTAATTTTTCCTAATAAAAATAGCAATGTATCAAAAAATAATAATGTATCATGCATTATTTTTTTAGATATGATACGTAATTCGAATTTATACTAAATTTATCAATTACATGATAACTACCACACGGTAATGTATCGATTCAAATCTAACATCTTATGGGCAACAATTACTTATTTAATTTTTCTAGTATAAATACAATACTTATCAATTTAAACGAGATATATAAATAGTAATGTATCATGCACTATTTTTTTTTAGATAGGATACGTAAATTCAAACTTATACTTAATATATCAGTTACATAACAATTACCACCCGATAATGTATCGATTCCAAATCTAACATCTTATGGGCAACAATTACTTATTTAATGTATCTAGTATAAATATAATACTTATCTATTTAAACGAGTTACATAAATAGTAATTTTTAGCTAGGATACGTAAATTCGAACTTATACTCAATGTATCAATTACATAGCAATTATCACCCGGTAATGTATCGATTTCAAATGTAACATCTTATGGGCAACAATTACTTATTTAATGTATCTAGTATAAATACAATACTTATCAATTTAAACGAGATACATAAATAGTAATGTATCATGCACCAACTTTTTAGATAGGATACATAAATTTGAATTTATATTAAATGTATCAATTACATAGCAACTACCACACAATAATGTATAGATCTCAAATCAAACATCTTATGGACAACAATTATTTATTTAATGTATCTAATATAAATACAATATTTATCAATTTAAACAAGATAGCAAAGATATTTATGATGAATCTTCTCAAAATTTCGACAACTGATCTTCAATAAACTAGGAGAAGAATTTTAAATCTCAGAAACTTCAACAATTTTGAATCAAAATTGAGAGGATCTCGGTGAACTAGAGAAGAAAGAATCTTGAATCTCAAATTTATTGACAATCTTGAATTAAAATTGAAAGTCTCTTCGACGAATATGAATATTCAAAAGAAAATCTTCTGTCCAACAACAATTCCATCACTTTTGTCGCTTACCCAAAATTTCAACTAAAGTTTTAAATCAAATCTAAAAGGTTTATTCGTTGAACAGGGTAGCAATTTGAAATTTTGAAATATTGAAATTCTTTATTCTGTTAAATATTTCCTATGTATGATTGAGAATAAGAAGAAACGTAAGCATAATTTATAGGATTTAATTAATTTTCAAATTTTATTCTCTTTTTAGCACAACAGAAAGATTCCTCTTGTATTAAAGTTGATGTATTCGGATGGTGAGTTAATATATCCAAAAGGTACAAATTTTAAGAAATTATTGTAATTAAAAAAAGAGTAGAAATAAAATGTAATTTACTCTTTGCACTATAAAATTTGTGTAAGTTTTACTTATTTGTGACCATAGACTGTTGGGCTCATAAAAATGTTATTGAAAGGTCTAAATTAATTCATCATTGTATGTCCAAACACTACTTTATATATACAGAGAGAGATCATTATTGTATGTCCAAACACTACTTTATATATACAGAGAGAGAGAGAGAGTAAAAAAAGGTAATACCAAGTTATGTGTTTCACACTTCATGCCTACTATAAACAGTTATCGCAGTAAACTATTAGCATATACATAAGAACTAAGATGACAAGGTACTAGAAGAAGAGAACTTTATTTGCATTTCACGGAACTCACATATATTAGTTCGGTTCTGATTTCTAGCATAAATCAGAGTTCTGTAGTGTTGTGATGATACTTCCTACGATGTCAGTAAAGATGATTATATGGATTGATATGAATCGTAGAAGACGGGGTGTACTTCTATCTATGGAAGCTACCTCTAGTTTAAATATTATGAAGAACCATATAAGTCACGGCCACACCGGTCACACACATTGGAGGTAGCATGGGAGACTGTTGCTGGCTTCTCTTTCTGCATCTTTGGTAGATCATGTACTAAAACATCATGCAGGGCATTAGAGCCTTCCTGGAGCTCCTCCAAACTGTGAATACAGCATAAACAGAATTGAGTCACACATATATCAGGATATAGTGAGCACAGAAACACACTAAGATTTACATCTGAAGATTTGACTTTAATGAACCGAGTCTACTGCTATCGTCCTATAGGGACATCCCCTTGTCTATTTTATAAAAGATGCCCTGTTTACCCTATACTATTAAAAAAGTCAGCTATTTAGAGAGATTTGGGAATTGGATGAGGGGTAAAATATGGAATAGACTGAAATGGAAAAGAATTGATGACGTTGAATTTGTGGTTCCTCAACCACAATAAAATATTGCAGTGCCAAGACAAAACAAATGGTCACAAATGCATTGCTTCTGTTTCTTGAATGGCTTACCTTGCTATGCTCTTTGAGGTAATTTAAAATTTGAAACCAATTGAAACACACAATAGCGCTTCAGTGGCATCAAAAACAGCAAGTAAGCTAAGTTAGATAGAGATCCTAAAATTAAGTCATATAAGAAAAGATTCAGAAAGGCACGAACGTAAAACACATACTAGCAAGTGTTGAGAGTTTGGCAATAAAGATGCATTAATCTAGAGAAAAATATTAATAAATGCAAGTGGATGATAGTAATTTTCAAATGATGAACATTTGCCTAGTAATTTCCTGTCCACGAAGTGATGGGGATAGCTAAACTCAACCCAAATTTCATAGATGTCTGAATTTGAATTTCTACAGTAGAAAATCCAATGAACTTTCTGGGTTCGCTACATAGAAAAGGCACAAAGAGTAACATTTTGAAACTTACTGCATAAAATCTTCTTACAACAGTACATATATGATAATCCATTTGCAACAACTACTAACAAGAATAAAAAAAAGGCTACATCATGCAGAAAGTTGTGAGAGGAGCAACGAGTGATTAGTAGTGCTGTTATGTACAGCTGTGACGTTCCATTAAGGGGAGGAACTAAAACAGCATATCTCAACTGAATTGGGAGCAAATACCATGAACTTGACAACAATAGGAGCAACTACTACATGACTCTGCAGTACATCCTAACATATTTTTGTGGCCACATAGTTACATAATTCTCTTTTTACTTCCTGAAAAAGCATACATAGTGTAGTTTCCCTCCATTATTACAGTGTAATCACATCATCTTGTAACTACCTTAATAAAACAAAATATTCCAAAATATTCCAAGTGAGTGAAAAACCATCATAACTCCTCCATCTTGTTGTACCACCTCCATAAAAAACCTTCACAGAATATAGTACTTCGAAATTTTCCATATGTGGAAATTAAAATAATTAATCACAACATATAATCATTAAAAGCAAAAAAGCACAAAAAAAAAGTGGTTCGTTGGGGATTTAAGCGCAAATAGAGTGGGGGCTTTAACGAGGAAAAAAAAGACTCAAAGGGAGAAAGATACATTCATTTTTGTTTAGTCCAAGACTAAACAATTAAAAGCATGAATGATAAATATATGAACAAAGAAATTGATTTTTTTTCACGATAAAGTTAAATATCAAATGTTTAGTATCGGTTCTTTAGAAGAGGCTCATTTGGAAGGTAAAGAGTGCCATAGAACCTTGATGGCGATACTGAAGTGCATATTAAGCAAGGTGAAGCGCTCAACACATTTTAATCCTCCCTTTAGAGCTTAATGTGACGTCCCGCCACAATTTCAGCCTGATTCCACGTCCGGAAAGGGGCAGATTGTTCTAGAGTTGTGCGGAGAACTCTAGAATACTTTAGAACTCTCAAGAGGGCTAGAGAAGGTCGCAAGGCAGTGTAGAATTTCTCTAGAAAAGGGACCAAAGTGTAAATAATCTAGGGACTTGTAAAGTTAATATTAATTGCACTTTAGTCCCTAGGAAGTAGTACAATTAGAGGTGCACCTCATTTGCAAAGGCACCAAGCAAAGTTGTAAGCATTCTCCAAAGTAATACAAAAGCCTTCTTCAAAAACTCTCTTTCTTTCTAAGTCTTTCAAAGCATTCTCTTAGCTTTCCGAGTCTTAAGGCTTCCTTGAACTTACAAGATCTTGAAAGATTAGTGAGTAAGTCGTCGAGGGCCGCACGGAGTCTTAGCATATACTCTAAGTCCGTGAAAAAGTGGTATCAGATCAGGTTTGATACTAAAGGAATGGCTACAGAAGGAGACGTAAACGGCGCTGGCACCAGCAACGTCCGCTTGGATGGTGGTAAGAAGAACCGAAAAGGGAAGAAACATCAAAAGGGTAATGAGAAGGTGCTTCCCGAACTCACACCTAGTGAGGCGCTAACATCTCATCCACCCTCGACTGCCGAGGCAAGTGACGAAGAAATGGGCGAAGATGCCATAGACGTCCCCGCTGGAGAAGAATGGGTCGCAATAGTGGAAGTGGCAAAGCAAGCCGTCGAGATCTTAGGTCGGCGCATGAACGTGGCGGACAGCAAGTTCAAGACCCTTCAGGACTTCACCCTTGAAGAGACCAAGAGTTGGAGGGTTGCCAGCAGGCGGAGTTCGAGATGAAGGAGGTCATCACTTCCTTGAAGTGTCGGCTTATGGATGTGCTTAACGCAAAGGAGACCATCACTTCCTTGGAGCGTCAGCTTACGGAAGCGCTTGGCACGATCGAGACCCTGAAGGTCGAAGTAAAAGCACTCAAGGAAGGCGTGGAGGCTGGAGGATCTGCACCACCTGACCGTGATAGGGAGGCCAGGGTTGAGGCTTCCAAGCCACCTACATTTCAAAGGCATCCGTGACGCTCAAGAGGTGGAAAACTTTCTATGGCACTTGGAGAACTACTTCAAGTGTAGTCGGGTGAGAAGTGACGAGAACAAGATCAACACTACCGTGTTGTACTTGTTCGAGATGGCTATGTTATGGTGGAGGCGCAAAGAGGCTGAGATCGGGAAGGGGACGTGCAGCATAAACACGTGGGAGCAATTCCGCGAAGAATTCAAGAAAGCCTTCTTCCCTAACAACGTCGTGTATGAGGTTAAGCGCAAGTTCCGGGAATTGAAGCAAACAGGAAGCATTCGGTCGTATGTGAAGGAGTTCACAACTCTAACGCTTCAAATTCCCAACCTCACGGATGAAGACATGTCGTTCCACTTCATGGACGGACTGCAGAATTGGGCCAAGACAGAGTTGGAGCGGCGTCAGGTCAAGACCATAGACGAAGCCATCACACAAGCCGAGTCCTTGACGGACTTCAAGCATGAACGGCATGACAACGCGAAGGGCAAGGATACAAGAAGTAGTCATGCCAAAGGTGGGGGAGACCGTGGCCGAGGCAAGGAGAAGCAGGCACACCTCAAGCAACACGACCCCCACAAACCGGACAGCAAGCGGTTCGTGCGCCAAAATTATACGGAGAAGCGGGCGCAGACTAACAAAGGAGATGGATACTACATATGCGGAGGACCACACGGCTATGCCAGGTGCCCCGAGATAAAGAACCTTGGTGCCATCCTATGTGAACGAAAGGAGGACGCACAAGAGCAAGGGCAGGACGCGGGCACGATGCAGTTGGGCATGGTTGGACCGTGCGATGCGATAGCTAATCAGACCGAGAAGCCAGGAGACTTCAGCACGCAGTATGTAGACATCTCCATAAACGGACGACCAGCTCGTGCCATGGTAGACTCCGGGGCTGAAGCAAACATCATGACCAAGACGGCGGCAGAGAGGTTAGGGCTGAACATTGTTCTTAGCAACACCCGCCTCAAGACAGTTAACGCCCCACCGACTCCCGTGTGCGGGGTCGCCCAAGGAGTAAGCATCACGTTGGGAAAGTGGCAAGGTAAAACAAACTTTACCGTCGCTCCTTTAGACATATTTGATATCATTCTCGGGCAAGAGTTCTTTCAGCGCTGCCACACGATGATCGACCCCTACCTCCAACTACTCATGGTCATGGAGCGGGAAGGGTCATGCATGGTACCCTTAGTCAAGGTGCCGAAGAAGGAAGGACACGCCCACTTATCGGCCATGCAGATTGTGAAGGTCCTAAAGAAAGGGGAGCAGACGTTCCTACTTACCATTGCAAGTTCGGGAGAAGACAATGGTACTATGAAGTCCTTGCCACAGCTCATAGAGAAAGTCCTTGAGGAGAACGAGGACGTGATGCCGGACGAGCTGTCGAAGACTATACCTCCGAGGCGCGAGGTAGATCATAAGATAGAGTTGGAGGTCGGAGCCAAGCCACCCGCCCATGCACCTTACCGCATGGCTCCGAGTTAGAGGAGCTAAGGAAGCAGTTGAAGGAGCTCCTCGAGGCCGGTCACATCCTTCCATCCAAGGCACCTTATGGCGTGTCAGTGCTGTTCCAGAAGAAGAAAGACAGATCGTTGCGCTTATGCATTGACTATCGGGCGCTCAATAAGGTCAAAATTAAGAACAAATATCCTATCCCGCTAATTGCAGATTTATTTGATAGACTTGGGCAGGCCAAGTACTTCACCAAGATGGACCTCCGGAAAGGCTACTACCAAGTGCGCATAGCACAAGGGGATGAGCCAAAGACAGCGTGCGCGACTAGATACAGAGCATACGAGTGGTTGGTGATGCCTTTCGGCTTAACCAATGCACCCGCCACCTTTTGCACGCTGATGAACGAGATCCTTCATCCTTACTTGGACCAGTTCGTGGTGGTGTACTTGGATGACATAGTCATCTATAGCAACACCTTGGAGGAACACGTGGAACACTTGAGGAAAGTCCTCCAAATCTTACGAGAGAACCAACTCTACGTCAAGCGGGAGAAGTGCGAGTTCACCCAGCCCAAGGTGCACTTCTTAGGCCATGTTATCAGCCAAGGCGAACTTCGGATGGACGAGCCAAAGATTAGGGCGATCCAAGAGTGGGAGGCGCCCACGAAGGTGACCGAGCTGCGATCATTTCTTGGTCTTGCGAACTACTATCGCAGGTTCATCAGTGGTTACTCTGCTAAAGCCGCTCCATTGACCGAGTTGTTAAAGAAGAATAAGCCGTGGGTTTGGAGCAAGGAGTGCCAAAAAGCATTCGAAGGTCTCAAGGACGGAGAAACAGAGGAGCCGGTCTTGACGCTGCCCGACTTTTCCAAGACCTTCGAAATACATACAGATGCCTCAGACTTTGCCATTGGGGGAGTCTTAATGCAAGATAGACATCCAATAGCATTCGAGAGTCATAAACTAAATGAGGTCGAACGATAGTACACGGTACAGGAGAAAAAGATGACGACCATTATACCCTGCCTACGCACGTGGAGACATTACTTACTAGGCTCCAAGTTCGTGGTCAAGACCGACAACGTTGCCACTAGCTACTTTCAGTCCCAAAAGAAGATCACCCCGAAGCAAGCTAGATGGCAAGATTTTCTAGCAGAGTTCGACTACATTTTGGAGTACAAGCCAAGAAGAGGCAATGTCGTGTCCGACGCACCAAGTAAGAAGGCCGAGCTTGCTGCCATCACTACAGCCCACTGTGACATTCAAGATGCAATCAAGGATGGCATGCAACACGATCCAGAGGCCAAGAAGCTGATTGAGTTGGCTGCCCAAGGCAAAACTAGGCGCTTTTGGTTAGAAAATGGCTTCTTGCTCACTACCGGTCGGAGGGTTTATGTACCCAAGTTCGGGTCTATCAGGCGGCGCATCAGAAAGGAAGCCACGACACACCGTAGGCTGGGCATCCGGGAAAGCAACGTACGAGGGCGCTGATCGAGGCTATTTACTTCTGGCCACGCATGCGGGACGACATTGAGTGCTATGTGCAGACTTGTCTTGTGTGCCAACAAGACAAGGTGGAGCAAAGGCAACCGGGAGGGTTACTAGAGCCACTACCCTTAGCAGAACGCCCATGGGAGAACGTGACCATGGACTTCATCACTTCCTTGTCGAAGTCCGACGGGTTTGGTACTATCATGGTCGTGGTGGACAGGTTTTCAAAGTATGCTACCTTCATGCCTGCCACAACCGGTTGCACGGCAAAAGAGGCTGCTCGATTGTTCTTTAAGAATGTGGTGAAATATTGGGGGCTGCCGAGACATATCATTAGCGACCGAGACCTCCGCTTTACCGGGAACTTTTGGAGAGAGTTATTCAAGATACTTGGAACGGAGCTTCACTTCTCCACAAGTTTCCACCCGCAGACCAACAGCCAGACCGAACGCATCAACGCCCTACTAGAGTGCTATCTAAGGCACTATGTTAGTGCGAATCAAAAAGATTGGGCCAGACTTCTAGATATGGCGCAGTTTTCCTATAATTTGCAGAGGAGCGAGTGCACGGGTCGCACAATATTCGAGCTGGCGACAGGCCAACAACCCCAAACTCCGCATTCGTTGCCAACTACTTTTCAGGTTTGGGTGCCTACCATCTTGCCAAGGGATGGGAGGAGCAGCTTGACACTGCCAAGTCCTACTTGGACAAAGCAGCCAAGAAGATGAAGAAGTTCGCCAACCGCAAGCGTCGTCTCACGGACTATAAAGAAGGCGACATGGTCTTGGTGAAATTCAATCCAAGACAATTCAAAGCACTAAGAGGCGTCCATCAAAACTTAGTGCGCAAATATGAGGGTCCGTTCAAGATTGTTGCCAAGGTGGGCAAGATTTCGTACAAGTTGGAGTTACCTCCACACTTTAAGATCCACCCGGTGTTTCATGCGAGTGTCCTCAAGCCATACCATGAGGACAAGGAAGATCCTAGTCGGAACCGATCACAACGGGCACCCATTACTGTCACCGCCTCGCATGACCGAGAGATCGAAGCTATCATGGATTATCAAGCCAAACGGAAGCGAGGTCAACAAGCCAGCGCCATGTTCCTTGTGCATGGGAAGGAACAAACTCCGGAAGAGGCCACATGGAAGAAATATGAAGATTTGTGGAGTTCAAGGACAAAGTCCAGGAGTTCTTACAGCAATGCGCCGCGGTCGTCGCATCATCAAGTGGGGGAGCGTGTGACATCCTGCCACAATTTCAGCCTGATTCTGCGTCCGAAAAGGGGCAGATTGTTCTAGAGTTGTGCGGAGAACTCTAGAATACTTTAGAACTCTCAAGAAGGCTAGAGAAGGTCCCAAGGCAGTAGAATTCTCTAGAAAAAGGACCAAAGTGATATTCTAGGGACTTATATAGTAAATATTAATTGCACTTTAGTCCCTAGGAAGTAGTATAAATAGAGGTGCACCTCATTTGCAAAGGCACCAAGGAAAGTTGTAAGCATTCTCCAAAGCAATACAAAAGCCTTCTTCAAAAGTTCTCTTTCTTTCTAAGTCTTTCAAAGCATTCTCTTAGCTTTCCGAGTCTTAAGGCTTCCTTGAACTTACAAGATCTTGAGAAAATAGTGAGTAAGTCGTCGAGGGCTGCACGGAGTCATAGCAAATACTCTAAGTCAGTGACATTAAGCATGCATTAACCGTGCCTGACAACACTGATTACAACTTCCACGCTAAAGTGAGAAGACCACTAATCATTAAAAAGAATTTAGGTTGTATGAGATGATTTTGTTAGGGACAATTGCAAAAACTTTCTGATTGAATAATTTGAGTTCTTATGTCAAGTTTTACCACTAATGCAAAATCAACAACCAACTTCCATAACAACTAAAAATGGAAGGTCAATTGTCAAAAATAAATATTTCTATCATGGTGGACCACAAAATTGAGAAATCAGTGAATGTTTCATTAAGAATCCCCTTGGATGTCCATAGATAATGTACCTCGTTAAAACCTTACTGGGAAAAATCCTAGTGAACAAAAAAACATACACATCTTGTAATACGTATTGCTTGGCGCGTTGTTTAAAATTTTGCCAGGAAAATCTATTGGGACAAAATTTTGCCAGGAAAATCTATTGGGACAAAATTTTGGCCAACAAAAAGAGTACAAATAAGTTGACATTGAGAAGTATTTGCATTTCATAATTTCAAGTAGAATGTTGAGTTCTATTAGGGGTTGAAAGTTTCTTATTTGATTTTATTCAACAAACATTAACGATTTTACAATACTTTCAATTAAAAAGGCAGGATACGATTATCCTGGAAAAGAAAGAAAAACGACAGCTACATTAATATATTCTATGATACAACCGCAGAAACAAAGTCTAATCATATGAATGATAACTCTTATAATTGACATAGCTACATGGGTCCAAAAAATTTAACATGCTAATTCTAGCTGATTAAAAATTTCATATATTTAAGTTTTAGAAGGATATGAATTTTTACTTTTAGCAAGCCAATAGCACAATGTTCTACAAACACCCGCAAGGACATTGGAAACAGTTAGAGCTACTTCCATATATTGTAGTTGTTAGAATGGGTAAAAGCATTGGTTGGGGAAAGGACTGGTCGTCCATTTATATGGACTTGGACAATCCTCCCCTCATGATCTAACTTAGCTTTTGGGATTAAGTTAGGCCTAGGTGTCATATCTTTACATGGTATCTGAGTCAGGTCTATCCTCGTTTAGGCTTCCGGTCCACAGTCCAATTGAGCTTGGGCGTGAAGGAGGGGTGTTAGAGTGGGTTAAAGTCCCAATGGTTGGGGAATGGACTGATGGTCTCTTTATATGGACTTGAGCAATCCTCCCCTCATGAGCTAACTTTTGGGGTTGAGTTATGCTAGATGTCATATTAGCTAGTAGCTAGCTCCAACTCAGTAAAATTGAGAGAAATTTCTACCTTCTCCTCCAACAAAAAGGAATGGTGAAAAGAATGATTAACTATGTAGAGACACTATAAAAGATAGTTCAAGTGGATATATTAAAGGTGAAGAAAATTTGTCTACAAGTTATAGCCGGAATCATTCTCCTACCACCAAAAAGAAAAAGGAAAGAGAGCATTATTCTACTGATTCTCAGATGATCTCTAGCTAGGTTCATCTTCTCAAAAGAATGATATTGAGATCTCCACTAAAAAGGGGGAAAATTAAGCAACTATAAGATTAAGAAAAAAAGGCATACCTCATTGACAGGGGGGGTGTCAAGCGTATTATAGAATCATGAGTTGGCTTAGCAAGAATGCCTCTCTCTTTCAGTTTCATACATATATCATAAGCTGTCACAGGTAATAAGGACTTGCTATTAAGCTCCACAGCATTGAATAGGCCTTTCCCTCGAACTTCCTTTATGAAATGAGGAAATTGCCGCTGAATCTTTATCAGCTGATGTCTAAGTTGTTCTCCCATTTGAGCAGATCTATTATCAAAGATACCATTTGTACAGATTATGATATCGGAAGTTGCTCATTATCAAGAAATGTGAATGCAGGATCTAACAGGTGATTAATATAAAAGAGATTTATGACAAAGACCACAAAACTACTATCAATGTATCCCAGAATTAAAAGTGTAGCCCACTTATGAGCAGAGGAATCGTTCCCCGTATGGTGAGCATTTCATGCTAAACATCTAAAGTTTGATGTGATTTCTGAAAAATCCCTACCATTCCCCACAACATCCTACCCTTTGGGCAGGGGCAGATCAGTGTACAATATATGCAACAAAACATCTGGTGTGAAGCAAGGAATTTGATACCTCTCGGCAAGTCCTTCGTCTCTAATCACATCTAAAGATGCAATTGCAACTGCACTGGCCAATGGGTTCCCCCCAAAAGTGCTGTTGTGTTTGAATAGAAAAAAGATATGTATCATGAAACAGAGACAAATTAATGTAAAGAAATAGAAAACACACACAGTCGTGGCTGCAGTGAACAGTGGTAGGGGTATATCAAGTTCTAAACCTCTGTTATAAGCCCAATTCAAGTCAACTTAAAATCACAAGGGTAAACCACACACAGAGCAGGAGTTCAAATATAACATACAATTTATTCAAATACATCTACTGAATAGTAGAACCGGGACATAATATGGTTTTAGTTTGCAAAATTTTTTCACCTCGAGGCCATTGGAAGGCCAAAGCTGGTAGTCAACATTGTTAGCTGGTGTTTTGACTAGCTATGATTACTAGTATAACTATTTAGGAAAGAAACTGGACATCCATGCTGAAAAGAATTAGAATAAAATCTTTGTCATGTTCTATAATGAAGAAGAATTACAAGCAATTGTTACCCTGATAGCCCTTGACTAAACTATCACTAATCCTACTCATTTGGGTTCGAGTATCTTTTCCATTCTTTTATCACCTTTACAAGCCATTAAAGCACCATTAAGTGTTGATTTTAAAGAATTTTTATCCATTAACATGCACACCATCATTTTATTATTTTTTGAGCAACAAGCAAGGCATCATTTATAGATATATATAAAAACATTGTGTAAGTCAAATAACTTGAGAAGTATGGAATCCATAACTTGATCTTTCCAGAGCAACAAACTCTGTCTAAAATAAACTGCAAGTCAAATAAATTAACAAACAGTTATGAGAACTTCTCAATTAGCAATTTGCAACCTTCCATGCTCTCCAGCCTGAATGCAAAGCATAACATATTTATCTGCAAGCACAGCACTCACAGGCAAGACTCCACCACCTAATGCTTTTCCCAATATCTGCACAGCACATTTTCAAAATTTAGGAACATCACCACAAAAACTCAAGCAAGTAGCATATGTTCAAACAAATTTAATGGTCTTCTTATAAGAACTAATAACTATCTTACAACAACATCTGGACGAACTTCTTCCCAATCACAAGCCAGCAATCGACCAGAGCGTGCCAAGCCACTTTGTATTTCATCAGCAATCATCAAAATATTGTACTTTGAGCAAAGATCTCTAACAGCCTTCAGGTAACCTTCCGGAGGGATTATAACCTGCAGAGGAAGGCAAATATTGTGTGGTAACATAATAAGCACAGATAATTTTTCCATCCGGACAAGTGACAATAACCACATAGTGACAATATCTTCCTGCATGCACTGCCCTTTCCAGGTGGTATGAGCAAAACATTAAAAAATAAATGGCCATGGAAAAGACTGAAAATACCAGGCTGAGGTTAGGTAGCTCACACTCCAAGCAAATATTTGTAAATTTCTTGTTAAAACATATTAGATATAATCATAAGACACACTATATATTTCTATCATTTCAGTTGAAGAATACACATACCCCAGCCTCTCCTTGAATTGGTTCAATCAAAAAGCCAGCTATCTGATCTCCTTTTTCTGAAAACCATAAAATAGTGAAAAATAATGAGCTTCAACTACTATGTCGGCAATCAGGAAGGATGTATTTGACTACCATTGCTTTGCCAAGATCGATCCATCACCTTTACGTACCTTTGAATAATTTTTCAAGGGCAACCGAATCTCCAAAATCAACTTTAAGTTGCCCAGGTAATAGGGGCCAAAATCCATGAGTAGCTTCATTGTCACAACTCATGGAGATTGCAGCCAATGTACGACCATGGAAGCAGCCACAGCACGAGACAATGAGAGCCTGCAAATGAAAAAGTTAAATAATGTATCAGAAAAGTCTAGACAGATATCCAGGTCAATTTTAGTAAAAAGGATATGGCCTTTCATGGTGTCGTTAGGAAACTTTCAGGTGGAGTTCAATTATGCATGCCTGGAAACTTAGAGTTGACTTGAATTTCAAAGTAGGAATACACACACAAAACAGGACGCAGCAGGTTCAGGATTCAACTTTTCGTAACATTTACATGACAACCAGAAACTTTTATAAGACTTTGAATAACTTAATAGGGAAAAGGAAATTGTTTTTCATATATGCATTTTAAGAGATCTATCTCTAACTGAATTTGCTATGCATGTAATCAGGAAAACTGCTAAAGTTTGACTTCCTGACAAAAACCGAATGCATGAAGTAGTAAGGTATATTTTCCTTTCAAAAAGAAAGTAGTAAGGTATATTTTTTTTACCTCATTTTTCGGTATACTCTTCTTCATATAACCCCATTTCCTTGCCAGCTTAAGAGCTGTTTCTACCCCTTCTGCACCAGTGTTCATAGGTAGCACCATATCATATCCAAACATGCTGGTTATAAGTTCTGCAAATACCGGAAACTTATCATTATAGAAGGCACGAGAACTGAGAGTGAGCATTTGAGCCTGTTCTGCTAATACTTTCATGATCTTTGGATGACAATGTCCCTGAAAATAAAATTGAAATTTCATTCAGTATGAAAATCTTCATAGTACTGCTCTATTTTAATCTCTGTGACCTGAAAATATTTCATACACTTGTAAAAATATTATCCTCCACTTCTGCAATATTTCAAGAATAATAAATCCATTTAGAAATTGGAAACTATACCATCGTGTAATCAGTAATGAATATTTTATCAAAGTAACATTTTGATACTATAACAATCAACAAATATTAGATCAAGTCAAATTGCATTTTCAACCTCTGTGCTTAGATGAAAGGGGTGTGGAAAATGAGCATCACCAAAGGTATCTTTCTTTAGACAATGTAAAGAGGATGATCACTTCAATACTTCTGTCAAATGTGTGCAACATCGTAGGATACAACTGTAAACCTACTTTTCCATTGTGATACGGCTATGGAGATGTAGAGAATGTCCATGGAAGCTTTTGAAATGCAAAGAGTGGTGTCTACAGAAGTCCATCAATGCTTACATGTGGAGGGTCTGTAGAAAGAGACATACCGGAGGTGTTTTGAAATACAAACTGGTGCCTTGTGTGTAGGGTAAATTATAGTTCTTTGGGCATTTATTTTTCTGGTGCATACAGAGAAATATGAATGTTAGCATGCTTATGAAATTCTGGAAGCTCTGAAGACTGATTTTTGAAAACCTTACATTTAGTACCCTATTTATGTGGTTACAACTATTTGAGAAAGGTACTCCCTCCGATCGATTTATGTGGCTTTCCTTTTTGGTCAGTGCCATAAAAAATGTCACATTTCCTTACATGGTAAATATTTAAAGATACAATTATTCTTTACCCTTGTTGGTCCCACTTACTTTTAAAGATAGTAACTCTAATACATTTATGAGGAGAGAGAAAAGTAAGTTTACGTTTTTGAAGGGTAATTTGGTAAACATATCAAAGTCTTCATTATTTCTTAAACTCCGTGCCCAGTCAAATGTTGCCACATAAAATGGGACGGAGAGAGTACTAGTTAACGATATATGAACATGATAAAGTGTAAATGTTATCAACTACTTTACGTTTCTTTAGTAAGACAAGTTGATTGCTTTATCTCTATGCCAAGACAATAATGTCAAATTTATTAGGTGGAGTAAATCATTGGTAATGTGAACCTAACAAAGTGGATACATGAAACTAAGAGTCTTGAACAGCATTCCTACACTATTGTGAGTACATAAAATGTACATCTTGGTAGGTAATATAAACCTGACAAATCGGATAAATGAAACCAAGAGCCCTGAACTGCATGTCCTATACTGTCGTGAGTATATAAAATGTACATCTTGGTTGGTAATACGAACCTAACAAAGCAGATAAATGAAACCAAGAGCGCTGAACTGCACATCCTACACAGTACTGAGTGTATAAAATGTACATCCTGGTGACATAGCATTGAAAGAATGGACACTACACTTCCCTTCAACTTTTCGAATGAATAACAGGATCTATGGGAGCTGTGCAAGTGCATGCTAGAAGACCAATAAAGAATAGTACAAAGTTGACTCTACCTACTTTAGGAAATAGTCAAAAACAATCTCTCTCTTTACCTGATTGATAGCAGAATAAGCTGAGAGGAAATCAAGATATTTTTTTCCTTCTGGATCCCAGACGGATGAACCCTTAGCTTTCGAAAAAACGATAGGAATCGGATGGTAACTGCAATTCAGTCAGAAGAATCAGTATTTCCAACGCTATACCACCCATATAAGTTCTATTTTTTTCGTTAAATAACAAAAGAATTAACATGCTTGAGCTGTCACATTAGAAAACATTCACAAGAAAGAATATTTATTCAAATATTAGCTGCAAAACTTGTGCTACTTCCAAGTATACCTTATCGCGAAGTTAAAGTGCAACTCCTAATATTATTTTTTCTTGTTTAAGATGAGTGCTCTGAATTCAGTGAAAAGAGAATCTGCAACTTGAATCAAAACTTCAATGATCCGGAGTTGTGGTAGAGTAGAATTAAACAAAGCAAGTGGGTAATACTGGATTTGAAGGAAATAAAAGAGGCACAAAATTGAGGAGACTGCTTCAGGCCATAAAGTGCTTATCTTAGTTTACACACCTCCTGAGCAACAAAACTACACAGTTGCTCCATATATGCCTCATCTTCGAGATCCTGATGCAGAAAAACATTTTTAATATCCAATTGGTAGAGAGGCCAATGGCAAACAACAACCATGGATAAGAAGTTATGGACTGAAGCAATCTTAGCCACAGACAAGCCTTTAGACAGTCAAAATTTGTCCGCTGGGGCCAACCTTCGTGGTATATACCCAGCGACAATCAACTGGAGTTAAAGGAACGAGCTCTCCAGTACCACTAGAGTGTAAAGCAAACATATCCCCAATCATAGCTTGTTGCCAACTTAGATGACAAAGAATTTCACCTTAGGAATAGAACCAGATGATAGAGGAACGAGCTCCCAAGTACCAATGGAGTGTAAGGCAGACACCTCCTCAATCATAGCTTGATGAGAAAGAGTATCAAGTGTAGTCTTAGGGATGAAAACAGATAATAGTGATGAAACAAAGACAGTATGGGATAGTGACAAATGATGATAGCTCAAACAAGTATATTCAGATAGAGGGTTATGAATAGAACAAATATTTTTTTCCTGTGGCAATGAAAGAACTTTCTGTAGACAAATCCGCAACCTGTAGGTAATGACTGCTCATCTGGACTGAATAAGGAGCGTGGATGACGATGGTAAGTCGATAGTGGTGGAGGTGGAGTTGAAAAAGATGGAGGTTTAGAAGGGGAAGGGGAAGGGTGGAAGGATCAACTATGACAGGATCCCCAAAAAATGGAACTAGTAGAATCTCAAAGATGCCCAGATGTTCAGTAAAATAAAATGTGAAGTATGTCTGACCTTCAAAGAAAGTAACATCAACTAATTGTTATTTAGAGGGAATACCTATCTCTTAGTTCCTTAAACTATGTTGCCACCATAGGATACTAGCTAGTGGATCCACCTAGAAAGCTATGTTTATATGAGGTTTTACCTTGGCCAGTAGACCACCTTCCATCAGCGTAAGGTCTTATCACACCGGATTCCACATTTAGCTCATGTTGTCTATGTCGGTTAAAGCGAGTGTTCCCTAAACTAAAATGAAAGAATAAGTATAGACTAACTAAAGTGATTTGAGGGGTTTGACTTAGCCTAGGTAGGGGTATGGGACTCTACCTATGCCTTGCACTAGTTTGCCTTGATGAGAGCTTTGGGAAGTTAATATTATGTATATGGATGGTGTTAAATGTAAATGTTTTTATATGATGATTATGATGCTTATGAACATGCAAACGGCCTTAACGGTCTTTATTACTAAAGATATGAATTTATGAATATATGAGATTATATTGTGTGGAGTATGATACTAATTATAGTTCTTGTTGGGTGACTTGATTAAGTAGGGTTATGGGGCTTTACTTGGTCATTGCACTTGTTGACTCTATGGGAATTTATGATTTGTTACCTTACTTTGCTATTGATGTGATTACTCTTATTCATGCCTGTTATGATATTACTTGGTGATAGAGTATACGATATTATGGGTTCAAGCGTGTTGATATACATTTGACTTCCTTAACAATGGGTTGTGCATAAGTTCTTAAAGGAGTAAAATGGCATGATTTAACTAAAAGCTCCCTTTCTGCATAATTTGCTTGTATATGTGCATAAAATCTCATACTTGGTATATGTGGAGTACTAACCCCATTTTCTTCCCTTTTCCCCAAACATTTTAGGTTCCGGTCGTTGAAGAGTTTTGGGAGGCGTCATTGTTGAAGGCTTGGATTCTTCCTTTCATCCAAGTGGGATAGGTCCTCAACTTTCGAGGGCAATGCCATCTTCTAGCTTTGGATTTTGTTATGAGCTTATTGACTCTATCATTTCTTTCTTTGTTATTTGAATATTGTACTTTCTTATGGCCTATACATGGTCTTGTTGAATTGATGTAAGGGTTATGCCCATATTGTGATATTCCGTGTAGATGGTATGAGATGAGACAATCATTGAGACTATTTCTATATTCTTATATATGTATGTGCAATAAAAGTAGAAGGCTATGTAACCTTCCTATATGAAAGGTCTATTTATACTCGATATGAATATATAGTATGTGTATGTAGAGGTCTATGTAAACCTCAAAGTAGTAATATTAAAAGTTTTAAATTTTCTGCACTTTTCAACCTATGAATGTAACGACATGAAAGTAAGAGGATAGTCTTAGTCCTTCAAAAGGACGCCGATGCCGGTATAGGGGGTAAACCTGGATGTGACAAACTTGGTATCAGAGGATGAGGTTGAATATCGTTGAGTTATGTCTCTCTCACTACCACGTCTACGTAGGTTTGTATTCATAATTGTGAAGCGCGACACACTTATGAGTAGAAACCTATATGATGCTTAGGAATCGCTCTCTTCCTTGGAAATCTTATATTGTGCCAATAGAGTATACTTATGGTGTGCTTTTGCATCTAATCCTATTGTTGTGCTTATAGGATTCATGAACACTCAAAGGAATGCGGCTCGAAGACTTGAGGAGGAAGTTGCTAATGCGGGAGCTCCTCCCTATGATGAGCAAGTTCCTCCACTTGAGGAGAATGTTAATGTTGATCAAGCCCCGGCTAACCCTCCACCTATGACGGAGGAGGAGATGAGGGCTATTCTTGATCAAATGGCCCAAGCCATGACTACTCAAGCACAAGCCGCGACGGTTCAAGCCCAAGCTATGACGGCCCAAGCCAATCGGGATATTGCTCCCCATCCTCATCAACAAAGTCACTACTATGGCTTTCCGTCTAAGGGACTTCTCTCGAATGAATCCTCCTACTTTCTATGGGTCTAACATTGATGAAGACCCCCAAGAATTCATTGATGAGGTCTACAAGATACTATATGCTATGGGGGTGTCTTCAAGTGAGAAGGCCGAGTTGGCCACATATCAACTCAAAGATGTGGCTCAAACTTGATATGTGCAATGAAGGGATAATAGGCCTTTGAGGGGTGGTCCGGTGACTTGGGAGATTTTTAGGGCGGCTTTTCTAGATCGGTTCTTCCCTAGAGAGATGAGGGAGGAAAAAGTGGTGGAATTCAATAACCTCCGCCAAGGGGGTATGAGTGTTCATGATTACTCCTTGAAGTTCATCTAATTGACTAAATATGCTCCTTCCTTGGTCTCCGATCCTAGAGACGAAATGAGTCAATTTGTGACGAGTGTATCGGATGACTTACAAGAAGAATGTCATTCGGTGATGTTACATGACAATATGAACATTTCCCGTCTTATGGTGCATGCTAGGGGGTGGAGGAGGCTAGAACTAAGAGGAAGAATAGGGATTCAAAAAGGGCAAGGTCTTTTGAGGGTGGAGCTACAAAGAATAGGCTTGAGATTCAAGACAAGCCTAAATTCAAGAAGAGATTCTCAAATCAAGTTCCATCCAAATTTCCTAAGGCTAGGGATGACAAGGCCCCTAGGTCGAAAGTCCAAAAAGGGAAGATTAGGAGTTCGTCCAATGAGAAACCTTCTTGTGCCAAATGTGGAAAGGGTCATTTTGGTGAATGCTTGATAGGAACGGGGATTTGCTTTGGTTGTGGCAAAAATGGCCACAAGGTGAGAGATTGTCCTAGTGCTAAAGGGCAAGAGAAGATTGGACAACCAAGTGGTTCTTGTGATGCTCCAAAGAAGAACCGCTTCTATGCTCTTCGTTTTAGGGGTGAACAAGAGAACTCTCCCGACGTGGTGACCGATATGTTAAAAATCATTACTTTTGATGTGTATGCTTTACTTGATTCGGGTGCTACTTTGTCCTTTGTTACACCTCTAGTAGCTAAAAGTTTGATACCTTCCCAGATATTTTGCATGAGCCTTTCTAGTGTCCACTTCGGTGGGAGAGTCGGTTGTTGCTAAAAGAGTCTATCGAAATTGTCCTATTTCATTGCCCAATAGAGTTCCTTATGTTGATCTAGTAGAACTCGATATGCTTGATCTTGATATTATATTGGGTATGGATTGGTTGCATGCATGTTTTGCATCCATTGATTGTAGGACAAGAGTGGTGAGGTTTAACTTCCCAAATGAACCCGTTGTTGAGTGGAAGGGGGGAATTCTATTCCTAGAAGTCGCATCATATCTTGTCTAAAAGCATATAAAATGATCTCAAAGGGTTGTCTCTATCACATAGTAAGAGTACAAAATTTGGATTCCAAAATTCCTCCTATTGATCGGTCCTCGTAATGAGTGAATTTTCGGAGGTTTTTCCTAATGACCTTCCCGGTATTCCTCATGAACGGGAAATTGATTTTGGTATCTATTTGCTACCGGAAACAAATCCCATTTCAATCCCTCCATATCGGATGGCTCCGGCCGAATTGAAGGATTTGAATGCTCAACTCAACGATTTGCTTGACAAAGGCTATATAAGACCTAGTATATCTCCATTGGGTGCTCCGGTGTTATTTGTCAAAAAGAAGGATGCGTCTTTGAGAATGTGTATTGCTTACCGCCAACTCAACAAGGTCACCATTAAAATTAGTACCCTCTCCCTCGGATTGATGACTTATTTAACCAACTCCAAGGGGCGAGTTACTTTTTAAAGATAGCCTTGAGTTCGGGGTATCATCAACTTAGGGTGAGAGGGGAGGATATACCAAAGACGGTTTTTCAGACTAGGTATGGGCATTATGAGTTCTTGGTCATGTCTTTCGGTCTCACTAATGCTCCGGCGGCATTTATGGACCTAATGAATAGAGTATTTCGAAATTACCTAGATTCATTTGTCATTGCTTCATTGACGATATCTTGGTATATTCAAAGGACAAAGAATGAGGATGATCATATGGGTCATTTGAGGGTAGTATTACAAACCCTTAAAGAACATCAATTGTATGCCAAGTATAGTAAGTGTGAGTTCTGGTTGAGGTCGGTGACTTTTCTTGGGCACATCATTTCTAGTGAGGGAGTTGAAGTAGACCCAAGGAAAACGGAAGCGGTGAAAAATTGGCCTAGACCATTGACTCCGATTGACATTAGGAGTTTCTTGGGTTTAGCGGGATACTATCGGAGGTTTGTGGATGGTTTCGCGTCCATTGCGTCTCCTTTGACTACTTTGACCCAAAAGAGTAAAAAGTTTGAGTGGTCGGAGGCATGTGAGAAGAGCTTCCAATTGTTGAAAGATACGCTTACTTCCGCTCCGGTGTTGACCTTACCGGAGGGTACAAAGGGTTTTGTGGTGTATTGTGACGCATCCCGAGTGGGTTTGGGGTGTGTGATTATGCAAAACAGGAAGGTGATAGCTTATGCCTCTAGGCAACTAAAGGTACATGAGAGAAATTACCCCACTCATGACCTTGAATTAGCGATCGTGGTGTTTGCTTTGAAAATTTGGAGGCATTACTTGTATGGGGTTCATGTTGATGTTTTTACCGATCATAAGAGTCCAATATGTGTTCCCCCTAAAGGAGTTGAATCTCCGACAAAAAAGGTGGCTTGAGTTGTTAAAAGATTAGATATGAGTGTCCTTTATTACCCCAGCAAGGCTAATGTAGTTGCGGATGCCCTAAGTCGGATGATATGGGTAGTGTATCCCATCTTGTTAAAGCCAAAAAGGGCCTAACAAGGGAAGTACATAGGTTGGCTAGGTTGGGGGTGAGGTTCTCCGGACGGGGTGTCATAGTTCATCATAACTCCAAGTCATCTTTAGTGGTTGAGGTGAAGTCCAAACAACACCTTGATTTAGCCTTAATGGAATTGAAAGGATCGCTTCTTGGCAAGTTGAATGATCATTCTCCTTAGGGGGGGATGGTGTGTTAAGATACCAAGGGAGACTATGTGTTCCCGATGTAGATAGGTTGAGGAATCGGATCTTAGAAGAAGCACATGGGTCCCGCTACTCCATTCATCCGGGGTCGACAAAAATGTACCATGACCTAAGGAAAATATATTGGTGGGAAGGTCTAAAGAGGGACATAGCAGAATTTGTCGCTAAGTGTCCTAATTGCCAACAAGTAAAGGTCGAACACCTAAAGCCGGGTGGCTTACTACAAGAGATCCAAATTCCTACTTGGAAGTGGGAAGACATCAATATGGACTTTTTAGTAGGTTTACCTCGGACCCAAAAGTCCTATGATTCCATATGGGTGGTTGTGGATCGATTGACTAAGTCCGCTCGCTTTATTCCCGTCAAGTCTTCATATTCGACAGAGGATTATGCAAGAATCTTCCTAGATGAGATTGTGTGCCGCCATGGCATTCCGTTATCCATCATATCGGATCGGGGCGCACAATTCACATCTAGATTTTGGAGGTCGTTCCAAAAAGGGTTAGCTACTACGGTAAAGTTGAGCACCGCTTTTCATCCCCATATGGATGGTCAAGCGGAGCGTACGATACAAACCCTTGAAGATATGCTTAGGGAGTGCATCATTGATTTTAAAGGGAGTTGGGATAGACACTTACCTTTGGTGGAGTTTGCCTATAACAATAGTTTTCATTCATCCATTTCTATGGCTCCCTATAAAGCCTTGTATGGTAGGAGGTGTAGGTCTCCCATTGGATGGTTTGAAGTGGGTTAAGCCATCGTTTCTTGGTCTCGAGTTGATTTATAAGACTTCAAAAAAGGTTCATATCATAAGGAACCGGTTGCAAACAGCCTATAGTCTGCAAAAGTCTTATGCCGATCATAGGAGAAGGGATTTGGAGTTTGAAGAAGGTGATAAGGTGTGTTTGAAAATTTCACCAATGAAAGGGGTGGTTAGATTTGGCAAGAAAGAGAAATTGAGTCCTCGTTATGTGGGCCCCTATGAAATCTGCAAAGGGTTGGTAAGGTTGCTTATGAAATGAAACTTCCTAGTAAATTGGCTTCGGTTCATCCGGTTTTCCATGTTTCTATGTTGAAAAAGTGTATCGGTGATCCCGAGTCTGTTCTTCCTATTGAGGGTCTTGGTGCCACGGATAACCTCTCTTTTAAGGAAGTTCCGGTTCAAATTCTTGATATGCAAGTCGAGAAGTTAAGGAATAAAGCGGTTGTATCCGTAAAAGTGTTATGGATAAATCAATTAGTTAAGGGTGCTACATGGGAGGCCGAAGCCGATATGAAGTCCCATTATCCTCATCTTTTTGAGAATTAAGGTTAGCCATTCTTTTTAATTATATAATTATGACAAGGTCATGTGATTTCTTGATTTTTGGGTGAAGTTTTGCACATTATGCATTTTGAAAGAAACTTAAGTAACTTTACTGTAGTGTTGCTACTAAAAACTTGAAATTTTGTTTTTTGCTTGTTTTGAGTTATGTTGTGCATTTTGATATGGTGAGTCTTCATGAAATGATAGGTAGCATGTTGTTAAGTTGAACTTTGTGCAAATTGACTCATGTAATGTATGTTGAGCTCATAAGTGTTGTGAGAAGGAAATGTCTCATGATGAAGTGTTTTGAGCCTTATGTGTGGTAATATGAGTTTTGATATTTGTCTTGTTGATATGACACGTTTTATGTTGACTTGATATTGTTGATGTTGGGTTGCTAGTCTTGGGTTTTTTCCTTCCTTCAAAAAGTTTTAGTGTCATTCGAGGACGAATGTTCCTAAGGGGGATAATGCAACACCTTGAAAATCCAAGACTCATTGTAAAGCCAAACATAGATGTCATAAAGTCTAAACACTGTTTCTAAGTCCATTGTTAATGGATATAGGTCTTTTAGGAGGTTTAAGAACCAAAACGTTCGGGAAGTTGGTTCAAAGGGATGTTAATGTGCCTTAGCCTTTTTGACTAACTTTTTGGAGTCGGAAATGTACGAAAATGGGTGGAAAGGTAGCTAATAGGTGTTCCGAGTTGTTCCATGGTTGAAACGCCCGGGTACGACTGCCCAAGGACCAACCAAGGGCCCTTGAGGGGGACCCCTGCAGTTTGATGCAGCACTGCCTGGCAGTGTGCATCAACGAGACAGACGACGGCCTATGTGTAAATCGACGGGGCGTTGATGCCACCTTCATCCCACACTTAGGCTGGTGGAGAAGGTCCCTTCACCTGCACAGTCCCTGCAATCATCGACGCAATGCAGAAGTGCAAGCTACGATTCGTGTGTGGATCGATGGGGCGTCGATGCCACCGTCGTCCCACACTAAGAAAATTGGAGAAAAGCCTCGCCTGCACCAGTCTCTGACCGAACTTACGGATGTGCAGCACGGACCGTCGGTGGATAAACCGGTCCGTCAATCGAGGTCTCGTCGATGGGGTCTGCAAATTCCTGCACGGTTTAAATTAAGTTTATGTAATTAATTAAGTGATTGAGGGGTTAGTTGGGGATTTAAGAGAGACTAATTAAGTTGATTAAGTCCTATAAATACCCTCAACCCTAATTAATCAAAACACTACTCTCAAATAACCTCTTCCTTCTCTCTTCTTTCTCTCTCTAATCGGAAGACTCCATAGAAGCTTAGCTTGGAAGGTGAATTGGGGGCTGGAAAAGGGTGAATTCTTCATCAAATTGTTAAGAAACATTAAGGTATGGATTCTGTTCACCTTTGAGATCCTTTCCTCAAAGGGTTACTTCAAAAGATATTTCAAAAAGTTGAGTTTTCTTATGAGTTTTATTCAATTACGAAACTGAAGTTATGGATTGAGTTGTTAATGAATTCTTAGGGTTATATTGAGTAGATTAATATGTAATTCAACTTGTTTATGGTAATTATTGATGGTTTGGTTTAAATTGAAGAATATGATCCTCTATCCCTAACCCTAGGTAGTGATCTTGACCTATATTTTATTGTGATCATTCAATAGAGTTGCTTGTTGATTTGATTACTATCCTATGGTGTTATTATGATTTAATTAAGATGAATTATTGGCCTATCATGCTAGTTCTTGAGATGTGATTTAGGTTATGAATTATAATGTGAAATTAACCTATGTACCTTGTCTCAAGTTGTGATCTAAAGATGAATTGTGTTATAGAGATGCAATTGGTCTTGTTATTCTATTGGTTATCATTGTGTGATGATGTTACTCCCCAAGTTGGGTTGAGTTATGGGTTGATGGTAAGACCTTGATGATAGGCTATGAGGAAGACTTGGTAAGTCTTAGAATCTCTATTTTTACTTCCAATTGTGATTAATTGTTGTTAAGTCATGATATTACATCTGGAGTATGCCTTATACTAGGATTATAAGGTGGTATGACATTGAATTGAAATGTCTTGACTATGTTGTGAGGTTGATTAAGGTGTATGTGCTATGAGGATGGTGAAAACTATCAATGTGCCTTAATATGTTATAAAATGCTAAAGCGTTAACCTCACTTATATGAACTGTGATGAAAGGACTTATACTCATACAATTCTTATTGAGCTATTGATGATGATGATTATACAAGGGGTAGACCCTATGGCCTAAATTAACTTATGATTGATAATTAAAGGCTTAAAGACATTTCAATAAAAGGTCTTAGCTTAGCACCGAGTGAACTTGACAATGGGAGGTGATGGCTTTCCATAGAGGAAGTGTTACCCTATAGGTCTATAAGTGATGTCGACACCCCTTTGAGGGATCCTCGTCCAATGATTCCCATGAGGTGAGGCCCCAATTACTAAATGGTATGTAGAGGGAATACCTATCTCTTAGTTCCTTAAACTATGTTGCCACCATAGGATACTAGCTAGTGGATCCACCTAGAAAGCTATGTTTATAGGAGGTTTTACCTTGGCCGGTAGACCACCTTCCATCGGCATAAGGTCTTATCACACCGGATTCCACATTTAGCTCAAGTGATCTATGTCGGTTAAAGCGAGTGTTCCCTAAACTAAAATGAAAGAATGAAGTATAGACTAAGTAAAGTGATTTGAGGGGTTTGACTTAGCCTAGGTAGGGTATGGGACTCTACCTATGCCTTGCACTAGTTTGCCTTGATGAGAGCTTTGGGAAGTTAATATTATGTATATGGATGGTGTTAAATGTAAATGTTTTTATATGATGATTATGATGTTTATGAGCATGCAAATGGCCTTAACGGTCTTTATTACTAAAGATATGAATTTATGAATATATGAGATTATATTGTGTGGAGTACGATACTAATTATAGTTCTTGTTGGGTGACTTGATTAAGTAGGGTTATGGGGCTTTACTTGGTCATTGCACTTGTTGAATCTATGGGAATTTATGATTTGTTACCTTACTTTGCTATTTATGTGATTACTCTTATTCATGCCTGTGATGATATTACTTGGTGATAGAGTATACGATATTATGGGTTCAAGCGTGTTGATATACATTTGACTTCCTTAACTATGGGTTGTGCATAAGTTCTTAAAGGAGTAAAATGGCATGATCTAACTAAAAGCTCCCTTTTTGCATAATTTGCTTGTATATGTGCATAAAATCTCATACTTAGTACATGTGGAGTACTAACCCCATTTTCTTCCCTTTTCCCCAAACATTTTAGGTTCCGGTCGTTGAAGAGTTTTGGGAGGCGTCATTGTTGAAGGCTTGGATTCTTCCTTTCATCCAAGTGGGATAGGTCTTCAACTTTCGAGGGAAATGCCATCTTCTAGCTTTGGATTTTGTTATGAGCTTATTGACTCTATCATTTCTTTCCTTGTTATTTGAATATTGTACTTTCGTATGGCCTATACATGGTCTTGTTGAATTGATGTAAGGGTTATGCCCATATTGTGATATTCCGTGTAGATGGTATGAGATGAGACAATCATTGAGACTATTTCTATATTCTTATATATGTATGTGCAATAAAAGTAGAAGGCTATGTAACTTTCCTATATGAAGGGTCTATGTATACTCGATATGAATATATAGTATGTGTATGTAGAGGTCTATGTAAACCTCCAAGTAGTAATAATAAAAGTTCTAAAATTTTCGCACTTTTCAACCTATGAATGTAATGACATGAAACTAAGAGGCTAGTCTTAGTCCTTCAAAAGGACGACGACGCCGGTTACGTCTAGGGAGTAAACCTGGATGTGACATAGACAACAAAGGTGGTGCAATCAGACATGGAAATCGAGCAAACAAGTCATCCACAACACGATTAGTGGGGCTAGCCAAAATTTGATCACATATGGAGTCAAGACTAAATGAAATTCCAGCAAGTGAACAACTAAAAACACTTGCTCACATTGCTTCTATTGTTTTAAACACTTGATTAGTGGGCATTAGCTCATTAATTTCTTCTATAACTACCTAAACCTATCCAAGATTAGTAGACATATCTGAATCATGTTTCAAGGTTACTCAACAAGAAATTACATTATAAAAGCAAGAGATGTCATTTGTTTATAGCCCACCTGCTTCATCTCAAATTAACAAGAAAATTCGGAACGGTCGAGACAGCGAAATCAATTTTGAATCACTAGATTTCTACAATAGGCTACCCAATCAACCTTCCACCATTCGCCCTTATCTTTTTCATTAATGTCTTTAGCCTGTTTAACCAAGTTACCTTGACACATTGTCCCTTGCACCATAACTGAACAGAGGAAGACCAAGATAAGTAGTTTACACTACCTATCAAGGGAATGTGGTGATCGAGTGATATGGGATGCTGGAAATCATATGTTTAGAACCACATATATCTTAATTGAGTGACATTTTTCTTAAAGCAATAGCTGAAAAATAGACTTCCCTCACCGAAGGTGGTTGGAAAATAGTGTAGCAGGCATATATCCACTCGGAATCACTAGGCGACCTTACTGGATAAAAAATCATTGAAAATTACAAAAACTAGGTCGTCTCCGCAAAAAATTGATAGATTTGATTGCCAGAAGTGATTGAAATTAGATGAAAGTTGAATGCATAGTGTCGGAAAAAGCAGGTAATCATATCTAGAAAAAGAATCTAACCAGAAAGTGGCCTAAATTGTGCTCACGCACCAATGCTCAGACAAATCTCATCGAATTCTACCCTGATCTTTTCAGCGTGTGGGGCGTCAGATGTAGACGGAGCAGTGTTATCAAAAGCAAAAGGGGCAAGAAAAGATATAAGGTTTTTTTTTGACAATGGTAACAAGTTTTTGTATAAATCTTCAACACTAAGGCTAGGGTCCCAAAAATATACATCACAGAGCTACTTACAACTGAGTAGGCTCAGCGACCCAAAAAAAAAATCTATCTCAAGGTCCTATCTCATCTTACAAGGATCCTAACATGTCTACAGTCACTACAGAATCATCTATATATTTCAAACTACACCAGTAGCAAAAAGTGATAATGCAGTTCGTTTTAATCCTATTCAGAGGGCTGCTAACAATTTCAAAACATCTCGAATTTCTCTCCTTCCAAATGGTCCACCATATCACTGCTGAGACAATTTTCCAACTGTTTTTGTCCATGCTACCACACCCCCTCATAGTTCCAGCTTACAAGAGTCTGACCTGTCCTTTTAGGCATAGTCCACCTTATGCCTCTAAAATTAGTAAACAAGTTCCATAATTGACTAACCACTTTACAGTGTAAAAACAGATAGTTGTCTCTGTCTTTTGCTCACAAAAAAAAACATCTTGGACACATTTGTATGCCCTTCTTCATGAGGTTTTCTTGCGTTAGAGCAGCCTCTTTCACTACCAGCCAAGTGAATACTATCACCTTGTAGGGAATTTTTACTTTCCATATAAGCTTCCAGGGAAAGAAACTGATTTGAGACCCCGTCTGATTCAAACTCTTATAAGCAGATTTGACTGTGAATAAACCGTCATTATGGCACTTCCATCTGAGAGTATCATCTCCTTCCTTTGGTCCTGTATACTAATCTAAGGTGCCATAAAATTCAGCCTGTGTTTCCACCTCCCAATCTTGCATCAGTCTTCTATATGTTAGGTTCCACCATTGAGGAGTCCATACTTCTTGTAGAGTAGACTCCTATTGCTGATTTAGTAGCTAAATATCTGGAAAAGGTTGCTTGAGACTGTCATTTCCTATCCAATCATCATCCCAAAACTTGATCTTCCTTCCACTCTTTACATTGAGGCTTGTTCTTTTAAAGAAAACATACCCCAAGTTTCTGGTTGACCTCCACAAACTGATGCCATAAGCAGAGAAAACTTCTTTGGTCTTCCAGAAATCTTCCTTCTCATATTTTGCTTGGATCACCCTCACCCACAATCTCTGCTCTTCTTTAGGGAATCTCCACAGCCATTTCATAAGCAAGCTTCTGTTATGTTTCCCCAAATTGCTGATGCCTAAACCGCCCTTCTTTTTTGATAGGATTACAGTCTTCCATTCAACAAAATGAAAACCTTCGTACTCCTTTTCTCCATTCCACAAAAAATTCCTCCTTATGGGCTTTAAGCGCAAATAGAGCGTAGGCTTTAATAAAAGAGGTGCAAAGGGAGAAAAACACAAATGTATAATTTAGTCCAAGGCTAATAATTATAAACATGAATGCCAGACATATGAAAAAAGTAATTGAGAAGAAATTATGATAAAGTACATGTCAATTGTTAAAAGTCGCCTCTTGAGAAGAGGCTCATTGGCAAGGAAAAACATTTCTCAGAACTTTGATGACGACACTAAAGCACACATTAAGGAAGGAAAGACACTCAATATGTTTTGAGCCTCACTTCAAGGCTTAAGCACTCATTTGACAACACTGCGACAGAGATGGCCGGATTAGCGCTCACTGGAGTCCAATTCTCATGGTGGGAATTGGTTTGATTGCAACACTTACGGATACAAGATTCTCTTTAAGCAAACGTGAGTTTGCCAGAAAAAATCTTCAATTTCGAAATTTTCTCTTCCTCTATGTTGTTGGCCTTTACGGGGCCCTGATACCATGCGAACGGAAGAGAAAATGAGATACTCATTTTGATCATTCCCTCAAGCTATTGAGGTTTAAATAACAATGTTTGCATGTCCTAAAAAGAAAGAAAATCAATACCGAATTACAATAGGAGTAAATTAAGTTACCTCCTATATTTACATATATTCTAGATTTTTCACAAGTATTCTAATCATCTCTAGTTTGCTCCTTTGTATACTTGATGATATAGTGAATTGGTCCTCTCCACCATGGACATAAGTTTCTTATCGACCAAACCAGATAAATTGTGCACCTCTTTTATTTGCATTAGTTACCGTCATTATCGACTTACTTGTTTAAGTACACAGCTACATCAGAACACATAAATGAGTCAATCCAAAAGATAAGTGGTTCGGAAGTCACATGAATCATATATCCAAATATTGCATGAGACAAAGCAGACATTTCCCATGGTTCAACTTTCTTACGAGGATCCATTTGACTAAGCTATTCATGGAAGCACTCCTAGATGGAAAAGCCATTTGCAAAAAAGGAGCAAGAAATCTGATATATGATCACTCATTAAGTGCACAATTAATATGACATCCTTCTCCCACTAAAAGCACGAGTAGTTGACCACAAAGTTAATGCATCTTACTTTTTTGCTTTTCACTACAGCAGATAACCTCCTTTTTAAATCTCATTGAAACATCAGCAGCAGTATGACCGCGTAATAACAACAAACCACTTATATATTGTCAACCCCTTGGAGTCCTAATTTCCCTATCCCTGAATGAAGAGGTGATGGACCAGATGGGATCACTCGAAATCTTTCTCATCTCCAGTTACAAGATCCAAGCCATTA
Source organism: Solanum pennellii (assembly GCF_001406875.1). Classification (NCBI taxonomy): domain Eukaryota; kingdom Viridiplantae; phylum Streptophyta; class Magnoliopsida; order Solanales; family Solanaceae; genus Solanum; species Solanum pennellii. Next base: position 26,070,252 of record NC_028644.1, read on the forward strand.
AGATTTTGTGAAATCTCACAATTCAACAAGACCTTAGCTTCAGAGAACTAAGAACTCAGCCCAAGAAGCATTGCTATATTTCATTCATCATCTTTATAATAGCCCACTCCTAATGATACTCACTCCAGCAGCATGTTGGTCAATGTTGAAGTTCACTGAAGCATACTAGGATTAAGATAATTAATTATTTGGGCCTGTGAATTAAATGCCTTAAAGTTGGACAAAAATGACTAGTGATCTACTATTTTGCATTAGTACTTGCAGTTTTGTGAATTCTACTATAGCTATACACAGTAAGTAGCACTTCAAGGACTTGGGAGTACCTGTTGACTGACGACTGTGCCGTACATTAGACTAAGGTCAGAATTACAGGACATACACAATTGATGCATTAGGAATGTGAAGTACCTATAACAATATATGCAAGATGCAGAAGGGAACAACAATGAATTTTCAACACTAAATAACTTCCCTATCCCAACTAAAACACACTCTACAGGATATTTAACAGGAACAAACACCAGAATCAACTCTTAAGATGAGTGGCGGAGCTACAGTTTCGTTAACCTGTTCCGGTAGTTTTTGACCCAATCTCATTTATGCTAAGAAACTCAGTAAATACTCATAAACAATTCATGCTCAAAATTTTACAGGAAACAGATTTGGAAGTTTTAAGAAAAAAAATCAATAGTGAGCAAGATAAAGGAAAAGGAAGAAATAATTTACTTGTGGGCACTGCATTGAGACTCGAGGTTGATGAGGTTTTGAGAAGGGGAAGATGGGTTGCCTTCAGGAAGAGCACTAAAACTTACTCTCGTGCAATTTCTTCTCAACATACACTGTAAAGGTCTCTTCATCGCCATTGTTGACCAGAGTTTAGAAACAAATTACCGCCTCCCCTCTCTTATGAACCTGACCAAATTAATAAGAATCAATAACTGATATGAAGCCTCAATATACGTGTATATCTTGAATTGTCTCGATTGCTTCAATTTATCTTTTTCCTTCTTTCTTTTGTTTTCTTGCGTCACGTATATTGCCACTGTCAATTCTATGCTCTCCGTCCCATAATACTTATTTTAATATATTTATTTACATTATAAAAAAATATTTAATATTAATTTATTATCTTATTAATTATAATTATTTTTATTATATTTTAAAATTATTATATTTATTATATTTAAACATTGCTATAATCAAAATTAATTTTTTATTTATAATTTCTTAAAAATGAATCTTTTTTAATTATTAAGAATATTTAAATTTTATTGTTAAATTTAAGATGATTTGATATGAGAGTAACCTAAGTTTTGTACTTAGTTTCTTAATTATTGATAGTTTTCTTTAAAATATTTTTTATTTGATCAACTAAATTTAAACATATTTTTATAAAAGTATGAAAATCTTAATAAAAAGTTGACACATGTGTTAAAAATAATTTTTATATTTTATGAGAATTTAGATATATATTTCACTCATATTATAAGATTGAGTTTATTAAAATTTAGTTGATCAAGTAAAAAAAAATTAAAACTATACTTTAAAAATTAAATTAATAATTTATATTAAATTTTGGAATAATTTTCAATTGTTATATTAAACGTAACATATTGGATAAACTCATCCTTTTTCACTGTTAAATAATGTCAAATAAAATATTAATTTATTAACATAAATATTGAAATAACACTATCACATCAATTGGTGTTTTTTATAAAAAATAAATTTGTTCATCCTTATCCAGTCGTAATAAAAATAAATCTAAGCGTAAGATTTAAATGCACATTTTCCTATATGGCTCACTACCCGATTGGATGTGCCACGGATATAAACGTCCCACTGTATCGTACTCTCTGAATTAGACTGACCAATCAATTGATTTTCTTTTAATCAAAAACTAAAATAAATTAAATATAGTTAAAACAGATTTTATTTTGTCATATAAAATATTGAAAAAATATTTTAAAGGTGTTAGGCCCAATATATTATTTATTTTGTGTTAATTTTAGACGAAAAGACATAAGTAGACACTTATATATATACTCCCTCCGTTTTAAAAAGGGTGACTTAGTTTGACTTGGAATAGAGTTTAAGAAAAAAAAGAACGCTTTTTAATTTTGTGATTCTAAATTAAAATTATGTTAAATATATCAAAATGTCATTTAATCTTGTTGTCTTAAACATGTTACATGGAAAGTTAAAGTTAAAGTGTTGCCAAAAAAGAAAAGGGGTTATTATTTTTGGAACAAACTAAAAAGGAAATAGAGACATTCTTTTTTAAACGGAGGAAATAATATACATACATACATACATATATATATATATATATATATATATATATTAGGGAATACTAGGCCCGTCTACGGCCACCACAAGTTTAAATTTCCTTTTAAATTTATTTTTTTTCAAATCTAGTATTCTCTTTCACGAAAAGTTGTGACATTTATGAAGAGGTGCAACATTAATGAAGAGTTGTGACTTTTATGAAGAGTTACGACTTTTATGAACAGTTGCAATTTTTATGAAAAGTTGCGACTTTTAAGAAAAGTTGCGCCTTTTATGAAATGTTGCGACTTTAATGAAAAAGTTGTGACTTTAATGAAAAGTTGCGAATTTAATGAAGAGTTGCAAGTTTTATGAATAGTTGTGACTTTTATGAAAGGTTTGTGCCATTTCCGATAAGACATATTTCCTCTCATTTAAAATAACGAAAATACTGAACTTCTTCTTCTTAACAACTAAATATTTCTGTACTTTATTCCGGTTAAGTGATTCACTGACACCATTGTTTATGTTATAAATTTTGGTATATATATTTACAGTCATTAATTTACACTTTTGTTATTAAGAATAAATGATAAGATGTAATAAATTTCATTTTCCTTCACATTATTAATATTTGTTACCAGGTAATCTTGTATGTTAGAGAATACAGTGTTTTAGTTTTAGTGACAGATAGATTTAAAATATTACTTTATAAATTTTGTGATATTAAATTTCTGTGCAAAACGCGGATAAATTACTAGTTACATATATATGACAGTATTTAATGAATAACAATTATGACAATTTAATCTTTACTTCCTTAGCCGTTTTGCATTCTAAAAGACCGTGTTAAATAAAATAGAGATTTAAGGTACCATGAACTGTTCAGTTCCTTTTTTAAATGGTCATGAATTCATTTTTATTTAAAGTATAAATAATTGTTTTTCATAAAAAACTATATTACATTAGTTGTATCTTCCTTCTACTACAAATCAAGCAAATTAAACGACTATTGTCATGGAAGAATATATTGTAATTTTGGTTCGACACAGCGGTAAATGGGATATTGAACACAATTACAACAATTTCATAGTTGATGATGTGACACTAAAAATGAGTTCAAATTTGGATACTATCCTTGATGAACTGACAAAGATACTTAGGGTTTATGCTTCAATAGATACAATTGGAATTAAATATTCTGTGAGCTAAATTATACTCCAATGGAGATATACAACAATGATAGGAGTTTGTGCCTGCGCACTATTTTATTTAAGGGTGAATGGGAAATTCACCCCATGTCCTAACCTGATCCTAATAGGTTTATTTAGCTACTTTTGGGTGTATATAAGGGATTAAAAACGTGAAGAACCCATTCCAAATCCACTCTCATGTATTGAACCTTTTACCTCCAAAAATATTATCTCTAGAACCACCATTGTTAGTGAAGCTCAAGAACTGATTGGAGCTTGGATTTCCATGGATGAAGCATCAAGTTTTAGAGATTTTAATGTAGATAAAGGTATGGTGATCCTTCATCTCTAGTTATCCTTCCATCTAGAGAGTTAATCTCAATGTTTTCAAAGAGAAAAATATGATCAAGTTCTTCTTCTTCATTTTAGCCATGGGTTTTTTTCTTAGATTTGATTTCAAAAGCATAATATGAATGTATTGATGATTATTTATTGATTTGGACGTGATTTTCAATCCTATTGCATGATAAACCAATGCTCTTTCACAAACTCGATTTTAGTCTATGTATGGCTTTGTGATCTTGATCTTATGAATATCGATTTATGATTCAATTATGTTAATATGCTTATGTCTACTGTCTAGTATGTATATTGATGGTGAATCATTGATTAATTACCCATGTGAATCAATGCATGAAGGTTTGAACATGCCTAGCCTAGTCTTTATTATAATTATTGTAATGTGGGTCATCAATTGATAAAAAAAGGATTTTGATTATGTTGTGGTTCTTATAGCTACTGTTTTAAGTTAATACCATGGTTGAATTGTGGATGTAAATCTTTTATTATCAAAGTAAAGAAGGCTTGGGTTGAATTGATATAGGTTCTTCTAGTCTATCAAGTAGTAACTTGTGATCTTGACGTTAGGTAGTTGTTATATGAATTGATCATGGTTAATTGTCTATAGCTGCTGCCTATAACGTCGTGAGAGTATGAATTATATGTAATGGATTTAATATGGGTCAATTCATGATAGTTTGAATAGGATTAACCTATGTAAACTTACCTTCAATGAATCCCTAATATGAAGCATGCTTATAGTGAATTCGACCTTATTGGCAATTGTAGTAGTGTCTCATCTAGACTATGCTTTCATTAGCTACTGCCTAGAATGTACTTTATTGGTAAAATATGATTGTTGATTAATACTTTGGGACAATTAGCAAGATGGCCTATTCTCTCTACTCTACATTGAATTGATAGTTTAATGTCGACGATAGTAGCTTGATCTTAAAGTGTTTTAAGCATGATTTCGTTATGACTAAGTGTATGATTATCTACTTCCTTGGATTGATATTATTGATGAAATATGACCTATAATCCATGCAAGTGAAGTTGGTCTATGTCCTTCTATATTCTAGCATGTTAATGATATGTTCTACTAGTTTGTAGCATGGCCTTGTAGTAGTGTAACGACCTGTTTAGTCGTTTTAAGCAGCAGATTTTATTTCTGGAAAAACTGGCTGAGTCGACAAATCCCACGACGGACCGTCATGGGCACGACGGACCGTCGAGGGGGTCTCGTTCTAAAACACTTAGAATTTAGAAAATTGGGTACTGAGATCGACTCTCTGAACTTCGCGACGAAATGGCAGGACGGACCGTCGCAGGCATGACGGGCCGTCATAGACCTTTTGCTGAAATCGAGTCTCTGAGCTTTGTGACGGACCTGCAGGACGGACCGTCACAGTCGTGACGGACCGTCACAGTCTCCGTCAGCTCACTCGGGTCGGAATTCTGCTTAAGTTTTTAAAGGGGCGTTTTGGACTTTTCATGCTTATAATTATAAAGTTAGTGGATTAATATTAATAATTCAATTACTTGGGGGTTAAAGGAGATAACCTTGAAATAATTAGTGGGTTATATTTTATCATCTTTTATACTTAATTATATGACAATTAGGGTAAAAGAAATAGGGTTTGAATAAGAAAAACAAAAAGAGACAGAAAAAGAAAGAGAACGAGCGAGAGAGAGAGACGACCGAAGAGACAAGGATTTGGAGAAGTAGATTGCTTGATCACAATTCTTCGGTGGAGGTAGGATATGGTTTATGCTATTTCATAGTAAACTCTTAATAGCGAATGATATGTATTGGGTAGTATTGTAAAGTCTTCTATATGCTTAATTGTGTGTATGCATGATGTGTTTATATATAATTGTGATGAAACTAGCATGATGAGGCTGTTGAATCTTAAATCCTAAATTTACTTTGTTAATGATGATGCCTTGGTATAAAAGAAGGCTTGATGAACTAAAGTAATGAGATTAGAGGATCGGGTGTCACGTTCCGACACCAGGATAGTAATAGAGGATCGGGTGTCACGTTCCGACACCAGGATAGTATATGGATCGGGTGTCACGTTCCGGCACCAGGATAGTATATGGATCGGAGTGTCACGTTCCGACACCAGGATAGTATATGGATCGGGTGTCACGTTCCGGCACCAGGATAGTATATGGATCGGAGTGTCACGTTCCGACACCAGGATAGTATATGGATCGGGTGTCACGTTCCGGCACCAGGATAGTATATGGATCGGAGTGTCACGTTCCGACACCAGGATAGTATATGGATCGGGTGTCACGTTCCGGCACCAGGATAGTATATGGATCGGAGTGTCACGTTCCGACACCAGGATAGTATATGGATCGGGTGTCACGTTCCGGCACCAGGATAGTATATGGATCGGAGTGTCACGTTCCGACACCAGGATAGTATATGGATCGGGTGTCACGTTCCGGCACCAGGATAGTATATGGATCGGAGTGTCACGTTCCGACACCAGGATAGTATATGGATCGGGTGTCACGTTCCGGCACCAGGATAGTATATGGATCGGAGTGTCACGTTCCGACACCAGGATAGTAGTAGTGGAGCGGAGTGTCACGTACCGACACAAGAGGAATAAAGATAATGAATCTTGAAATATGCTAATATACTCAATCTAAAGAACATGTTTCCCAAAAGAGTATGGTGTGGAGGCTTGAGTCCTCATAGATATGTTCGGTGATGTTATAAATGATTTTTATACTTGTTGCTATCACCTGTTAAGAATATTAGTTGATTTTATGATGTTATCTGAGATATATTGCTTTCTATTTTGAGTTGGCCGATGATATCTACTCAGTACCCGTGTTTTGTACTGACCCCTACTTGTATTTGTTTTCCTTGTTATTTGTGGAATGCAGCAAACATACCGTCGTCTTCAACTCAACCGCAACTCTAGCCAGTCTTCATTACACCGGATTTCAGGGTGAGCTAATGCTTCTAGCTTGGACTGGATCTTCTTCCTCATGTCTTGATGCCTTGAAGTTCCGGCATGGACTAGCTTTTGTTTATTTTAGCTTCTTAGAATACTCTTAGTTTAGTAATTTGTTCATAGATGTTCTTGTGGTGATGACTTCCAGATTTTGGGGAATAATAGATGTTGAATTTTAGAAGTTATTGAATTGGTTTTTATTAATGAGTTTAAGTCTTCCGCATTACTTTCTGTTGATATTAAATTGAAATGTTAGGGTTTAGATTGGTTGGTTCGCTCACATAGGAGGGTAAGTGTGGGTGCCAGTCGCGGCTCGGTTTTGGGTCGTGACAAACTTGGTATCAGAGCATTAGGTTCGTTGGTCTCATCACACAAGAACGAGTCTAGTAGAGTCTTAAGGAACGGTAGGGGGACGCCTTTACTTTTCTTTGAGAGGCTATAGGACTTTAGGAAAATTCCATTCTTTCTTTCTTTCGTGCTATTACTTGGATCCAATTGGTATCTAGGTGATACAAATTGGTATCTGACCATCTTCACTCTATTTCGCAGATGGTTAGAACTAGAGCAACGACTACGCCAACACCAGCACCGGCGGAACAGGGTGCGTCTGAGCCAGCCGCTGGGGCTGTAGCTCGAGGAAGAGCAACGGCAAGAGGCCGTGGTAGAGGTCGTGGGAGGACGTCCTCTAGGGGAAGAGGACAAGCACCTGCCCCATCTGGTACTAGGGCGGTGACTCCTCCACCGACTGAGGAAGTAGTAATAGAGGGTGAGGAAGGGGAGAATGAACAAGTACAGAATGAGGGATTGCCACCCCAACCTACCCCAGAGATGATCAATCAGGTTCTGGCTTATCTTAGTGGGTTATCTGATCAAGGCCAGACACCTCCAGTGTTTTCTGCACCAACACCTCAGGTTCCGGAAGTACAACAGGCAACTGCTGCGGCTCCCCGCATGGATGCTCCATTGGAAATAGGCACGTTTCCTCGTCTGACTACAGGGCCTATAATGACAAGCGATCAGCATGAACTTTTCAGTAAGTTCTTGAAATTGAAACCTCCAGTCTTCAAGGGTGTTGAATCTGAGGATGCCTACGATTTTCTGGTTGATTGTCATGAGTTACTACATAAGATGGGCATAGTGGAACGATTTGGCGTTGAGTTTGTAACCTATCAGTTTCAGGGAAACGCCAAAATGTGGTGGCGGTCACATGTTGAGTGTCAACCAACAGAGGCACCACCTATGACTTGGGCGTCATTCTCTAGCTTATTTATGGAGAAGTATATCCCCCGGACCTTGAGGGATAGGAGGAGAGATGAGTTCTTGAGCCTAGAGCAAGGCAGAATGACGGTCACTGCGTATGAGGCTAAGTTTCGTGCATTATCTAGGTATGCCACCCAGCTTTGCTTCAGTTCACAAGAGCGGATTCGCCGTTTTGTGAAAGGGTTGAGGTCAGATTTGCGGATTTCAGCCTTACAGGTAGCGGCTACAGCGAAATCCTTCCAAGAAGTGGTAGACTTCGTGATAGAAGTGGAGGGAGTGAAGCCAGACGACTTCACCATGGCATCGACATCTAAAAGGTTTCGAAAGGGAGGTGAGTTTAAGGGTTCTTACTCTAGAGGACAGGGTTCAGGAGGTTACTCAGTCCGACCAATTCAGTCTTCACTACAGACTGTAGTTGGGGGTCCACCTCAGACCGGTCAACATTTCTCTGAGGTTGGAGGTTATTCCCAGACCTCGTCATTCTCACAGAGACCTATGCTAGACCCCAGAGAATGTTATGGATGTGGGGAGACTGGACATATTAGGAGGAATTGTCCAAAACAGAGTTATAGACCCCCGATAGCTAGAGGTAGAGGTGGTCATGGTAGAGGCCGTTATTCTGGAGGACGTGGTGGCCGAGGTAATGGTGGTCACCAAAACGGCCGGGGTGACGGACAAACTGGAGCTACTACAACACCACATGGTAGGGGCAACGGGCAGACAGGTGATAGGGCCCATTGTTACGCTTTCCCTGGGCGGTCTGAAGCGGAGACATCAGATGCTGTTATCACAGGTAATCTTTTGGTTTGTGATTGCATGGCTTCTGTATTATTTGATCCTGGCTCTACATTTTCATATGTATCTTCCTCATTTGCTACTGGTCTTAATTTACATTGTGAATTGCTTGACATGCCTATTCGTGTTTCTACTCCGGTGGGTGAGTCTGTGATAGTCGAAAAGGTATATAGGTCTTGTCTGGTGACTTTTATGGGTAGCAATACTCGTGTAGACTTGGTTATCTTAGAAATGGTTGATTTCGATGTAATTCTGGGTATGACTTGGCTTTCTCCAAATTTTGCAATCTTAGATTGTAATGCTAAAACTGTAACGTTAGCCAAGCCTGGGACAGATCCGTTAGTGTGGGAGGGTAACTACACTTCCAATCCGGTTCGCATCATCTCCTTTCTTCGTGCTAAGAAAATGGTTAGTAAAGGGTGTTTAGCGTTCTTGGCACACCTCAGGGATGATACTACCCAAGTACCTTCAATTGAGTCGGTTTCGGTAGTTCGTGAGTTTCTGGATGTGTTCCCCGCAGACCTTCCTGGTATGCCCCCGGATAGAGATATTGACTTTTGCATTGATTTGGAGCCCGGTACTCGTCCCATTTCCATACCCCCTTATAGAATGGCTCCAGCAGAGTTAAGGGAGTTAAAAGCCCAACTTCAAGAATTGTTAGGGAAAGGCTTTATTAGACCGAGTGCATCCCCTTGGGGTGCTCCTGTTTTGTTTGTGAAGAAGAAAGATGGGAGTCTTCGGATGTGCATAGATTACCGGCAACTAAATAAAGTAACTGTTAAGAACAGGTATCCTCTTCCTCGCATTGATGATTTGTTCGATCAGTTACAAGGTGCTTGTGTCTTCTCTAAGATTGACTTGAGGTCTGGTTATCATCAATTGAAAATACGGGCAGCAGATGTGCCAAAGACTGCTTTTCGAACCAGGTATGGGCATTATGAATTCTTGGTAATGTCATTTGGACTAACAAATGCCCCTGCTGCTTTCATGAGCTTGATGAACGGGATTTTTAAGCCATATCTGGATCTCTTTGTGATCGTATTTATTGATGATATACTGATATACTCCAAGAGTAAGAAGGAACATGAGGAGCATTTGAGAATTGTGTTGGAAATGTTGAGGGAGAAAAAGCTTTATGCCAAATTCTCCAAGTGTGAGTTTTGGCTAGATTCAGTGTCCTTCTTGGGGCACGTGGTTTCTAAGGATGGAGTGATGGTGGATCCTTCTAAGATCGAAGTAGTGAAGAATTGGGTAAGACCTACTAATGTGTCAGAAATAAGAAGCTTTGTTGGTTTAGCCAGTTACTACCGTCGATTTGTCAAGGGATTCTCTTCTATTGCTTCCCAATTGACGAACTTGACTAAGCAGAATGTTCCATTTGTATGGTCGGATGAATGTGAGGAAAGCTTTCAGAAACTCAAGACCCTGCTGACTACCGCACCTATCCTTACCTTGCCAGTAGAGGGTAAGAACTTCATTGTGTATTGTGATGCATCCTATTCTGGTTTGGGTGCAGTGCTAATGCAAGAGAAGAACGTAATTGCGTATGCTTCGAGGCAATTAAAGGTGCATGAACGTAATTATCCGACCCACGATTTGGAGTTGGCTGCGGTAGTGTTTGCATTAAAGCAATGGAGACACTATCTATATGGGGTTAAGTGTGAAGTCTATACGGATCATCGTAGCCTACAGTATGTCTTTACTCAGAAAGATTTGAATTTGAGACAGAGGAGATGGATGGAACTACTGAAGGACTACGATATCACTATCCTGTATCATCCGGGAAAAGCTAATGTTGTGGCAGATGCTTTAAGTAGAAAGGCAGGAAGCATGGGAAGTCTAGCTCACTTGCAAGTTTCTAGACGCCCATTGGCTAGAGAGGTTCAGACTCTGGCTAATGACTTTATGAGATTGGAAGTAAATGAGAAGGGAGGATTTTTGGCCAGTGTGGAGGCGAGATCTTCTTTTCTTGACAAGATCAAGGGAAAACAGTTTGATGATGAGAAACTAAGCCGAATTCGGGATAAGGTGTTGCGAGGAGAGGCTAAAGAAGCAAAACTCGATGAGGAAGGTGTTTTGAGAATTAAGGGAAGGGTATGTGTACCCCGTGTTGATGATTTGATCAACACTATTCTGACAGAGGCTCATAGTTCAAAGTATTCTATACACCCTGGTGCAACCAAGATGTATCGTGACCTAAAGCAACACTTTTGGTGGAGTAGGATGAAGCGCGACATTGTTGATTTTGTTGCCAAATGTCCAAATTGTCAACAAGTAAAGTATGAACACCAGAGGCCCGGAGGAACACTTCAGAGAATGCCCATTCCTGAATGGAAGTGGGAGAGAATTGCAATGGACTTCGTGGTTGGTCTTCCAAAGACATTGGGTAAGTTTGATTCTATTTGGGTAATTGTGGATAGGTTAACTAAGTCTGCTCACTTCATTCCGGTCAAGGTGACTTACAATGCAGAGAAGTTAGCCAAACTTTACATCTCAGAGATTGTTCGGTTGCATGGAGTTCCACTCTCCATCATATCAGATAGAGGTACGCAGTTTACTTCTAAGTTTTGGAGAACATTGCATGCTGAATTAGGTACTAGGTTGGACCTTAGTACTGCATTTCACCCTCAGACCGATGGACAGTCTGAGCGAACGATTCAAGTGTTGGAGGATATGCTTCGTGCATGTGTGATAGAATTTGGTGGCCATTGGGATAGCTTCTTACCCTTAGCGGAGTTTTCATACAATAATAGCTATCACTCAAGTATTGACATGGCCCCGTTTGAAGCATTGTATGGGAGGAGATGTAGGTCTCCCATTGGGTGGTTTGATGCATTTGAGGTTAGACCTTGGGGTACTGACCTTTTGAGGGATTCATTAGAGAAGGTGAAATCTATTCAAGAAAAGCTTTTAGCGGCGCAAAGTAGGCAAAAGGAATATGCAGATCGAAAGGTTAGAGACTTGGAGTTCATGGAGGGTGAACAAGTCTTGCTGAAGGTTTCACCCATGAAAGGGGTGATGCGGTTTGGTAAAAGGGGTAAACTAAGCCCAAGGTATATTGGTCCCTTTGAAGTACTTAAGCGAGTAGGAGAGGTGGCTTATGAGTTAGCCTTGCCTCCAGGGCTGTCCGGAGTGCATCCGGTATTTCATGTGTCTATGTTAAAAAGATACCATGGGGATGGAAACTACATCATTCGTTGGGATTCAGTTCTGCTTGATGAGAATTTGTCTTATGAGGAGGAGCCTGTTGCCATTCTAGATAGAGAAATTCGCAAGTTGAGATCAAGGGAGATTGCATCCATCAAAGTTCAATGGAAGAATCGACCAGTTGAAGAGGCCACTTGGGAGAAGGAGGCTGATATGCAAGAAAGATACCCACACCTGTTTACAGATTCAGGTACTCCCTTTTCGCCCTTGTTTTCTTCTCGTGATCGTTCGGGGACGAACGATGGGTAAATTGGTATCTATTGTAACGACCTGTTTAGTCGTTTTGAGCAGCAGATTTTATTTCTGGAAAAACTGGGTGAGTCGACGGAACCCACGACGGACCGTCATGGGCACGACGGGCCGTCGAGGGGGTCTCGTTCCAAAAGACTTAGACTTCTGAAATTTGGGTACTGAAATCGACTCTCTGAACTTGGCGACGGACCTGCAGGACGAACCGTCGTGGGCACGACGGACCGTCGCAGGTGTCTCGTTCCAGAACACTTAGACTTCTGAAATTTGGGTACTGAAATCGACTCTCTGAACTTCGTGACGGAATGGCAGGACGGACCGTCGTGGGCACGACGGACCGTCACAGACCCTTTAGTGGAATTGAGTCTCTGAACTCTGTGACGGAGCAGCAGGACGGACCGTCGCAGGCGCGACGGCCCGTCACAGGCTGCGTAATCCCAGGCTGGGTCGGATTTCTGTTAGTTATTTAAGGGGTGTTTTTGACTATTCCTGCTTTAATTATAAAGTTAGAGGGTTAATGTTAATAAGTCTAATTACTTGGGGGTTAAAAGAGGTAACCTTAAGTTAATTAGTGGGTATTATTACCATCTTTATACTTAATTATATGCTAATTAGGGTAAAAGAAAGAGGGTTTGAATAAGAAAAAGAAAAAGAACAGGAAAAGAGGGAGAACGAGTAGAGAGAGAAAGGAACGAAGAGGATAGCAAGGATTTTTGAGAATTTGCTTGCTTGATCACGCATCTTCGGTGGAGGTAGGTTATGGTTTTTATGCTATTCGTAGTAAACTCTTAATAGCGAATGATATGTGTTGGGTAGTATTATAAAGTCTTCTATATGCTTAATTGTGTGCATGCATGATGTGATTTTATATATATAATTGTGATGAAACTAGCATGATGAGGCTATTGAATCTTGAACCCTAATTTTACTTTGTTATTGATGATGCCTTGGTATAAAAGAAGGCTTGATGAACTAAAGTAATGAGATTAGGGGATCGGGTGTCACGTTCCGACACCAGGATAGAATATATGTGGATCGGGTGTCACGTTCCGGCACCAGGATAGAATATGTATATGGATCGGAGTGTCACGTTCCGACACCAGGATAAAATATGGATCGGGTGTCACGTTCCGACACCAGGATAGAATGAGGATTGGAGTGTCACATTCCGACACCAGGATAGTATGATGAGGATCGGAGTGTCACGTTCCGACACTAGGATAGTACGATGAGGATCGGAGTGTCACGTTCCGACACCAGGATAGAAAGAGAATGAATCTTGAAATATGATAATATACTCAAATTAATGAACCTATTTTCCCAAATGAGTATGGTATTGAGGCTTGAGTCCTCATGGGTGTACTTGGCGTACTTTATTAATGATTACAGTACTTGTTGTTGCTACATGTTGAGAATATTAGTTGATTTTATGTTATTATCTGATATATATTGCTCTCTATTTTGAGTTGGCCGATGATACCTACTCAGTACCCGTGTTTTGTACTGACCCCTACTTGTATTTGTTTTTCTTTGTTATTTGTGGAGTGCAGCAAACGTGCCATCGTCTTCAACTCAACCGCAACTCTAGCCAGTCTTCATCAAGCCATATTTCAGGGTGAGCTATTGCTTCTAGCTTGGACTGGATCTTCCTCTTCATGTCTTGATGCCTTGAGATTCCGGCATGGACTAGCTTTTTAATTATTTTAGCTTCTTAGATACTCTTAGATTAGTAATTTGAGGATAGATGTTCTTGTGGTGATGACTTCCAGGTTTTGGGAATAAATAGTATTGAGTTTTTATAAGTTATTTAATCGATTTTCATTAATGAGTTAAAGTCTTCCGCATTATATTTTGTTATTTATGGTTGAAATGTTGGGGTTTAGATTGGTTGGTTCGCTCACATAGTAGGTTAAGTGTGGGTGCCACTCGCGACCCGTTTTGGGTCGTGACAAGTAGCTTATACTTAACTTCATGTATGATTATGGTACCTTAAGCTACTACGCTATACTTGATTTATTGATGAAAGAGTAGTAATGGTCAATGTTGACCAAAGGCTAAAGAATTGGTAAGAATTCATCTACTCTTCTACTTCTCTATTTCTTTATAGTAATGTTGATGAAGCCTTGTATGACATTATGTGGTATGGTTTTATTGTCAATCTATATATGTGTTGACCATGGACATGAAGGCAAATTGATGAATATATGAACATATGCCTATGATGATACTATGTGAAGCTCATGCCTCTTTCCTATTTAAGTTGTGATTTAGGTTGTATGGCTATTGCGTAAGCATGTGTATATCCATGTTAGGGTAAAGTATAAGTGCTGTCATTGATGAGTTAAAATGGTTAATAATCCCTTACCTATGTACCCCTATGTGAAGGCATGAATAGCAGAAGTTAAGAGTCTTAAGTGTAATATGAAGTTGGCTTGTCTCTTATGCTATTGTGTGTTGTGTGGTTTATGCTTGAAAGAGTATTATGGTCTAAGAAGGTGGCTGCCGTAACATGTTCTTGATAGCCATTATGTGATCATGTTGACCAATGTACACACGCACTCACTTTATATGCATGTTACAAGTAGTATAGGTCATGGTGTCTAAATGAAAGATAGTTCTCATATTCACTAGTGTCTACTACTATGCATGTTATGATGATGTTTATGAAAGCATGATATGTGTTTCCTTAACTAGGATGACTTGATAGGTGTGCTAGTATGGGCAAGGGTATGAGATTTTTCCTATGCATTGCACATGTGTACCTTGATAAGATAGTTCTAGTTTTGATTTCTATATGTATGAATATGTATGTATGAACATGTGTGTCATAATTGTTATGTGAAAGGTTTGCTCACATATATGTATGCACACACACATGTATGAAGACCTAGTCAACAGAGGGGCCTTGAATAGTGTGTTCATGTGTACCCTAAACTAGATGATGCTTTACATATGCTATGTTCATGTGAAGAGATTCTTTACATGATTTAGGTTGATGAACTTTCATATATGACCTATGAGTTAAGCATATAAGGGGATGACTCTCCTAAACCTATGTTTTATAAAGTAAAAATATAATAAAGGTTTTCAATGAAGGGAACTTAGCGTAGCACCGAAATGAACTTGAATATGAGTGTGTGTTCTTCCTATGGTAGGAAAGTAGGTCACCATAAATCTCATGAGGTGGATAACCACAATGCCTCAATAGGCATAAATAGGGTTTCCCTAAGTGAATAACTACAATGCCTAATCTTGGCATAAAAAGGGTTTTCACATGTACCTCCAAGTTCCATAACCATGTTGCCACCATAGGATACTAGCTAGTGGATCCACCTAGAAAGCTATGTCACATTTGGTTCTACTTTGACAGTTAGACCACCTCTTTTCGGTATGGGGTTTTATGACACCAGATTCCATATTTAGCATCACATGGTCTATGTCGGTTAAAGCTATAGTTTCCCTAAAGTAAAATGGATAAAGGAAGTAAATGACTAGGACCCTAACTAGAATGACTGAAGGGAGGTTACTTAGGATAGATGGAAGTAATGAACCCATCTATACATTGCACAAGTAGCTCCTTAGGAAGTTCTAGGAAGGTCTTCTAATGCATGTCACTATGTATGTGTTCTTTATGCATGACATTGTAGTATTTGTCTACTTGTTATGAAAAGGTGCATGATATGAGTCTTTATGCATGATGTTGACCTTATTGACTATATGATGAAGGTCTTGCTTGACAAAAATGAAGTGGTCTCCTCTTACTATGTTGACATATGACTTGGATGTAAAGGCTAGTGGCCTAATGATAGGTTTACTAGTATGTGTGAGGTTATGGGGCCCTACATGTACATTGCACTAGTAGGCTTAGATTGGGGGCATGAGTTAGGTCTTATAAGGTTCTATGTGAAGTAAAATAAGTATATGTGCATAATGACTAGGAGTTCACTGTAATGTCCTTATAGTTTTGACTTAACTATGTCTATGTTGTACTATACTTCTATGATGGTATGTGTTGTCTTGCATAGATGATATGCATGTTTCCTTGTGGCCTTATGGTGATGCATTGTACCAAGTATCACTAGAGGGTTACTTGGGAAGTTAATGAGTAAAAAAGAAATTAGCTCACTGTTAAGGGAACAAGAGCTCACTGTAATGTGACTCCAAAATGTAATAAATCCTATATGTGATCATATGAAATGTTTGTCCTTTGAATATTTTTATATGAAGTATATGAATGATATAAATGCTATTGCTTCAAGGTTTGATAAAGATTATGATTTCAAGAAGATGTCCCTTTTAAATGCATGTTTTTGCATGGTTGCCATACTTAGTGCATTCTTGTACTAATCCCATTCTTCTCTACTTTTTACACAAAATGTGGAATATGGATGCTTAAAGGGTGTCTACATGATTGAGGAGCTTGATATGTGATTCCCAAGCTCAAGTAAAGGAATCCTTAATGGTTTACTGTAAAGTCTTAAGTATTGTACTTTTGTTTATGTCTTAAGGGTCGTGTCCCTAATGTACTCCAAAGTTGTTGAGTCTAAGATGGTAAAGAGACTTAGGGTCTAAATATGTATTATGACTATTATTTTATATATATACGAAGTGTTGTTTCCAGCATATGCTGTGCTATGAAAAGTTTTAAATTTTTAAATTTACTATGTCGATGCAATGAATGATAAATATGAGCTTGTATAAGACCTCCGAGAGGTCAAGTAAGCCATGTTTCTTCTAGGGGGTGCTCCCCGGTCGTGACAATTTAACTCTAGTTTTTTTATAATTAATGTGTTGATTCTCATGATTGAAGACTTTTTTCTGTTTTTATTTCAATTGTTGTATGTTAAGCTTATATCATATATATCTATCAGATGTCATCACGAATATAGTAGTGAAAAAGCTTGCAAATTCGTAGTGTTTGGTATTTTCAGCATATCCGTTCTATAGAACTTCGTTTACAGTGAATAAATATAATTTTGAAAGATAATTCGTATATCTAGAACTTTTATATTTATGTAAAACTCTAATTTAGCTATTATGGATTCGAAATATGGGACGCAACATAGATGAGTTCTGTCCAGATTTCTAAAATTAGAAATTCTGTATGGACTACTGTTAGTTTTTTTAATATATCTTTTTGTAAAAATATATTTTGCGGTGATTCTTGTTTATTTGCAACCTTAAGAGATGTACCTAAATCTTTAATGAAGGTTATAAAGTCCTGTTTTACCGTTTTACTTTTCAATTCTAAGTTGTGACATGAGGTACTATGCTGACCATAATTACTGTTTGGGAGCATAGTCGTATTAGTACATGCTAAGCTTACTTGTGATAATTTCCTGTTTTACTTTGACACTATTGAGATACTAAGTTTTAAAAAAGTTATTTATGTATTTTAAGGTTGTATATACTCGTAAACAAGTTGAGGACCTTGATACGTTGGTTGGTCTAAGGTTTGAACTCGTGAAGTTGTGTTGGATTGTTTCTGTGCTAAAGCATTGAGGTTTGTGTATAAACTTGTAATTGTAGTCTTTTTACCTGCTGGTATATCTGAAAGTTATGTTGGTACCTTGGTTACCTCTCGTCACTATGCATTATCTTGTTGGTATCCTTTAGGGTTAAAGACACTCACCTGACACTCTTACTGGGACCTTGTCCTTCTCTTGGATGTGACTTTGTCACTGTTGACATGTCTCTTGATTCAGATCATTTTCCATCTTGAATCTGGATTTTTAGTCCCTCTTAAGAATGAAAGTTGTCCATTTCTTTTATGTACGAACTAGAGAGTCATTTTCAATATGGTTCTTGGTTTTCTTGATTATTGCCTTGACCCTTCTTAATACAAGACGTTGGCCTTCTTGAGACATAATTATCAAAGTCGAAGGATATTGTTGCATACCTTGAAAAGTACGGTTCAAATCCTTAAAGGAACAAAAGTCAAGGTAGCTAATTCTCATATGTTTAAGATAACAACAAACAGAGAAACTTTAATGATATGTGAACATAAAGGATAAATTTTTTGGAGGTTTGAACTTTTTTACCTCATTATTTAGTTTAGATCAATGATTGTTATACCTATCTAGTAAATACGACACTCCTACAATTAAGAAACTCCAGAAGAAGGCATCATAAGTACCAAATAAGCATTACGCCAAATTCTACAAAGTAGGAATAATATTAATAACTTATTAGATAAGAAACAAAAAATTGAGAATAAAGACAATCAGATGACTTTAAGGTATGAAAAACTCTCAATACCAAATTAGAATAAAAAGTACTTTTCATCATAAGAATATGAACAAAGAAATATACTAGTTCAAGTTAACCCATAATACCAACTAACTATGAAAGATCAGTGACTCAAACATTTACAATGGACAAGCCTTAATAGTATTCCTCTGAATTTCATAAGATATGAGCTAATTATTATAACACTTCATGCAATTCATTTTTCTAATTGTTCCCGACGACTTAGATTCACTGTTAACATGTTTCTCTAGTTTCATCTTGCCATAATTTCACAGCAACGAGCCAAACTTGATATGATGTGTAGTGACATCAAATACACTGCCAAACACAGCAACGAGCCAAATTTAATATGATGTGTATTGACATCAAATACACTGTCAAGCACATCTCTACCACATATTAATCTTTCTGCAAACAGAGCAATATAGATGCCACGATCCATGTAATAAAAGAAAAATCAAATAATATGAAAGATTAAAAATTTAAAAGAGTTTACTCATGTGTACTTTACTGATTTTAGAAATAAAGGGAACTTAAGCAGCTTGTTGAAACGACAAATCTTAAATCATCACTACATTTCTTATTCTTATACGGTCCATCATTGAATTGAATATCAATCCTTTTCTCAAAAAAAATTCAAAATCAAGAGGAAGAGTGGGATAATAAATCTATAAGAATCAACAAAATTGCGAATATTGTCTCTAAAAACCGCATTACCATCAAATCATACACATATATCGATCTATCTTTAAAATATAATTTTTCCATCACCCTTTGTATATCAACTAAAAGAGAAAACAATATATGATCAACAGTATGTCACGCCATGTTAAAATTCACCAAGTATGTACTTGGCTATATCATTTTCACGCTTCACCACATCTCTATCTCCATATTTTCAATGAATTTATTATGAAGAGCTTTTATCTTGAGATCAAATAGATAATCAGTTGTAGTGAACTTAACTGGAACATAATCGTGCATTCATTTCTTTCTCAGATAATAAAGGATAACATCCAAATGCTCCATATAATTCCAAATAATACGATATAATTATAACCAAAAGATCAATCAAATTAAGGCCTCATTTTTTCGTAACTAATTATACAAAATATATCATATTTACAAACCGAACTTTTCAAAGATTGATGAAATGCGTCGGGATTCCTATTTCGTGTGAGATGTCCTGTCAAATGTTCTACCTCTGGATAACAAGACTTATCAATCTGTTTACATGCCAGTATACATGTAAATGGATGAATTTGAGACTACGAGACATCAATATACTTTAGCGACAAGAGTTCTGGATCTATTTCCCTAGTTTTTACTTAGCGACAAGAGTTCTGGATCTATTTCCCTAGTTTTTACTTCGCCAATTAAATGTGTAACAAATAAAACAAATATAATTTCACAAATGGTTAGCAGTTGCATTTTCTAAGAACATATATGAAGGATAAAATAATAATGAATTTTTTATAGATGTATATTCTTGTTTATCATACCTAGAATAATATATCTTATTGGTATAAAGATCTCATTACATTCAAAATAAATATTGCTTATGTACCAGGAATAAGCTACTATTAATAACATTACTTATACTTGGAATAAGAGTTAACATACCAAGTTTGACATCATCATTGGTATCTTCGTGGACGGTTCGAATATTGTCTAAGTGAAGAGCAACATGTTGGTCACAATTGATATTATTTTCATAATATTCTTCGTCACAATCAACATTCACGCCTCTTTCTCTAAATTCTTTATACTGATATTAGTTAAAATTACGTAAAACACACAATACATATAGGCATAAACATATTCTGATCTAAAAATAAATACTAATGGAATACCTTAGAATCGTTATTCTACCAAGTTTCTTGCTTAGAACTTCAATTGCGTTGAATTTTTTTGAATCATATTCCATCATGATCTTCTTTAAACTATGAACATTCTGTTTTAGCTAATCCACAAAGAACATAATCAAAACGCTTTTCACGAATATAGTATATTAACACCTAAAAGAAGGAAAATTCACATACTACTTGAAAGTCTTCCCTTCAATCCTTCTGTCCATCAGATATGCGTTGTATCTCATCAATCAAAATTCATATTATTCTTCGTAGGTACAAATTTAAGTTTGTTGCTCGTTTTGCTTGAGATAGGAGGTGGTGTAGTAAAGTCATCATCAACTAATTGACTTGCAACTTCAGCTCTATTTGATTCATCATTCGCCACAACATCGCCAACTACAACAAATTCGATTATCAGGGACAAATATTTTCCTTAGAAATAAATCATATTTCATCACTAAAAATCTTGTGTGGCGAAAATAATTCATCACTCAGTCGTCACTAAATCTGTGTCCCTAAAAGTATACAAAGATGATTTTAGTGCTTCATCGCTGAAAGTATTATATTAACTATAAAAAAAAAATCGTCTCCAAATTTGTGGCAAATTTATTTGTTGTAAAAAGTATATTTTTTGTAGTTAACAGTATGCTTTGTCACTAAAAAGGTTATTACTACTCACAAAATTATATCGTCAAAAATTTAATTTCATCATTAATGATATATATATTTTTTCAACACCAAGAACTTGCACATTAAGCTGCCATGGGGAATTGATTTCACAACCTTAAGGTTCGAAGTGAAGAGTTCTTACCATCATACCAACTCTCTCTTGTTGTTCATTTTTGTTTTATTTTACACTTCATTCACTTCATTCAAATTTAACTTTTGTAGAAACAATATATTATATGATTATTTGTACTCATACACAAATGCATGAAATTTACCACCCACAATTCATTCAAATGTAGATTATATTTTAATTAAACTGTGTATTTTTTTAAATATCTTTAAATATATTCAGTACAATTTTGTCATTTAATTTATTTATTTTTGTAAATTTTAAACATTATTTAGTACAATAATAAATTTATTTAAAATCAAACTTTTGATTTTATTAAAAAATGAATAATCAATTCAAGTTGAACATCGATGGCAATAACTATAGTACTTCATCATAATATATTTGAAATCCTCGTTGTTTCATTTCTTTTATTTGTGCTTTCATTTTTTTAGTTTATTTCAATTTTCACACTAATGGGAAAAGCTAATAGAAACTCATGAAATATATTGCACTTTATCAAAGTCTAAGTTTGTAAGTCGATGTTATCTCTGTATAGTTACTCTACATACATGTGTGAGATTACTATTAAGTATGTACATATTTATAGATAGAAACAAATAGATCGACTTAATCTATGTAGTTCACCAATCACAAATCAATAGACATGCACAAAAATTCGCACAAAGACATGACAAATTATTTTTTTATCGTGCTTATCAATGAAAGTGTATCAAATAAAAAATAAATGTGTTAAACTAACAATATTAGTGATCTAGTGGTAGAACCATGCCCACTCACAATACTTATAACCCAGATTGTATTTTCAAATGATGCATTTTATAATTGCATAATTTAAGAAAATTGATGTATTGAACTTTTTTTTTTTTACAAAATCGACCGAATTCATTGGCTTTAATATTTTCACTTGCCAATTAACGAATGGAATATGTCTACTTCTTATGAAGCACTTATATTATTCTTTTTGTAAGTTGTCATTTGTAATTATGAACAATTGTAGCAAAAAAAGTTGTATTTAGCTATGCATTTTTTTCGTAGCAAATAGTTTAGTTATTCATTACAAATTTTAAGTCGTTGCTACTTAACACATTACATATTTTGTGACAATTTTTTTGTAGTCACTAAATCATAGATTGATTAGAGACAACAAAATATTTGTCACCAATTATTTATATTATCAGTGACGTAATAAATGTCATAATTAAATATAAATTTCATAGCTAAAATTATGAACTCTAATTTGTCGATATTTTAACAACACATTTTTTTAGATGAAATTTTTTTGTGTCCAAAATTCAATAAATTATAAGACAAAAAATATTTTGTCATGAATTAGATACATTATTAGCGAGGAAATAATGTGTTACTGATAACTTTAAATTCGTGACTAACACTACTTAACAAATGACGTCAATTGATTTTTTTGTGGGAAACTGTAGTGGAAAAAACATTGCTATGGTTTTTTATGCTTCGTCACTAAAATTATGTGTCTCATATATTTAAGCACAAAAAGTAAATTTTGTCACTAAAAGCGAATGATTAGTGATGAATTTGATGTCGTAGTTTGTCATGAATTACATACACTATTAGTGATGAAACAATGTCATCGATAACTTAAATTCGTGACTAACACCACTTAACAAAATGGCGCCAAATGATTTTTTGGTGGGAAACTTTAGTGGACAAAACTTTGCTACGAATTCTTATGTTTCGTCACTAAAAATATGTGTCTCATATATTTAAGCACGAAAAGTAAATTATGTCAGTATATATTATGTAATTTAACAATAATACAGATTAAACGTATAATTGTTCATAGTTTTTGTTCATAGAGTATAAGAAAAAATCACCTTTGTGGCAGATAGCATCTCTGAAACCATGGATGCATTTGGGCTAGATATTTAACATGCGAAAGTCCATAACCTTATCTAGAGCCTCACATGATTATCCAGAGCGTCACATGATTAACTAGTCCTTGTAACACTGTTTTAAGGCCTAAAATAATGTATATAAATCATTTAGGAATTTTTAGAGTCAAAACGTCAAGAAACGTCCATGACTTTCGGAGACTGGTGAAATAGAGGTTAGTGTACCTTGACATGTTTCAGGGTTTTTTTTAAGAGTCGGAATTCAATGAAATTTGTTAGAAATGTGTTAAACAAGTATTAGAATGTGTTTAGGGTCAAAACGCCCGGGTAAGATTCCTCAAGGACCACCCTAGGGGTCCTTGAGAAGGACCCTTCCAAATGACCCAAAAGATGTCAAATGACAGTGACTACCTACGAGACCAATCAATGAGCCGTCGCCTGGTCGACGAGGCATCCATGGATCCGTAGGTAATTCCTTAGCCATTTTTCAAAAAGTCCTAAGAACAGACTCTCTGAACTCATCGACGCCTTGCCAGTACGGTGGCATTGATACACCTACTATCCGTAGGTCGGGGTGTTGTCATTTGGGCTGTGTTTTCACTGTTAAGTTTTTAGTTAAGTCATTTAATTAGTTAGTTTCTTAGGTGGTTAATTAAGGGTTTGGATGTGTTTAATTAAGTTAGTTAGGGGACTAGAAAAGGTCTAATCTCATTAAACTAAACCAACCCACTTCAATTCTCGAAACTCAAAATCCTTTTCCTTCTCTCTACTTTCTCTCTCCCCAATGAACACCATTGAAGACCAAGGTCAAAGGGCATTACGGTTGCAAGAGTTCAACTTTATCTCCATCAATCTTCAAGAATAGCTAAGGTATGAGAACTCTTCACCTTCGGGACTCCTTTCCCCAAAGGGTTATTCAAATTTGATTTTCAAAAGATGAGAAAACATGGGTTTCATTCTTAATCCGAAATTGATCTTTGAAATTGTATTGTTCTTTGTTTCTTTAGATTGTTTTGGATGTAATATTATTGATTATTAGTGAATTAGGGTAGTTCTTGATGTTAGACCTAATTCTATAGAAGAGATCATGAATTGACCCTATTTCTTTAACCCTAAGTTATGAATTGATGTAGAATTGGTTAGTGATGATGCAATTGACTTACTTCTTATGTTAATTATTATTATATGATGCTATTAAGTCTATTAATGGATGAATATGGTTGGTTAATGGTGAGACCATGGAAGGAGGCTTTTGAAGGTAAATTTGTAAGACTTGTGATCTTGAATCCTTACTTCAATTGTGATGGCTTGTACTGATGATAATGTTCAATTGAAGTACTAGTTGTGATTATATTAGATAGGTGATGGTATGATGAATGTAACTGAAATGACTTGATTACATGGATTGTGAGATTATGATTAAGGTGTAATAATATAAGGTAGATTTGGATCACTTATGTGCTTTACTATGACATGATGATGATAATGTGTTAATCTCACATATGAGGGTTGTATGAAAGGAAGTTCTCATGCAACTCCAAATGAGCCAATATGGATGATATACAAGGGGTTACTCCCCTATGAACTACACTAAACTATGATGATTAATAAAGGCTTAAAGACATTTCAAAAAGGGACTTTAGCTTAGCACCGAGTGAACTGGTTATGAGAGGTGTCCCTTTCAAATGTGGGGGAAGGTAGGTTCACAATGATTATCATAAGATAGAGATTACAATGCAATTGCACATAAAGAGGGTCTCAAGTATGTCTCCAAGTTCTTGAACTATGTTGATCCCATAGGAAGACTAGCTAGTGGATACACCTAGAATGCTATGTTAATGTTTTGGTTTAACCTTGACAAGTCGATCACCTTCTTTCAGTGTAGTGTTTCATGACACCTGATTCACATTTAGCTCATGTGGTCTATGTCGGTTAAGGCAATTGTTCTGAAAGTAATGAACATAATAATGTGAACTCTAACTAGGATGACTTAAGGGGTGCTTATTAGTATAAGTAGTGGTACGAGACTCTACCTATGCATTGCACTAGTTGACCTTGAGGGAAATATTAGGATGATGTTCTTATGTTTTTATGACTTTAATGATATGCAAATGTTGACTCTACATGTTGATGACCTATATGATGTAAGTTTTACTTATGAACATGTTATTGGTCTGTATTGCTAAATATGATGATGACTACTCATGATGCTATGTTATATGAAGCTAGACATTGCTTGTGATCCATTGTTCGGTTTACTTGTTTGTGTGGGGTTATGAGACTTCACTTGATCATTGCACATGTAAGCTTGGTAATGGGTTATGAGTAACGGTCTTGTATATGTTGTAATGTTATGAACTCTTATACATGCTTTGTTGTTATGACATTATGCTGGAGTTGCTTTGATTATGTGCTCTAATATGATACTACACATGTTGACTTGACTTTTTTTTGATGATGTTGATCTTGTATAGTATATGGTCTTATCTTGATGAATATGTGTTCATTGGCTCATATGTGTTCTTGATTGTGCATAAAGACTTTTCAAACTAACTTAGCATGGTTTTGAACAAATGTCCCTTTAAGCATGATTTCAATTTTTTTATGTGCATATGATTCCATAATTAGTAAAAGTGGTGTACTAACCCATATCTCTATGTTTTCTACAAATATGTAGGTTCCGGCCACTGAGTTACTAGAAGGACGATTGAAGAAGACTGGACTATTTTCTCCAAGTATTGGTAGGGATTCATTTAAGAGGATGTTACCTTTTCTATGCTCTAGCCTTGAAGTTGTATTGTCATAAAGACATTGTTCATTCCTTAATCATTTGAATATTGATGTAAGCCTATAATGACATATTGACTTTGTATTGGCTATGTCCAACATTTGTACTCATTTTAGATGGTTCAATATGAGACGAAATATTAGACTAATTCCTATGTATCTTATGTTGTCTAAATGAGAAACCTATGTAAGCTTCATATGCCAGGAGTCTAAGTAAAACTCCCTATGTAGTATGCGAGAGGTCTATGTAAACCTCGCTATATAAATATGTATGAAAATTTTTAATTTTCCGCACTTTTTAGCCTATGAAATTTTAATGACGAATGCTAAGAGGCAAGTCTTAGTCATCTCCGAGGTCGACACCGCTGGTTACGTCTAGGGGGTGCTCCCCGTCGTGACAAGATAACACTTTCCAATCATAATAACAAATTTTTCATTTGATTGCGCACAACACTCATAAAACCAATCTTGAAATGCCAAAGGAAAGCCATACAATTTACTAAATTTCTTTCCAATCTTTTCTCTTAAAACATTTTCAATTCTCCTGAAATACTAATTTTCCCCATGGATAAGTTTCATATTCACCGGACTCGACCACTTCAAAATTACAATTGGGTACTTTATTTTCAAGGAGGTCGAACAACAAAAACGTGTTAATAAAATGAAGAATCGATATTTTGACAACATCTTGATCAGTTGTCCAACGTTTACCTTCAAAACAATCAACTATTGTTTGATCAATGATCTCTTTAATGCCAGCAAAATGACGATCATCAAGTTATTTTTTCCCCGCGAATCACAATTTTTGTGCGCCACTCCATTACATTTTAATCCTGTCATAATGGCAAATTCACCTAACCCAAATGTATCAACGAACCATTCATTAGTAGCCAAATCTCATCAGTTTTTTCTTGAACAACCTCCATCATCAATAACGAATATATCAATTGTGTTTGAAGAATCACTGGAGGCAATTTGAGAAAAATCCAAAATAAGTGACACAAAATATTTGCAACTGACACTTGGTCAAATTCTCTTCAAACGATTTGACAAATTGTAGATTAGTAGCGCCAAGCTTAGGCCTTTTATGTTTGTCAACTTCAAAATAAAGTTCCCAATTCTGCAGCACAATAGAAAGTTGATAATTTTAAAACTTACAGTGAAAAAAGTATAGAAGTTATATGGCTGTAATTCATAAGCTCTTTTAGAATATATGCACGTACATGTATAAGTTATGCATAAAGACAATTCACTCCTATTAAAGTAACATCCCCTTGTTGGTGGTATTTCTAACCAATTCTCAAAGTTTAATAAGAATTCTTAAAAGTACTGCATACTCTGCTAAGTTCTCACGTTAGCAATACTATTTAAAGTAGTCAGGTTGAATAAAAAAGTTTCATGAATAAAATACCTTCAGTTTAGATTTATGTGGTGCAACTTCAATAAATTTTCTCCTTTTGACGTTAACACACCAACCTTGATCTTTAGGATCAAGTGCATTAGATTTTCCCTTTCTTCTAACTTTCTCCGTCTCATGTACTCCATTGACCTCTCCTCCTTTTGACGATCAACACCACTATGATCAATTGTCGATAATGGCAAACACTAACACTTTGAATTTCACAACAATTTGAATCATGCATACATGTTGGAGACAACAAATGAAAGTTTGGCTCTCCCACAGGTGTCACCATCTCAACAAATTCATCGCGTGGTTCCATTTCAGATGACGAATCTTCCTTCACCATTTTTCAAGCTGTTGTGTATAAAAAGAAACAATATACATCAATTAAGATGAAGTTTACCAGAAAAATGTACAAAATAATTTGAAAAACTCAACAATATTATATAATACTCATACCTGATTGATGTGAATCTGTAAAAAAATTGAAATTAAATATGAGGAGATGCAGTGATGAACACTTTCGATAGCTACTTAGTAGTTACCAACCGTATCTCAGATGAAGGATTAAACTCGACCAACAATTGAAGAATTCTGAGATAAGATTATATTGATTAGTAATGACTTGAATGTATTTGAGAATGTTCCTTTAGAATTCTTTAAATATAATGAGAGTGTGATTTAAGATTATCCTCTCTCTTCTCACGATAGTTTAGCTATGGTAGAACAGTTTTTGAATTAACCTAAGAAAATAATTAATATATTTATATATTATTAATAAAAATGATCTTTTAAGTTTACTTAAAACTGCTATATATGTAAAAGAAACTTTCATATTTGTAATACTGAAAAAGTACAATTATTTATGTAGTTAAGTCTTAATGGTGGTCTTTCCACGTAATTTTTCCTTAATTTATGTTACAAATGGAATTTAGAAAATAATAGTTTGTGCGATCTAGTAATTTTCTCTATATTCGTCTATGAGTAAAATAGGTTGTCTAACGAGTTCCAACATAAAAATAAGAACAATAAAGAACACATTTTTACTTGGAAAACACCCAGCTCAAAAGGTCTAAAAAAATAATGGCTTGTGTCCCTACATGATTTAACTCCAACTTCACTGAATCACTCAAGTTATGCATTTACATTACAATTCTTGCAATCATAGGAACTAATTCTAATTCTTAACCTTCAAGTTATGAATTTAGATTGCAACTCTTGTAATCCTAGGAACTAACTCTAAATCCTAACTTTAGCACAAACATCCCGAGGTATGTGTTCCCAACTCTTCAAGTTATCACATCCAGAATACAGCAGTCCTAATTCAATTTATAACTCATTGAACTAAGATTATATCAAAACTTTGTCACAAAGAAAAACTCCTAACACACAGACTATGAAAAAAGATCAGGTTGTTGGATGTTTTCCTTCTATGTGTTCCTTCGGTTCGATTGTAGCACTTGCAAACTAAATTTTTCAATTTTTTTTTCTTTGTAAGTGCACAAGTATTTTGGATGACTTCAACTTTATCTTATCCACATTTCTTCATAGAGTTATTGTTCACTTCAAACTCCTCATTGACTTGAACTCTCTTCACTTAGAGTTGTACTTCAAGTGACACTCTTTCTTGAATCAAACTCCTTTCTTCTTTAGACTCCTTTAACTAAAATCATTGATTCTTTTGTATTGTATTTGAACTCTGACTCTTCACTTCAGTAGTAACTTGAAGAGTTCTACTTTAGGTTGTACCAACTCAGACTTGGAAAACATTAAAAAGGATTAATGGGCCGGTCCACATCCTTAAAAAAGAACATTTACCCTTCACTGAAGACTAAAAATCTTGTGAAAGAGACTGAGGGAAGTGTCCTAATCATTTAAGGGTTTCGTGGAGAAGAGTCCACCTGGTCGGACCCCTAAATATTCCTTGAAGTCTTGGACGGGCCGTTTTAGGGGGAGGCTGCTCAGCCATCCAGGGTTACCAGGCAAGGGGTCCCTGGATAGTTCCCTATACGGTCTGTGGGGCCTTTTACATACCATCCAACCCTCCTTCAAGGTGACTTTGTTAGATTTTAAGTTAAGATCAACTTCAAACGATAATATCTCTTAACATATAACGAATTAGGTCGCCTATAATTTATCAAATAAAAGATCTTTGAGTATTATTTCCAATGCCACCAGGTTTGCCTGAGTTCGGCAAAGTTATGCCCGTTTTAGTAAGGCCCTTTCAGATAGTCAATGTTCACGAACGGTTGGACAACCAGTGAAGTGTTTCACGGACCGCGGATCCCTAAACAGTCCGTGAAGTCTCCTTTTTAAGGCACTCCATCAAATTGTAAGTTGAGGTCGTCTTAGTTGTTTCTCTATGCATTTGGTACTTAAACTACGTCATTTTAATGTCTATTCTAAGCTTAAACCAAGACATTGTACACCTAGTTAAGGGATTAGAAAGTGTTAATTAGTTATTTTATGTTCAGTAACATTTCAAGATATTAGAGCAAGATTCCAAGAGAAGAAAAGCTATGGTTTTGAGCGCTTCTCGAGCTTCATCGATTTCACCAAGATCTTCATTCTTCTTGTAAGGCTATTCATAATGTTGGACTTATTTTCCTCACGCCCTACATCTAAACTCAGTCAATTACAAAAGTTATATTTAGGGTTTTACCTATAGTTTCTTGGAATTTCCTAAATTAGTTTTCTTAACAGTTGGGGTATTGATTCCTACTATGTATGTTGAAATTCTTAATTGTTGTTCGTGCTTAATATCACATGAACCGTATTGATTTATTGAAGTGTGTTTTCAAAGGTAATATATGAGTTTTTCTTATATATTGATTTTGGACTCGAGAGATAAGTTCATAACCACATTTTTCAAGTTCTGAACAAAGTCTTTAAAGAAATAATCAAATGATTTCATATGTACTTTGACAATTGAGAAAGATAAAGGGTATAATTGATACTTCTAAAAGTGCTTCAGTAAAGCAAAGTGAAATGTAAAGTAAACTAATAGTCATTTTCTATGTAAATGGTGATTGAACATAAATGATATTAATATTTTGGGAGAAGTATCGAACATCAAATTGCGTACGAGTATATTCTTACCTCAAGTCCCATAAAAATACATAGCCAACATAGGATAGGATCACACAGATTTTTCGTATGGCTCCTCACTACCTCTGAGAAGGCCTGTTCGATGGATCCATAGTTACATAAGCATCCTATACCCGATAAGGTATATGATGACCCTTGCAACGTGGGAGAAACATTGTATCATTTCTAGGATGATAGTAATTTTTCTGGGTTAGAGAATCCCCATATAGTAAAATTTTCTACTCTCATATTGTTCTTTTTTGTTTGCTTATCTGTAAAGTATAAATGGTTTTCACTACTTGTTCATATATCGTTCACTTGATATGTTTCCTCCATTAGTCCAGTTATTGATTTATTCCATATATATACTCGTATATTTCATGTACTAATGTCATTTGACCTGTATCTTTTTATGATGCACTTACAGGTGTTCAGATCATCAATAGACGCTTTGTTGAGATCACTCTACACTCAATACAAGCCTCATTGCATTTCAAATGAATTCATATTTACTTTTAGTATAGTTGGTTTGAGGCATCGTGGGTGTTGTCCTGACACCTATCTTAAACATTAGAGGATTCATACATACATAAAGTTGAGGAGTCCCTTAATATTCTCTTTCATTTAAGGTGTTTTTATTGGAATGAATACTTTCAGACATTCATATTGAAGAGGTCAATTTCTGTTTTATGCGTATTATTACTTAAGTGAGTCATCCCGTTAAGTAGTCTGCTATGCAAGGGTTCTCTTGGGGATCATAATTAGTTCTCAAGTACCAGCCATGTCCAGAGGCGTGACATAAGTGATACTCATTCTTCAGTTAAAACTCCTTGCCTTTTTAGACTTGTTTCTCAAATTAAACTCATTGATTCATTCAATTTATCATATGTTTATTTTCTTAGGTTTTCTCATGAAATTAACATTATCCATTCCTTAATTATGCACTCTTGTCTTTATTCATTTTAGAGGCTTTTCTAAATTTAACTGCTCTTGATAATGTACCGTTAGACCATTTTTATTTACATATTTCATCTTTCTTTGTTAATTATCCGAGCTACATAAATCCCAATAAATTTCACATTTTTTATGATGAAAAAGTTCTTGTCTGTGTGCATTCAAATACTTTTACCGGTAGACACTGAAACATGAAATACTAGCATGAAAAGTTAGTCAATGGGCTATGAACACTGCACAACTTTTACTTCCACCTTCTGGCCTCATTGAAAAGTTGTGTCAATCTTATAATATACTAGCTAGATTGTTTAGTTTTACTATTCATGGCCACTGGGCTGTTGATGATTAATGAAATTGCACTCTTTGAAGCGCTTTTCTTATGATTTTGTGGAAGTCAAAGTAGAAAAAGAGACTAATTATCATTTGAATTGTGTTAATTTTAGGTGTTTGTTGTTTGGATTGAAAATTATGCACAAAGCTTAAAATAAACAAAACTTGGCAGAAAACAAGCTCCAGATCTAGTACCTGCGTAAGACTGTTCGCTTGAGCGAACTAGTCGACAAATTCAATAGGTTGCATAAGAAAACATGCATCATTCGATTTTTGAACTGTTCCAAAAAGGAAGAGGTCGTGTAAGAAGAAATTATGTTTTCTTTTGCGAGGTGCGAACCTCTTACCACTTTTGTGAAGCCTGCCTTTTCATACATGGGCAAAATGGGAAATTCTCAAGAGTTAGACCCAAAATTGTAGAAAATAGATTTAAGGTGGAACATTATTCATTATCAAAGAATTGTTAGAGAAAGAGAAGATCGTTGATAGAAAAACTTATTAAAAACTAGATTTTACATTTTTTTTCTTGATCTTAGGGTTGAGACATTAAAGGCAAGTTCTCTAACAATTTTATTTGTGGATTTGGAGATCGTGTTTTATTTTAGTAAATATCTTTTACTTTTCTTCATTTCTTTGTTTCATAATTTCTAGAAATATAGGTGTAATTGCTTGTGTGAAATTGAGGCTTTTGTGCTAGAAATAGACAAAACTATATGGGTATTTGTTTTACTGCTCTATTGCTTTTGTAATTCCTTGTTTTCCTCTTTTATTTCATGAAATAGGTTCAATCTAGTTTTAATGTTTGAATTTATGGGTTGAGAGTACACGCTCAATCCTAGCTCCTGATCTTTATGAGTTGCTTGAAAGAATTTATGAAGTGGAGAATTAAATTGATATTTGCATTTAAGCTTTGAATCTTGAATTTAAGATAGAGATGAAATAGTTTAGGGTTTGCTTGTTGAATGCAAGGCTTGATTGAACGCGAGGTCTAAGTTAAAGTAGTTGATTGGTTTGTATTGATGTGATTGAGAATAAAATGAGATATCACAATATAATAAATTGAGACAAAAAAAGATTAGGGTTGAATGAAGATGATCTAGCCTATCTATTATTGAATTATATTGGTTTGTATTTCAATGGATCATTGAGTGTTGATTAAGTTTTGAATTGACTCAATTCTCATACATCCCTTGCTTGATATCGTCTTGTCCCCAATTTGTAGTTTAATTAGAAAAATTGCCTTTTGTTTCATAATTTTGTACATTACTAGTTTAGATTCAAACTAGTATCTAGTTAACCCTTATCGTTTCAATTGTCGATACAATGTTCCTTGTGGGATTTGACCCACACTCATAGTTGGGTAATTTTATTGACAATGATTGCTCACCCTTTTGATTGGCTTTGAAGAATGGTTTGAGTTTTATCAAAAAATGGAGCCGCTGCTGGAAACAAATAGTCATATGAAATTGATTAGGATTTCTAGTTTACTTGTTTCTATCTTGATTGTGAATAGTTATTTTAATATCTTTTGTTTTGTTTCTATGGCTTTTTGTGATCATTACATTTTTTAGAGTGATATGCCTTCCACCGACCCATGGACTTTTGGTGAATCAAATGTCATAAGGCTATTGAGGCTTAAGGACGTGGATGAAAAGTTAAGTTGGGAAAGAAAACCTTATTCCTTATTTCCCAAGAAATTGAAAGATTTTGAAAAGGCACCTATCTCTATGTTATGGAATGGTCGATATTGAGTTTAGACTTGCTAATCTTGTGGAAAAGGTGAGATAAACCTTAAGGGTGAAAACTCCTCAATATCCAATGGCTGGAAAAAGTGAAGAAGGGTCTCACACCTTGCCTGGTTTTAAGTCAAAACAAGTGAAGAGGTTGAGGTGGATAAAAAATATATCTTAAGCTTGTGCAATCAACCCAAGGAAATAATCACCCAAGAAGCTGAAATAACTAGCATGATATTAGAGTTTCCAGAAAAAAACAAAAGATTATATATGGAAGCTTTGGTACATTTGACTGCAAAAGTGTCACTCAATTAAAAGCTAAGAATTATGTAGTTCAATTCTCACATGGCCTAGAGATCCTTCACTCTTTCCCAACAATCCAAAATGAAAGTATGATTCGAAGTTGGGTAAGAAATTCAAGTCTTCATGATGGAGAAATCGAGTGAAACACTTGATCCTCTCTAGCACTCTCCATGATCTTCGGAGTGAAATTGATCTCAAGTTGGGGAGATGGTTCATTGCTTCAAAGTGGAAACCTAAAGGATGATGTACCCGGTGTTGCGCCACGATGTTAAATTTTGCACTGGATAGGAGGCACCCCATAGATATCTAAATTAGTTTAGTTTTTATTTTTTGATTCCTAGATTAGGTTTAAATTTTTGTTTTTGACTAATTCTCATGATTTTGGAGTCTTTGGGATTAATTTGAATAGGTTTGGAGGAATGCATCTTGGAAGAAATGAAATTTGGGGTGAAATCTCCATCAAAATATAATTTGGGAAGCTTTTTGGGTGTCCAAGTTCTCCCAATAAGACTTGGAGAATTTTTCCAATGATCCACGGGTCCGCTAATCTAGACGATGAGTATCCTTCCAAAAAGAGGTTTCAAAAGTCGCAAAAGCGAACACCAGTTTGCTTAAGTGAAGTCTACAAAAGCGTATCGCTCTTGTAAAAGCAAACTCAGCTGCACCGAATGGGCACTCGCTTAAGTGAACCCTGTGTTTCATCAGAGGTTGGTTAAGCGAAGGTAATGTGTTAAAAAGACAATGAGCGAAATTCAAATGGACACAAAACTTAAAATAAAAGGTCAAACTTTTTCCTCTCCTCCACAACAATCTCAAATTGTTCTATACTCTTGGTCTTCATTTTGCAAATACTATCCGGTATGTCTCTCTCACTTTCCCTATTTTTGAATTGGTAAATTTCATTTGGATATTTAATTTTTCCTTGTTGTAAGTTGGGGGTATTTAGAGTATAGTAAATTCA
Organism: Solanum pennellii; assembly: GCF_001406875.1. Lineage (NCBI taxonomy): Eukaryota > Viridiplantae > Streptophyta > Magnoliopsida > Solanales > Solanaceae > Solanum > Solanum pennellii. The sequence goes on from NC_028644.1 coordinate 26,104,870, forward strand.
ATAATTTAGGGGATTAAAATTGTAATGTGTTAGCCGAATATATGCTTAAATTGCAAAATGCATGTGTGTGGGCTGATTTAATGTATTTGGGGAAGTCTTGAGTACCCATTTCGTGATTTAATTGTCGAAAATAGATTGGGCACTATATGTTTGATAAAATTCCCATAAGAACTCAAAAATGATTTTCAAAACTTGTTGTGCCGAAGTGATCGAGTCTCTTGGTTGCTTGTTTTGTTTTTGTTGATTTTACACTGATTGTAGTTGAAATTCCATGCTAAAAGTTGAGATCAAAATTGGTTGTTCTTATTGGGGGGGGGGGGGAGGACAGTTCGTAAAAGTGGACTCGCCATCGCAAAACCAATGTTCTCTCAAGATTTAGCCCTTCACTATTGCGATACCTGAATAAAAGGCCTTCAAATCTCTTTTGTGATGTTCATGTCATAACCGGGGAGCACCCCGTGGACGTAAACGACGTCTTCGTTCTCGAAGAGGCCTTAAACAAGCCTTTATCATACATCATTGTATATCATAGGTAGAGAAAATGCAGTATAATTAAAACTTTACATATGAAGCATACATAGTCTTCTAATTTATTCATATATGAAGTTTACTTAGACATCTCATTTAACAACATAGTCTAATATTGTCTCACACATAACAATCTATTAGAGAATTACAAAGTTTGGGACATAGCCCTTACACTATTATAATATATCCCATATATGACTTACAGTTAAGTCTAAAAAGATAATAAATGATTATTGTCTTAGACATAGTCAAATAGTAAAGCGAGAATAGTGGCCTCATCCTCGGACTTGAGGACTCACCAAAAACTTGGGAACTATCCAAGTCTTCCTTGAAAATGGACTTGAATTTCTTCAATGGCCCGAACCTACATTATTGTAGAAATAGAGAGAATATGGGTTAGGATAAACCACATGTACTAAGTATGGAAACATATACAAGTAAAATCATTGGAAACATGCACAAAGGGACATTTTCTTTAAAAGCATGGTAAGTTACTTTGAAAGCGTTTATGCACACAAAAGAGCATATACAAGTGAATAATTATAACAACATTAAGACATGTTCATATCCTTATACAAGAATAACATCATCATAAAGCCATATCAACATTTCATGTTCTAGAGTTCATATCATCAAAGCATACAAGACCGTTACTCACAATTCCAATCCAAACCAACTAGTTTAATGCTCATGCAAATCACCATAACCCCACATAAACCAAGTAATCTAGTAAAGAGACCATAAGCAATGCCTATACTTCATATAACATCATATCATGTGTAGTCATCATTATTCATAGCAATTTAGACCAATATCATGTTCATCAAATGAAACCAATATCATATAATAGCAATATTATATAGGACCAACATCATATAAGAGAAACATTATATAATACCAACATCATGCATTTCATTCATAATATAAGTGCATAAGAACATCCTCCTAGGACTCCCCTCAAGGTCAACTTGTGCAATGCACAGGTAAAGTCCCATAACCTTACCTACACTAAGTAGAACCTCTTAAGTCCCCCTAGTTACTGTTAATCTTATTACTTTAATTCATTCATTTTTATTTCAGGAAAATTCACCTTAACCGACAATAGACCATGTGAGCTAAATATGGAATCCGGTGTCATGAAACCCTACACCGAAAGAAGGTGCTCTACTATCAAAGGTAGAACCATATATAAACATAGCATTTTAGGTGGATGCACTAGCTAGTCTTCCTATGGAGGCACATATTAAGGGAACTAGGAGATTCGCTAGAAAATCTTGTGCACATTTGCATTGTAGTCTCCATCTCATGAGAACAATAGTGAACCTACCTTCCCTCTTAGTAAGGGAAACCTCTCATATTTAGTTTGCTCGGTGCTAAGCTAAAGTCCCTTTTTTAAATGTCTTTAAGCCATCCTTATCACTAATTTACAATATAGGCCTTAGTGCGTAACCCTTTGTGTAATCATGATCATAGATCTTTAGGTTTCGAATAAGAACTTCCTTTCATCACAACCCAATATAAGTGAGATCATCACATCATAATCATAATAATAAGGCACACAAGAGAATCACTTTCAACCTTGCATGGTCATACCACTATCAAGATCTCACATTAAGATATTCATAAGATGCCATCGTACTCACCATATCATCATCTTCCTATTCTATTCACATATTCATACTTCAATTTGATCATCATCATCAAGACTAGGCCAACATAATTGAAGTAAAGTACTTATGATCTCAAAAGTCTTACCAATGGCTTCCAAGAATCTGCTTCAAGATCTCACCCTCAATTTCACCACATTAATCTAATAATTCATCACATAATATTAAATTAGGCAGTAACACATCCAATTACCACATCCCTAATCATCTGTAAACATAATTCATAGTTAGGATTAGGGAAAAGGGGTCATTCATGGATCTTGTAGAGAAATTAGGTCAAAGTATAACAAACTACAACAATACACCATTAAAAAATCATAATCTATCAATATAAATAAAATCAATACAACATTAAACCATTTGAAAGATAACCCACGAAATTGGATGAAAACCATAATTTTAGACATCTTTGAAAACCAATATTTGAAGAACCACTTGGGGAAAGGATTCCCAAGAGTGAATATCTTCCATACATTGTTAATTATTAGAGAATTGAATAAATCCTTGATCTTGAAGACCTAGTGAATCTTGAACTTGTTCTCCAATGGGGGTCTTAGGGGTAGTCAGAGAAAGTAGAGAGAAGTGATACCTAGTTGGGTTTGGGAAATTATGAGGTGTTATGTTAGTATAATGACTTAGGGTGCTTATGTAGTCCTAATCTAATTAGTTATAACCGACCTCAACCCTTAATTAATTAATTAATCAATTCCCTAACCACTCCTAAGTTAATTGTCACGCGCTGAGCCTACTTCTGGACGTGACCGACACTCGAAGACCATTGCTGGCTCCCAAGCGAACCATTGGCCTGGCTTACTTAACTCAGTGGAAGATTAAACTCAACTTAATAAAAAACTAGACCATGTTTAAAATAAAAACTTCATATAATCTTTTGGCCAAATTGGCACTTAAGTTTCAACAAGTAAAATAGACTCCAAACTGAAATACTTACTGCCTACGAAGCCTCTAAACTGACTGAGATGGACGTTGGGACAGACCCCACAACATCCTAAAACTAAACTAGTAAAGCAAATGAAAAGGATGTATTCTGAAATTCAAGGAGGCTCACTACTAACTCTGGAGCTCAATATGGATCAACGATGCGTTGCATGCTGATCCTGGTTACCTGCGTCTGCATCATAAAATGATGCAGACCAATTGGCGTCACTACATTGAATGTACGAGCGTGCGAGTTGGATTTCTAGACACAAATATAAAGATTGAAATGGAGTAAGGATGAACTTACCTTGTCTCTATTTAACTCATAAGATGACAACCCAATATATGGCAACAAGAACATACGCAATATATATATAGAAGTGGTAAAAATAGTGTAAATTCTTAATTCATTAATGATGAAACGATAATAAACTAAACTTTACTTACATATGAAAGTAATATAGTTTCTATGGGAGTTTCTCTAACCGACAACCACCACTATGAGCCTAAGTGATGATACATTCTCCTCATCCACACTGTCAGAACTGTTCTATACTTTGTTGTTGCATAGACATCCTCAACCTAGTGAATCCACAGGCTAAACTTACGTGATCATGTATGACACGCTAATACCCATGAAGGCTACATGGTTTACATGGGGACTTGAGTTATCTGAACTCTCATTCCCACATCACTGTTCAATACTACTCCCAAAACATGCTTTAGCTCATATTTTAATAAAACTTCTTTCTTTTGGATTGAGATAATTTACTAAACACTTTAGCTTTAAAAGCTCCTTTTGGAATCAATGTTCCCCTCTTTAGTTCAAAACGCTTTTGGAACTTCTTAGTTCACTTTTAGCTTAAATGTGAAACATTTATCAACCTTTAGGGAATACTTAGTCCCCGTTATAACTTTAGATAAATGAACTCAACACTTGCTCTTTACTTAACTTTGAACTTTAACTCTTAGGGAATACTTAGTTCCCTTATAGCTTTTGAGGATTTAACTCAATTCTTTTCTCTTTGCTCTACTTGTAACTTGAGCCTTAAATCAAAGTTTAAATGATTGTTTAAGACTCTTTGAAAACTTTAAGAAATCACTTTGACTTGCTTCTTAACTTTTAAACTTGACTCTTAACTTGTTTGACTTTGATGTTAGCTTCCCTTGAATTGGATTATGGATTCAAGGATCATGATCTCATGTAATGGACGATTTCATGATGTTTTGATGTACTCTAGAGTGTTGGGATCAACTAGGAATGAAAGGTACATCACTTAGGAACTGGTACGAAAACATAGGGAAATAACGGGGTCTCTAGGGGGTCTTGGCGCTCTAAGAGGCGCGGGGTGCCAGGGCTGGGTGATTTGGCTTGCGCGGCACGCCAGGGCTTGTCATAGAGAGCCTGTCTTGAGGGGCTCTGGTAGGCTCGGTGCCCCAAGGTCTATCTGACGGGGCCTCCAACTTTTCTTCTTTATTTTTCATCTCTAAACCTACTAAACTTCCATGTATCCCACCCCAAACAATTAGGATCCATTAATATCTCATTACCCAATAGATTAGACCCAAAAACAATTCAAAAACATGAACCAAATCTACTAGAGATCAACTACAATTTTACCAACAAGAACTTCACAACTTTTCTTCAAGAACGTCAAGATTTTCTTTCAAATAAAATCTAATTTGTTGTATTGAATCAAATTGGGGCGTGGGTGAAAGGAACCAACACCAAATTATCTCATATACCTCGATAGGCATCACCCCCGACGAAATCCATGCAATGATCTTGGCATTTATTGGACAATTCTTGATCTTCCTCTTCTTTTCTCTTTTCTTTCAAGCCCTAAGAATTCTTAATTTTTGTAAAACTGATTTGGGACTTGGTATTTACCCATAAATAACCCTTAAAACAAATTAGGCAATACTAGGGTTTTCACATTCGGGTTTACCCCCTGACATAACCGACATCGTCGTTCTTTTCAAGGACTAAGACTAGCCTCTTAGTCTCATGTCATTACATTCATAGGTTGAAAAATGCGGATAAATTTAAAACTTTCATTATCACTACTTGGAGGTTTACATAGACCTCTACATACACATAATATATATTCATATCAAGTATACATAGACCCTTCATATGGGAAGGTTACATAGCCTTCTACTTTTATTGCACATACATATACGTAAAATATAGAAATAGTCTCAACTATTGTCTCATTTCATACCATCTAAGAAAAAATATCACAATATGGGCATAACCCTTACATCAATTCAACAAGACCATGTATAGGTCATACAAAAGTACAATACTCCATTAAAAGAAAAAGAATGAAAGAGTCAATAAGCTCATATTAAAATCCGTAAGCTAGAGGATGGTATTTCCCTCGAAAGTTGAGGACCTACCCTACTCATAACAAGTAATGCCTCCAAATTTTCAAAGCAAACACCAAGTCCGCTAATTCAAGGTCATGAGTGGGTTAATTTCTCTCATGTACCTTTAGTTTCCTAGAGGCATAGGCGATCACTTTCCCGTGTTGCATAAGCACACACCCCAACCCACTCGGGATGTGTCACAATACACCACAAAACCCTTTGTACCCTCCAGTAAGGTCAGCACCGGAGTAGAAGTAAGCCTATATTTCAACAATAGGAAACTTTTCTCACATAGCTTGTATCTCATGCCTATTCTTTGAAGAACCTCCATCAAAAGACCTTGCTCTCTTAGCATCTCTACATTTTCGTTTAGCCCTTGCCTCCTCAAATTTTCTTGCATAAACCATAAGACGAGAAATGTTCATGTTGTCATGTAGCATGGACGATTGGCACTTCTCTTGTAAGTCCTCCGACACCCCCGTCACAAAACAGCTCATTTGGTCTCTAGGATTGAAGACCAAAGAAGGAGCATATTTGGACAACTTAATGAATTCCAAAGAGTACTTATGGACACTCTTTCCTCCTTGGCGAAGATTGATGAACTCCGTCACTTTCTCCTCCCTCATCTCCCTAGGGAAGAAACAATCTAGAAAAGCCGCCTTAAAGATCTCCCAAGTCACCGAACCACCCCTCAACGGTCTATTATTCCTCTATTGCACATACCAAGTTTGAGCCACATCCTTGAGCTGGTATGTGGCCAACTCGGCCTTCTAACTTGAAGACACCCACATAGCATATAGTATCTTGTAGACCTCATCGATGAATTCTTGGTGGTCTTCATCAACCTTAGACCCATATAAAGTAGGAGGGTTCATTCGAGAGAAGTCCCTTAGACGGGAAGCCATAGTAATGACTTGTTGATGAGGACGGGGAGCAATATCCCAATTGGCTTGGGCTGTCATAGCTTGGGCTTGAACTGACGCGTCTTGTGCTTGAGTAGTCATGGCTTGGGCCATTTGAGAAAGAATAGACCTCATCTCAGCCTCCGTCATAGGTGGAGGGTTAGCCGGGGCTTGCTCCACATTAGCATCTTCTTCAAGTGCAGGAACTTGCTCATTATGGGGAGGAGCTCCCGCATTAGCAACTTCCTCCTCAAGTCTTCGAGCCGCATTCCTTCGAGTGTTCATGCTTCCTATCAGCACAAAAATAGGATTAGATATACTCTATTGGCACGATATAAGATTTCCAAGAAAGAGAGCGATTTCCTAAGCATCATATAGGTTCCTACTTATAAGTGTGACGCGCTTCACAAATATGAATAAAAACCTACATAGACGTTGTAGAGAGAGAGAGACATAACTCAATGATATTCAACCTCATGCTTTGATACCAAGTTTGTCACATCCGAGTTTACCCACTAGACGTAACCAACATCGTCGTCCTTTTCAAGGACTAAGACTAGTCTCTTAGTCTCATGTCATTACATTCATAGGTTGAAAAATGTGGAAAAATTTAAAACTTTCATTATCACTACTTGGAGGTTTACATAGACCTATACATACACATAATATCTATTCATATCGAGTATACATAGACCCTTCATATAGAGAGGTTACATAGACTTCTACTTTTATTGAACATACATATACGTAAAATATAGAAATAGTCTCAACGATTGTCTCATCTCATACCATCTACATGAATATCATAATATGGGTATAACCCTTACATCAATTTAACAAGAACATGTATTGGTCATACGAAAGTATAATACTCCATTAAAGAAAAGCAATGAAAGAGTAAATAAGCTCATAGCAAAATCCATAAGATAGAGGATGACATTGCCCTCGAAAGTTGAGGACCTACCCTACTTGGATGAAAGGAAGAATCCAAGCCTTCAACAATGTCGCCTTCAAAACTCTTCAACGACCGGAACCTAATTGGAAAAAAGGGAAGAAAATGGGGTTTGTACTCCACATTTACTAAGTATGAGATCGTATACACATACAGAATCAAAACATGCTAAAAGAGACTTTTTAGTCAAAACATGCCATTTTACCCCCTTTAGGGACTTAATGCAAAGTCAAGTAAGTCATAACAACCAACCAAACATGCTCACTAGCTCAACAAGTAATACTTATCCCAACATACTTGAAAACCATGACTTCTTACAACCCTAACATCAAGGAATAATATCACAAGAATGAATAAGAGTCAAACAGATCATAATAATCAAGACAACTACTCTCAAGTCCTTATTAAATCATTAAGTACAACGACCAAGCAAAGCCCCATAACCTTACTCAATCAAGTATCCCCAACAAGAAAACATGATCAATGTCCAACTTTAAATTTCATGGCATTTAAATTTACATTTCATCATATATTAACATTACAACCCAAGACATATTCATAAATGAACTAATCAACATATAGTATCAATAATGTGCCATGGTCATCATATATATACATTCTATATTATCGTAACATAAACATATATAAGAACCTCCTCTAAGACTCCCCTCAAGGCTAACTAGTTCAATGTTTAGTTAGAGTCCCATACCCCTACCTAGACTAAGCTAGACCCCTTAGGTTATCCAAGTTAGAGTTCAAGTCCTTTAATTCGTTTCTCTTTTGGGAACATCTTGCCCTAACCGACACAGACCACATGAGCTAGTGTGGAATCCGATGTCATATAACCCTACATTGAAAGAAGGCGGACTACTTGCCTAGGTAGTACCAAAACATGAAACATCGCAACTACGTGGATTCACTAGCTAGTATTCCTATTGGAGCAATATCATGAACTAGGAGATTTAGTTGGGACCCTCTTTATTCTCCATGCATTATAGTTTATATTCTCAAGAGTAACATAGTGTTCCTACCTTCCTATGTGGGAAAAGACACTACTCTATCTAGTTCACTCGGTGCTAAGCTAGATTCACTTTTTGAAATGTCTTCAAGCCTTTAATTATCAATCATAGCTTAATTTAGGCCATAGGGTCTACCCCTTGTATAATCATCATCATCAATAACTCAATAAGAATTGTATGAGTATAAGTCCTTTCATCACAGATCATATAAGTGAGGTTAACACATTAGCATTTCATAGCATATCAAGACATATCGATAGTTTTCATCATCCTTATATCACATACACCTTAATCAACCTCACAACATAGTCAAGACATTTCAATTCAACATCGTACAACCCTATAATCCTATTATAAGGCATACTCCAATGTAATATCATGACTTAACAACAATTAATCACAATTGGAAGTAAAGATAGAGATTCTAAGACTTACCAAGTCTTCATCATAGTCTATCATCAATGTCTTACCATCAATCCATAACTCAACCCAATTTGGGGAGTAGCATCATCAGACAATGATAACCAGCAAGAATAACAATGCCAATTGCATCTCTATAACACAATTGAACTCTAGATTAAAACATGAGACAACATACATAGGCTAATTTCACATTATGATGCATAAGCTAAATCACATCTCAAGAACTAGCATGATAGGCCTATAATTAATCTTAATTTCATCATAATAACACCATAGGATAGTAATGTAATCAACAACCAACTCAATTGAATGATCACAATACAATATAGGTCAAGATCACTACCTACGGTTAGGGATGGAGGATCATCTTCTTCAATTTAGACCAAACCATCAACAACTACCATAAACAAGTTTAGTTACATATTAATCTACTCAATATAACCCGAAGAAACCATTAACAACTCAATCCATAACTGCAATTTCGTAATTGAATGAAACCCATAAGCAAACTCAACTTTTGAAATCTATTTTTGAAGGAACCCTTTGAGGAAAGAGTCTCAAAGGTGAATAGAAACCATACCTTAACATTTGTCAACAATTTGATGGTGAATTATTCCCTTTCCAGCCCCAAAACCCCAGTCCTTGCTAGTCTTCAATGGTGAGTTTATGTAGAGAGAGAAATAAGAGAGAAGGAAGAGAGTTTATTTGAAAGTTGTCTTTAGATTAATGAGGGTTGGGAGTATTTATATTGGGACTTAATCAACTTAATTGGTCTACCTTTAATCTCCAACTATCCCTAAACCACTTAATTAATTAAACAAGACCAACTTAAATAAGGCACAAAAATCGACCCTCACAGACGAAACCCTGATCGACGGGCCGTATGTGAGTCGACGGACATCCCCCCTCCGTCCTACACTCCGTCGTATTTGTAAAAGTTTGTGCATGCGAGGTCTTTCTCCAAATTGTCTAAGTGTGTGACGACAGTGGCATCGATGCCCCGTCGATCCACACACGGACCGTAGCCTGCACCTCTGCACTCCGTCGATGAGTTCAGAGGCTGTGCAGGTGAAGGGGACTTCTCCACCAGCCTAAGTGTGGAACGACGGTGGCATGCGATCCACACACGAGCCATCTTTTGTCTCGTCGATGCACACGCTAGACAATGTTGCATCAAACTACAAAGGTCCTCCTCAAGGGCCCTTGGTTGGTCCTTGGGGAGTCGTACCCGGATGTTTCAACATGAAACAACTCAAACACCTATTAGCTACCTTTCCACCCATTTTCGTACATTTATGAATCCAAAAAGTTAGTCAAATAGGCTAAGGTACACTAATGTCCCTTTGAACCAACTTCCCAAACGTCATGGGCGTTTTGGTTTTTAAACCTCCTAAATGACCTATATTCATCAAAAATAGACTTAGAAGCAGTACTTAGACCTTCTGACACCTAAGTTAGGCTTTACAATGTGTATTGGATTTTCAAGGTGTTACAAGGGTGAAAAGACAACTTTGCCCTTACTAAAATCCAAATTGGACTTTCCTCAGTCCAACAATCCAACTTTCTAAAGACATATCTACCTCATACGACATCAGATTTGTAAAATAATCGACGGCATTGGAGATATTTTCCCAAGGGTTTTCTAAACATATAAGTAATTCATCTAGACATTTCCTGAGCTGGAAGTTATGGCCGTTTGAAATCACCAAAACTCACTTTTGAAAGCTGGAAATTTCCAGATTTCCCTACTTATTTCAAATAATGATTATTCTTGGTTTCTTAGCTTATTCTTAGTTAATTCAAGTTACAAGATGTTACATCAACCAATTTTTGGACAGTAAGTTGGGGTCTTAAATGAGGAGGCCCTGTCAATGCCTCGTCGGTCCAATCACAAACCTTATGGGTCAAAACATGGTTTGGGTCAGAGGCTGGTTTTTGAAGCCTTTGGTGATTTGGATAAGTTTCAACCAATGGAACCAAATGACAGAGCATTTTTGAAAAGACAACTCATCGTTTGCCCTTGTGGTTGCACAGTGCCAATTGACAGTTTTTGGAGTCAAATGTTTGGTCCTTCTCAGCTAACCTTAGGGTGGTCCTTGGGGAGTTGTACCCAAACATTTCGATGGTAAGAACACTATAATATGTACTCCCAACCTTTCCACCAAATTTGACTTTAATCTGACTCTCTATACCCTTGAACACATGAAGGCACACTAGGTCATTTTTCACAAATCTCCGGACGTCGTGGTCGTTTCATGACATTTTGATTCTAACACTTCCTAATTAAGTTCATTACATTTTCTTAACCTTATAAACACTGTTTTAAGGCATAATTCATCAAGTGAGGCTCTAGAATAGGTCATGGAAATTCCAGAGTGTTACAGTTCACTTAAGTGAACATGACTTCCTTTTTTGATATCTATGGCTATTTTCTACCCATGTGAAAAGTTTCTGGATGCCTTTTTTGGTTCCAAATTGAGTTCTATCCATTTTATTAGACTTCTTCCTATGAAATACCATGGTTTAACACATGATTTTCACCTTTGTAAACTATTGTGACTTTCATATATTCACAAAGTCAACAATGGCACAAAAAATGGTTTTGAGAAGAACAAGTGGTCGAATATAACTAATATCTATTTGTCTCTACCTGATCACAAGATATATTTTATGATTATCCGATGAAGAAGAATATATTTTTGGGGAAAGACATATCACTTGACAAAGTTGAGCACACACTTCTGACTTTACACAACGGTTGTTTACATCCAGTTGGATATTCTTTGCAACTAAACCTTGAAAGGGTAATAATAATTGTGTGAGGGATTTATATGTCAACCTCATATACAAATGATATAATATCAAGGTTGATCACCATTCAGGGGAAGGTTATAGACTATAGGCGGGAGGCAATCAGTCAAATATATGGTTTACTCAACCATGATATCAAGGCCTTCACGGAAAAAGATTGTGAGTTGGGTTCTTGGATAGCTTCAAAACTATGTCCAACTTGAAATATTCCATGGATATTCACAAAGGTTGGGATTTTATGCTCATACTTGACCGTGGAGGCAAGGACATGGGTGGTGATCGTATACAATCGTATTCCCAAAGTGGGAAAAATCACAATATTTCAGTGTTCTGAGCATAAATATTGGCTTGTCTAGTTGATGATGTCGTGCTAAATTAGGTCACTTGATTGTGAATGAGTTCCAGGAATTCAAAATGCATGACAACTTGTCTCTTATTGTTCCTTCCTGATCTAGGAGGTTTTTAAACGGACAGAGGTGGAAGTACTTTTGGGTGGCAATTGGATGGAGCTCAAAACTACGATCTTTCCACTTAAGATGCAGGTGAGGGCATGGTGGTGAAAAAAAAAGAAGAAGGTTGAATCTTTTAAGTTTGTGCATGTGGAGAATGATTCTTCTATACCTCCAGTCACGGGCCCTTTTGAGTCATTGGCTACTAAGTTGAAGATTGTGAAGGATATAGTGACGAGGCTGCCTCAAAGGCCGGGTGAGTCATATTTTGAGCCAATATCTTATGTGCTCCAAAGTGATTTGGATGCCTACTTAGTTAATTGAAGGAACAAAATACTCAACTTGCAAATTTGGAGAAAGCTTATGCAAGTTTTGCTGACATGAAGAGTTAAGCATATCACACAATAAGAAGATGAAGCGGGAGAAGAGTTGAGTAAAATTCTTCGCTCAAATGTGGAAAGGGGTAAAAGGATTTTAGAAGGTTTTGAAGGAAAACAAGTCACTCCCGACTTTTAGGCCAGACGAGGATAGAGATGAGCTAGCTACATGAAACAATGATGGTGTAGACGAGGATAGCGATGCCACCGACATGGCGAGTATTGAAAAAGCCTAGGGAGTGCTTCATGTTCTCTTTTTGAGTATTATAGTTGTACTGTGAGGATATACAATCGTATTCTCTTTTTGAGTATTATAGTTGTACTGTGAGGATATAACATCATTTTTAGTTGGGGGGGTGGGGGGTTTCTCCCCTTTGGGTTATTTTATCTTGATTGATTTAAATTTAGGATTGTTGTTTTGGATGATTTTGTTTATCATGCGGATTGGTCATCTTTATTACATTTTGTTTTTATTATATTAGTATCTTTTGTTCATTCATGTTTTATAGTTATAAATTGTGATTATAATGTTGCATGCTTGTATGCCTTAAATCAAGAGAAGTCTGAGTTCATGTTGCTTTTTTGAGGTCGGAAGCCATTGTGGATGGCTTTTGTGATTGTTTTACAAAAAGGATAAAATTTTCCCAATGATAATAGGGCGACACCATTCTTAAGGAAAAATCATCATTTTTGTTGAGTGTTGTTGGCTTTATGGTGCTTTAATGTGAGGTTGTGACTTCTTTGGTACTAATAGATTTAGTTAAGACATGTGAGTTGTGAAATATTAACCCCTTCAGAATTTTTTTGAAAATGAATGATTTGGTGGCAACGCATTGACTTTTTTTGTGACTCCAACTTATTAGGTGGTGTAGTGTAAAATAACTCCTTTGCACTTGACTAGGAAGTGAAATTAAGTCATCTAGAATAGTTTCATGGTATGTGTGGTGAGTCTTTGTGAATAATGCCTTGGGTTCACTAGTGTTAACTAGAAATTGCCGGTTAGTCTTCATTGAGTTTTGTTGGATAAGTGATATTAGGTTTTCTATGATTGTTCTTGAAGTCCACTTAGCCTAAAAATCCCACCATTGCACTATATGTATTCTTAGTTTTCCTCTTTGAGCCTTGTATTTTTTATTGGCAACCATATTAGAAGCCTTGACCTTTTGAAAAGTAATCTTCTTCTGAACCCTTCCTCCTTGAACTTGAGAATAATAAAATTTAAGGCTAGTATGTGAAGTTGGGGGTGTTATGGGAAATTTATAAATGGATACTTACCACATGTGGCCTTTATGAAAAAAAAAACTTGAGAATGGAGCAAAATTTTTAGAAAAAAAAAGTTGTGAAAAAGAAATAAAGTGTTTGAATAAATAAGACTTGAATCCTCCAAAAGTTGAAAATGGTTGCATGTGGGAAATATAGATGGAAGAAATTAGGAACAATAAGGAAAAGATGGAAATGTGCATTTAGTTGAAAAATGAAGAAAATGAAAAAGTCGTAGGTAGTGTTCAAGGAGGGTGTAGTTCACTTGTACCAGAATGATATCCTGACCTTCCCTAAGCCTACATTAAAAGCTTAACAAAGTACTTTGAGACCTCCTATCAAATGAAATTGAGTTACTGTTGTTTTAAAATATGGGCAAGACTATTGTGACACTTGTCTGTATGAGATGATTCATGTTGAGTATGAGTGTTTGTTGTTGTCTCTTTCATTTTGAATGCTTGTGTGTTTTTGTGGGACATATCTTGCCTAGTGAGGGCATGAATTCTAGGATGGATTGTTGAAGTTGATAGATTCAAAAATTAAGTCGAGAGAAGTGTGATACTCCGAAAGTCTAAAGACTAATTTAGAGTCTAACATGAGTGTCTAAAGGTTGTGTCACTTTTTTAGGTCAAAAATAATTAATGTTAAGTCATTTAGGGAGTTTAGAAATCAAAACGTCAAGGAAGGTCCATGACGTCCGGAAACTAGTTCAATGAGGTACTAGTGTGACTTAGCCTATTTGACTAAGTTTTAGGAGTCGGAAAATGATGAAATTTTGTAGAAGGGTGTATAACATGTATTAGAGTTAGTTCATAGCCTAAACATCCAGGTACAACTACCCAAGGACCAACCAAGGGCCTTTAAGGAGGACCCTTGCAACTTGGGGCAAAAGCTGCCCAAGGCAGTGACCACCAACGGATGCAGCCAACGAAGCGTGGTCCAATCGACGGGGCGTCGATTGCCTCCATCGATGGAAACTTAGATTTATGGCCATGACTGGGATTTGACAGGTCTCTAAACTTAATGACAGACAAACAGGACGGTTGGTCCCTTGGTCCGTCAATTGACAAACGGGGCGCAGACGAGGTCTCGTCTGTGTGTCCACTGATTTTGGTGCACGCTTTTAGTTTGGTTAATTTAATTAATTAGGTGGTTCTTTAATTATTTAGGGGTTATGGGTGGTCTAATTAAATTAGTTAACAACCTATATAAAGACCCTTACCTCATTAAGCTAACCTAACCCTCATAATTCCAACAACCTGAATTGCTCTTCCTTCTCTCTTCTTTCTCTCTCCCAAGTAGAAGAACACCATTGAAGGTAAAACTCAAGGGGTTCTAGGGCTGCTAGAGATCAAAGTTTCTCCATCAAACTTCATCAATCAACAAGGTATGGGATTCCTTTCACCTTTGGGATCTCTTTCCCCAAAGTGTTCCTTTAAGATGATTTCAAAAACATGAAATTCAAGTGGGTTTTCTTCCAATACTAAATTGATCTTGTGAATTGATTTGATTATGATTTATTTGTATATTATGAGTATATTAACTTGAATTATATCTTAATTACGTTACTTCTTGATGTATTGTTCTAAATTGTAGAAGATGACATATTCCCCTTAACCCTAGCTTGTGATATTTGTATAGTATTAACTTAATTGGTTTGGTTAGTGTGTGAATTACTATCCCATGTTGTTATTATGATTAGATTGTGACATATGGTAATACAATTATTCTAGTTCTTGTGTAATTTTACTAAGTTGTGGAGTAAACTATGAACTTGACCTAAGTCTCTAATTCTAGGCTATGAACTAGTGATGAGTTGTTGTATAAGGATTGAATTGGCCGTGTTTTTATGTTGGTTACTATCGTGTGATGATATTACACCCTTATTGGGTTGAGTTGAGGGATGATGGTAAGACCTTGATGATGGCATTGTGAAGGAGATTGAGTAAGTCTTGTAATGTCCATTATTTACTTCAATTATGGTTACTTGTGATTACGTGATGATGTTGTGTTGAAGTATAACTTATATTAAGATATATAGGTATGGTATGATGTTGAATTGCAATGTCTGGAACTATGGATTGTGAGTTGTTGGCTAAGATGTAAATCTTATAAGGATGGTGATAACTTACCAATGTGCCTTATTATGATGTGACTATGTAAATGTGCTAACGTCACTTATATGAATTATAATGAAAGAACAATACTCATGCAATTATTATTGAGCTATGATGATGAATATTATATAAGAGATAGACACTATGACTTACATTCAGCTATGATGATTAATAAAGGCATTAAAGATATTTCTAAAAGGAACTCTAGCTGAGCACCGAGTGAATTAGAGTGAGGAGTGTCCCTTCCCACATAGGGAAGGTAGGATCACTAATATACTAATGAGATTGGAGACTATAATGTTTGTAGCATAAAAAGGGTCCCAACTATATATCCTAGTTCTTGAACTTCGTTGCTCCCATAGGAATAATAGCTAGTGGATCCACCTAGATGCTATGTTCATATTTTGGTACTACCTTGGCAAGTAGTCCGCCTTCCTTTTGTGTAGGGTTCCATGGCACCGGATTCCACATTATCTCATGTGGTCTATGTCGGTTAAGGCAAGATGTTCCCACAAAGGTAAAATGAACTAAAGGAATGAACTCTAACTAGGATGACCTAAGTGGTTTAGCTTAGTCTAGGCTGGGGTTTGTGACTCTACCTAAACATTGCACTAGTTAGCCTTGAGGGAAGTCTTATGAGGATGTTCTTATATAT
Organism: Solanum pennellii; assembly: GCF_001406875.1. Classification (NCBI taxonomy): domain Eukaryota; kingdom Viridiplantae; phylum Streptophyta; class Magnoliopsida; order Solanales; family Solanaceae; genus Solanum; species Solanum pennellii. The sequence goes on from NC_028644.1 coordinate 26,121,339, forward strand.
GTATATGCTTATAATTGTACATGATATATATATGATGATCTTGCACATTGATGATACTATATGATGATTGGTTTCACTTATGAATATGTGTTTGGTCTCTATTACTAAACTATGGTGTTAAGTACTCTTAATGATATGCTATATGAAGTTGGACATTGGTGATGGTTCTTATTGAGTTTACTTGATTGAGTAAGGTTATGGGACTTTGCTTAGTCATTGCACTAGTTGATTTAATGAGGGTTAATGAGTAATTGTATTACTTTGCTTTTGTTATAATGATTTCTTGTCTGTACTTGTAAATGTTATAGCTTGATGATAGAGTAGTTTTGATTATGTGCTCAATTATTTGATGATAGAGTAGTTTTGATTATGTGCTCAATTTTTTGATATGCATGTTGGCTTGTCTAGACTTAGTATTGTTTGTCTTCTGATGTACATGATCTTGATTTCATGATTTATTGATAGGTATGGTCTTCTTGAAGGTGCATAAGGTTTTCAAAGTAAATTGCATACATTAATAAAATGCCCCTTTCTAGGATGATTTTATGATGTGTGTGCATATGGTGTCATACTTAGTACAAGTGGTATACTAACCCCATTTTCTCCCTTTTACCCAACATTTTATGTTCCGTTCATTGAAGGGATTTTGAGACGACTTTGAAGGAAGACTTGGAATTCTCACTCATCCAAATTGGGTAGGTCCTCACTTTCCGAGGGCAATGCCACTATCATGTTTTTGATGTTGTACTAGTTATAATAATTCTAGTTCTTTTCTTTTCATTTGAGTACTAAAGATTGTATAGCCTATATATGGCTTTATTACATTGATGTATATGCCAGTTGATATACTCTTGTTTTAGATGGTTTTGATATGAGACACCCGCTTAAGACTATGCTAAGTAACTTATATATCTATGTGCAATAAAGTAGAAAACTAAGTAATCTTCCTATACGAAGGGTCTATGTATACTCGATATGACTATATTATGTGTATGCGAGAGGTCTATGTAAACCTCAAGATAGATATAGAAAAGTTATAAATTTTTCCACATTTTGACCTATGAATGTAATGATGTAAGCTAAAAGGCTAGTCTTAGTCTTCAAAGTGGACGATGACGCCGATTACGTCTAGGGTATGCTCCCCGATGATGCCGATTACGTCTAAGGTATGATCCTCGAATGTGACAAGCTTGGTATTAGAGCATGAGGTTGAATATCTTTAAAGTCATTGTCTCACTTATCCACGTCTATGTAGATTTTCATTCATAATTATGAGCGCGTCGCACTTTAGAATAGAAAACTATAAGATGCTTAGGAAACTCTCCTTTTTTCGAAAGTTAATATCGTGCCTCGAGATTCTTGACTCTATGTTCCCATAGTATCTAACATTTTTATTTTGATTAGAGGCAATGAATACTCGAAGAACAGCCGCTCGAAGACTTGATAAAGAGATTGCCAATGTGGGAGCTCCTCCCTAAGGCAATCAAGTCCCTCCTCTTGAAGAAGTTGTCGATGATGACCAAGCTCCGGTCAATCCTCCTCCTTTAATGAATGGTGACATAAGGGCTGCCTTTCTCCAAATGGACCAAGACATTACTAATCAAGAACAAGCCATGACGGCCCAAGATAATCGAGAGGTTGTACCCCGAGCAAACAAACATGTTGTCACCATGGCCTCTCGTTTGAGGATTTCACAAGGATGAATCGCCCTACCTTCTATGGGTTCAAAGTTGAGGAAGACCCCCAAGAGTTCATTGATGAAACCTACATGGTCCTCTATGCTATGGGGTTAACTACTAGTGAGAAGGCCGAGTTAGCCACTTACCAACTCAAAGATGTGGCCCAAACGTGGTACGTCCAATGGAGAGACAATAGGCCCTTAAGAGGTAGACCAGTGACATGGGAGATTTTAAGAAGGCTTTTCTTGATAGGTTCTTTCCTAAGGAGAAGAGGGAAGTCAAAGTGGTGGAATTCATCAACCTTCATCAAGGAAGTATGAGTGTACTTGAATACTCTTTGAAATACACTAAATTGTCAAAGTATGCTCCTTCTTTAGTTTCCTATCCTAGAGATGAAATGAGCCGCTTTGTGACGGGAGTATCAGATGACTTGAAAGAAGAGTGTCATTCGGCTATGCTACATGACAATATGGATATTTCTCGTCTCATGGTTCATTCTCAACAAGTGGAAGAGACAAGGGCTAAGAGGAAGAGTAGAGATGCCAAGAGGGCAAGGTCTTTTGATGGTAGTTCTTCAAAAGGTAGGCTCGATATCCAAGATAAGCCTAGGTTTAAGAAGAGGTCTTCTAATCAAGTTCCTACCAAATTTCCCAAGGCTCGTGATGCTAGGGTGTCTAACCCTAAGTCTAAAAAGAGAAGAGGTACTAGCTCACCAAACAAGAAGCCAACTTTTGTAAAGTGTGGCAAGAAACATTATGGTGATTACTTTGTTGGGACAGACAATTTCTTCAGGTTTGGCAAGAGTGGCCACAAGGTTAGGGATTTCCTAAATGTGAAGGGGCAAGGCAAAGGTAGCGGGCAAGCTCAAACTAGTGGTTCTAATGTGGATCCTCCAAACAATAATAATTTTTATGCACTTCGCTCTAGGGGTGAACAAGAGATTTCTCCCTATGTGGTGACCGGCATGTTACAAGTCTTTTTTGTTGCTGTTTATGCTTTACTTGATATGGGTGCTACACTATATTTTGTTACTCCCTTGATAGCTAGAAAGTTTGATATTTTGGCCGATGTTCTAAATGAAACCTTCATGCTAACTAACCCGGTAGGTGACTCGGTGGTTGAAAAGAGGGTATAAAGGAATTGTCCTATAATAATTCCCAATAGAGTTAATCATGTTGAATTAGTAGAACTTGATATGGTCGATTTCAATGTCATTTTGGGGATGTATTGGTTGCATGATTGTTTTGCTTCCATTGATTGTAGAACTAGAATTGTCAAGTTCAATTTTCCAAATGAACCCGTTTTAGAGTTGAAGGGGGGGGGGATTCTATTCCTAGAGGTCGTATCATCTCTTGTCTTAAGTGTTGTAAAATGATCTCAAAGGTGTGTCTATATCACATTGTAAGATTCAAAGATTTAGACTTCGGAAATCCTCCCATTGTGTTAGTCCCTGTAGTAAGGGAATTTCCGGAGGTCTTTCCTAATGATCTTCCCGGAATCCCTCCCAAACGGGAATTTGATTTTGGTATTGATTTACTACTGGATACCAACCCATTTCATTTCCTCCTTATCGGATGGCTCTGACCGAATTGAAAAAGTTGAAGGCTCAACTAAAAGATTTACTTAACAAAGGATTCATTAAACCTATTATTTCTCCATGGGGTGCTCCTGTTTTGTTTGTAAAGAAGAAGGATGGGTCCCTTATAATGTGCATTGATTATTGCCAACTCAAAAAAGTCACTATTAAGAACAAGTATCCTCTCCCTTAGATTGATGACTTGTTTGATCAACTCCAAGGGGCAAGCTACTTTTCTAATATTGACTTGAGATCGAGGTATCACCAACTTAGGGTGAGAGGTGAGGATATACCAAAAAGGGCATTACGGACTAGATATGGTCACTATGAGTTCTTAATAAGGTTCTTTGGTCTCACTAATGACTCGGAGGCATTTATGGATCTCATGAATAGGGTGCTTGAAGTTACCTAGATTCATTTTTCATTGTCTTTATTGACGATATCTTGGTATATTCGAAAAATGAGGGTGAACACATGGGCCATCTGAGGGTGGTGCTACACGTGCTTAAGGAGAACCAATTATTTTCCAAGTCTAGAAAATGTGATTTTTTGTTGAGGTTGGTGGCGTTTCTTTGTCATATCATCTCTAGTGAGAGAGTTTAGGTTGATCCAAGGAAAACCGAGGCGGTGAAAAATTGGCCTACACCATTGACTTCAACCGAACATTAGGAGTTTCTTGGGTCTAGCGGGTTACTATAGGAGGTTTGTGGATGGTTTTGCATCCATTGCATCTTCCTTCACTACTTTGACCCAAAGAGTGATGTTTGAGTGGTCGGAGGCATATGAGAGAAGCTTCCAAATGTTGAAAGATACTCTTACTTCCGCTCTGGTGTTGACTTTATCGGAGGGTAGCAATGTCTTCATTGTCTATTGTGATGCATACCTATTGGGTTTAGGGTGTGTGCTTATGCAACATCGGAAAGTAGTATCCTATGCCTATCGGCAACTTAAGGTGCATGAGAATAATTATCCAACTCATGATGTTGAATTAGCGACTTTTGTATTTGCATTGAAAATGTGGATATATTACTTGTATGGTGTCCATGTGGATGCGTATACCGACCACAAGAGTCTTCAATATGTGTTTACTCAAAGGAAGTTAAATATCCGACAAAGAAGGTTGTTGGAATTGTTGAAGGATAATGACATGAGTGTTCTCTATCACCCCCGACAAGGCCAAATGTGGTTGCGGATGATTTAAGTTGTATAACCATTGGTAGTGTGTCTCATGTAGAAGAAGCCAAGAAAAACCTAGTGAAAGATGTTCATAGGTTGGCTAGATTGGGTGTTAGGTTGGAAGATTCTCCGAATGGTGGTTTTATGGTCTATCATAACTCCGAGTTATCTTTGGTATTTGAGGTAAAGTCTAAGCAACACCTTGATCAACCATTGATGGAGTTGAAGGAATCGGTTATTGGTAAGCTTAATGAGTCATTCTCCTTAGGGTAGGATGGTGTCTTGAGGTATCAAGAGGTTGTGTGTTCCCAATGTAAATGGTTTGAGGAACCAGATTCTTGAGGAAGCTCATGGTTCCCATTAATCCGTTCATCTGGGTTCTACAAAGACGTACCATGACCTTAGGGAAGTGCTTTAGTGGGGAGTCATGAATAATGACATAACGGAATTTATTGCAAAGTGTCAAATTGCCAACAAGTGAAAGCCAAACACCAAAAGTCGGGTGGTTTACTTCAAGAAATCCAAGTCCCTACTTTGAAGTGGGAAGACATTAATATTGATTTTGTGGTAGGTTTGCCTCGGACACAAAAGCAATAGGACTCCATAGGGTGGTTGTGGATAGGTTAACCAAATCCTCTCATTTATTCCCGTCAAGTCTACTTACTCGACGGAGGACTATGCAAGGATCTTCATATATGAGATTGTGTGTGGCCATGGTATTGTGTTATCCATCATATAAGATAGGGGTGCACAATTCACATCTAGGTTTTGGAGGTCAGTCTAAAAAGGGTTGGGTACCAAGGTGAAGCTAAGCACCGCTTTTTCATCCTCAAATGGATGACCAAGCGGGGCATACTATTCAAACCCTTGAGGATATGCTTAGATCTTGTATAATTGATTTCAAGGCAAATTGGGATAAGCACTTGCATTTGGTGGAGTTTCCTTACAACAATAGTTACCATTCATCTATATCTATGGCCCCTTATGAGGCCTTGTATGGTAGGAGATGTAGATATCCAATTGGATGGTTTGAAGTGGGCGAGTCTTCGTTTTTGGGTCATGATTTTATTTATAAGACTTTGGAGAAGGTTCATATCATAAGGAATCGCTTGAAAACAGCCTATAGCCGGTAAAAGTCCTATGCCGACCATAGAAAAAGGGAATAAGAGTGTGAAGAAGGTAATAAAGTGTATTTACAAATTTCTCCTATGAAAAGGGTGGTGAGATTTTGCAATAAAGGGAAGTTGAGTCCTCGTTATGTGGTCCCTATGAAATCTTGCAAAAGATTGGTAAGGTGGCATATGAGCTGAGGTTTCCTAGTGAATTGGTTTCAGTTCATTCGGTGTTTCATGTTTCCATGCTTAAGAAGTGTATCGGTGATCCCGAGTCCATTATTCCTATTGAAGGTCTAGGTATTCAAGAGAACCTCTCCTATGAGGAGGTTTTAGTTCAAATCCTTGATAGACAAGTATAGCAGTTAAGGAACAAAGAGGTGGCTTCCGTAAAAGTGTTGGGGAAGAATCACTTAGTTGAGGGTGCAACATTGGAGGCCGTGGCCGACATGAAGTCCCGTTACCCTCATCTATTTGATAACTAAAGTTACTTATTCCTACAAATCATGAAAATAATGACTAAGAAGTTTCTTTGATTTTTGGTGAAGTTTTGCAAAAATATTCATGTTGCAGTGAATTACAGTGAAGTTATGCCTATAGACTTGAAAAGTGTCAATTTTACTTGTTTTGAGTTATATTTTGCATGTTTATATAATGAGTCTTTATGAAATGATATTAAGCATGTTGATAGATGAAGTTTTGGATAATTGACTCCTTAATGATATGTTTAGCTCATGTTGTGGTGAGAAGAAAATTCTTGATATTGTGAAAATTGATGTGTAGTAATTAAAGTTTTGAATTGCTATGTGTAAATTCTATGATTGATGTTGTAACTCATGTTGATATGTGTTGTTAGTTGGGCTGCTAGTCTTGAGTCTATTCTTTCCTTTTTAGGAATTTTACTGTCATTCAGGGACGAATGTTCCTAAGGGGGGATAATGTAATACTCCGAAAGTCTAAAGCCTAATATAGAGCCTAACATGAGTGTCTAAAGGTTATGTCACTGTTTAAAGGTAATAAATAATGAATATAAGTCATTTAGGAAGTTTTGGAATCAAAACGTTAAGGAATGTCCATGACATCCGGAAACTAGTTCAATGAGGTTCTAGTGTACCTTAGCCTATTTAACTAAGTTTTAGTAGTCGAAAAATGATGAAATTTGGTGGAAGGGTGTCCAACATGTATTATAGTTAGTTCATACCTGAAACGTCCAGGTACGATTCCGCAAGGACCAACCAAGGGCCTTTGAAGAGGATTCTTGCAACTTGGGGCAAAAGCTGCCCAAGGCAGTGTCAACCAACGGATGCAACCAACGACTCGTCGTCCTATGGATGGGGCGTCAAGTGCCTTCATCGATGGACACTTATATTTTTGTCCATGACTGGGATTTGACTGGTCTCTGAACTTAAAGACGGACCAACAGGACAGTTGGTCCCTTGGTCCGTCGATTAACAAACGGGGCGTAGACGTGGTCTCGTCTATGAGTCCACTGATGTTGCTGCACGTTTTTAGTTTGGTTAATTTAATTAATTAGGTGGTTAGTTAATTAGTTAGGGGTTAAGGGTGGTCTAATTAAATTAGTTAACAACCTATATAAGGAACTTAACCTCATTAAGCTAACCTAACCCTCATAATTCCAACAACCCAAATTGCTCTTCCTTCTCTCTTCTTTCTCTCTCCCTAGTAGAAGAACACCATAGAAGGTCAAATTCAAAGGGTTTTAGGGCTTCTAGAGATCAAAGTTTCTCCATAAAGATTTATCAATCAACAAGGTATGATATTCCTTTCACCTTTGGGATCTCTTTGTCACGACCGGAATCTAGACCCCGAACAAGACCAGCGTCGTTGACCTCTGAAAGGTCGTAGACAAGCCTACATACATCATTCTTACTTCATCTAGATTAATTTTAGTGGAAAATTTGAACTTTTTGTCTTCTTACTTGATGCTAAACATTTTAAACTTAATATTATAGGCGTTCACAAATAAACCATCTAATATAGAGATAATCAAATGAAAGAAATAGTTTGTAGCTGCATTAAATGTGTACTTGCCAAAACGGCACCAACACAAAGTCTGAAATGAAATGGGAAATGAAGTACTAGCGGAACATGCTCCACTAGCTAAAACCTACATCTAATCTAGATAATAACAGTAGACAGCCTCGAAAGCATGAGGGCTTACCAAGTCCGGATGAAAGCTCCACGTCCGGATAGCTGCAACGGAACTCTAGCGTCCACTTGTGCCTGCACCTAAAAATATAGAGTTGTATGGAATTAGTACACACTTGTACTAGGTATGAGTATATTCAAGCACACACCAAGGACATGCATGAGAAACGATAGCTCTTTCCTAACAACATGATTTTAGAAGGTCAAGTCAGTGGAATTGCCAAATTGAGATTCGGAAAGTGAGTGAGCTTTCAAATTTTTGATTAGGAAAGTCAGTGAGCTTTCCGAATTTGGATTAGAAAAGTCAGTGATATTTCCAAATTTGGATTAGGAAAGTCATGCCATGAGAATAATATGCATCATCATACTTATCATATTGCACATAGCAAATAACATCTTACACTTAGCACATATCATATTGCATATAGAACATAACATCTTTCATATCGTTCATTCATATACCATGAGACCTTGGAATCATGGACTTAACATTAAGACTTTCGAGAAATGAGGACTCAACATATGAGACCTCAACTAGGGAGTCTGCTTTAGCAAACACAGAGTCTGCTTCGTTCATTCATACGTACTCCATTTCAATTCATTCATGGGCCAGTGTAAACACCAACTATACCTAGGATGTAGTTTAAGACTTTCATCGGGTTCGTTGTGCAATGACCAAGAATGACCTAATGTCATTAGTTGAATCTAACTCACCTTTTTATTATCCTATCCTGACACCTTTGGTATCATTCATTTCATTATGTGCATCATTTGAGGCTGAAATCCTTCATTCATTGGGAACTTTAACTTTAACCGACATATATCATGTGAGCATCGTGAAATCCAGTGTCATGAAACCCCACACTGAAAAGAGGTGGAATCACTGGCCAAAGTGACCCAAAACATGCTAGCGTACATGAGAATTTAACCCCGCTAGAGACCTATATTGGCAGTATAGGTTCAAAGACTAGGAGATATAAGGAGACCCATACTCGGCATTCCAGACAGTCTCATCTCATGAGAATTACGTGAACCTCCGCCCTTCCCGAAAGAAGGCATCACCGCTCATAGCTAGTCTATCGGTGCTCAGTATAAAGTTCCATTACATTCAACTCATGCATGATGGAAGCTGGCTTCTAGTTTGAGGACATCATAGCTCAATAGATGATTTCTCATGTCATCATTAGTATTAAGTGTGTTAATCTCAATACTTTCATTAGAGTGTTCATAGAGAATGGTCTCTTCATTAACTTTACACTCTCATAGGAGAGTACTTTTTGGTAGCATTTACTTAGGCTCATTTGAGATTGCTCTCATCTTTTACATTACCCTCATATCATGTTGTCACCACATTCATTATCATTAGCACATTTGATCTTCATTGTTACTCACCCCATTTTACGTGAATGTTCATTTCATCATATGCCAATGCACTTGGACATATGGTGTGTTTCACATTCTTACTTAACCCTTCTAGGGTTTAATCATTTCATTGTTCATTTCATCATTTCATTGTTTATTTCAACATTTCATTGTTCATTTAATCATATGACAATGCACTTGGCCATTTAGTGTATTTTACGCTCGTACTTTACCCTTCTAGGGTTTCATCATTTCATTACATACATCTTAGGTTCACTTACTTTTAAACGTATGCTAGACTTATGGGTATTTACATACAAGCATGGGGATTCATTCACAGTTTGTCTAAGTGATTCATATTTACCCAAGATTATGTGGTACAAGACTTATGCCTCTTGTACATATGCCAAGATATTGATTTCGATCTTTAGAGGCAGCATTCATTAAATATTTACTTACGTATGACTTATGTGCCAATACGGAATTGGGAAAGGGAACCTGATTTTGAATCCTTTGGACAACACTTACTCTTATTTTAAACTTGATAATCACATTTTTCAGATTTGGGGGACCCTAGTTTGATCCCCATCAACCCCATAATATTTCCTTTCTTTTTCTCCTCTCCTTTTTCGTTTAAGTCAAGGAGGTTGTGGGTTCTATCCCCCACAAGCTCATTATTTTTCATTTATTTTATCTCTCAAATTTCTCACCTATCCAAGAGGTTGTGGGTTCAATCCCCACTCTCCACATTTATTTTCTCCTTTATTTTTCTCCTAACTCTCTCATCCATTCAAGAGGTTGTTGGTTCAATCCCCACTCACCATATCTATTTTTCCCTGCATTTTTATCACGAAATTTTTATGAAATTTTCATTCAGTGAGGTCATGGTTTCAATCCCCAATGACCTCACATTTTAAAAAAAAATTTAAACGAAGCTTATTTTTTTAAAAGTTGGCCGAGACTACAATTTTCAGCAGACTTGAAATTTAGTCTCTTCCAATCCATTTTTTTCTTATTTGTTTTGTTGATTTTTTTGTAGCTTTCATGTAATGATGTCTTGGGTTCAATACTTAGTGATATCACTTATTTTACATCCATTTTTCATTGCATTTTGTACCATTTTGTTTGGCCGAACCCAACCTACCAAATGTTGGAAATTTGTTCACTATTTTCAGCTTCTTTTTATCATCATTCACACGTTAATTCTTAAGGCATTTCGTGGATCATTTGGTGCATCTTTAAGTGTAATGTTTTTATGATTATATTCAGCCAAGAATTACCATTTCATCCAGTAACATTACAACACTTTTACACCTCATGATTTACACAAACATTCGCACATAAAATTCAACCATAAAAACATTTTCACATACTTTCGGTTGACATAATTTAACATGCTTACAATTCAAAACACATAATCAAGAACACATTATAACAAAAATCAAGTTTCATACTTAAAATACCAGCAAACATACCAACAACATGATCTCTAACCTATTTCACATTGAGATCAAAGGGATACTAGGGACAAGGAGTTTGACAAGAACGGGAACAACCATAGTTTTCGAGTAGATTCATCTAAGCCTTAAGAGTCTCTTGGGAAAGGGACCAAGAGTAAAAAAACCCATACCTTTAATGACTTTCAAACCTCTACTTGCTGCCCAAAATCTTCTCCAAAAATCACGTCCAAATCCCCTCAAAGTCAACACCAACTCGACGGGCAAACTTCTCTTTGCCTACGTGATTGATTTTGTTTGTTTTCTTATATTTTCGCTGTGAGTTCTTCAAGTGTGAAAAAATTTGGTTTTCCTACTGTTTTTTGAAGTTATTTGGCAGAGTGAATCGTGAGTGAGAGTGATAGAGACGTGAGAGAGAGATGAGTGTGCGAGAGATGAGTTTTCTTAGGATTAGGAGTCTAGTTTAGGATTTAATTAAAAATAATTTAATTCATTGCTTCCACCTAGGTTCGAACCCGGGTGGAGCAAGACTTCACTTCAAGAGCCAATTTTCGGTCATCTCTCCCCAAAATGCCCCTCCACCTTATTAATTAAATAAATAAATATATATTTAGGCTAATTACGATACTACCCTTAGTCTGGAGAAAGACCATTTTACTCCTAGACCCTTCAAACCTAAGATTTTCCCTTTTTAAGTCCGGTAAAGACTCCTTCAAGTGAATCTTTGTATTCGAGAGCCCTAGATGGTTGGAACCAAACTTTTCTAGATCAACTAACTCCCCAAGTTAGTTGGGTTGGCTGTAGCAAGGGTTCAGAGGTCTGATTCTATGCGCATCAATTCGTGTGAACCCGATCTAATCGTAGACATTTCTGAAAAATTAAGCATTACTTAGCATATTCATTTGTTTAGGGTTGTTACACTCTTTCCCCAAAGGGTTCCTTCAAGATGATTTCAAAGACATGAAATTCAAGTGGGTTTTCTTCCAATATGAAATTGATCTTCTGACTTGGTTTGTTTATGATTTATTTTGGATATTATGAGTAGACTAATATATGTTATATCTCAATTATGTTACTTATTGATGTATTGGTCTCAATTGTAGAAGATGACCTGTTCCCCTTAATCCTAGGTTGTGTCTTGTATTGAATTGTATAGTATTGACTTAATTAATTTGGTTAGTGTGTGAATTACTATCCCATGTTGTTATTATGATAGTTATGAGTATATTGTGACATATGGTAGTCCAATTATTCTAGTTCTTGATTAATTGACCTAGGTTGTGGAGTAGACTATGAACTTGACCTAAGTCTCTATTTCTATGCTATCAACTAGTGATGAGTTGTTGTATAAGGATTCAATATGACTTTTTATTATGTTGGTTACTATTGTATGATGATATTACACCCTTATTGGGTTTAGTTGAGGGATGATGGTAAGACTTTGATGATGGCATTGTGAAGGAGATTGTGTAAGTGTTGTGATCTCTACTCTTTACTTCAATTATGGTTACTTGTTATTAAGTGATGATGTTGTTTTGAAGTATACCTTATATTAAGATTGATAGGGTTGGTATGATGTTGAATTGAAATTTCTTTAACGATCATTTGTGAGTTGATGTCTAAGATGTTAATGGTATAATGATGGTGATAACTTACCAATGTGCCTTATTAAGATGTGATTATGTAAATGTGCTAATCTCACTTATATGAATTGTAATGAAAGGACAATACTCATGCAATTATTATTGAGCTATGATGATGACGATTATATAAAGTATAGACCCTATGACCTACATTAAGCTATGATGATTAATAAAGGCATTAAAGACTCAAAAATGCACTCTAGGTTAGCACCGAGTGAACTAGAGTGAGGAGTGTCCCTTCCTACATAGGGAAGGTAGGATCACTAATGTACTCATGAGATTTAAGATTACAATGCATCTAGGATAAAAAGGGTCCCAACTGTATCTCCTAGTTCTTGAACTATATTTTCCCCATAGGAATACTAGCTAGTGGATCCACCTAGATGCTATATTCATGTTTTCGTACTACCTTGGCAAGTATCCCATCTTCCATCGGTGTAGGGTTCCATGACACCGGATTCCACATTAGCTCATGTGGTCTATGTCAGTTAAGGAAAGATGTTCCCACAAAGGTAAAATGAACTAAAGTAATGAACTCTAACTAGGATGGCCTAAGGGGTTTAGTGTAGTCGAGGTAGGGGTATAGGACTCTACCTAATCATTGCACTAGTTAGTCTTGAGGGAAGTCTTAGGAGGATGTTCTTATATATGTATATGCTTATAATTGTACATGATATGTATATGATGATTTTGCACATTGATGATACCAGATGATGATTGGTTTCACTTATGAATATGTGTTTGGTCTCTATTGCTAAAGTATGGTGTTAAGTACTCTTAATGATATGTTATGTGAATTCGGACATTGGTGATGGTTCTTTTTGATTTTATTTGATTGAGTAAGGTTATGAGACTTTGCTTTGTCATTGCACTAGTTGATTTAATGAGGGTTCATGAGTAATTTTCTTGCTTTGCTTATGTTATAATGAACTCTTATCTATGCTTGTTGTTGTTATAGCTTGATGATAAAGTAGTTTTGATTATGTGCTTAATTATGTGATATGCATGTTGGCTTGACTAGACTTAGTATTGTTGGTATTGGTACATGATCTTAACTTAATGATTGTGTCTTATTAATTTGTATGGTTTTCTTGAAGGTGCATAAGTCTTTCCAAAGTAAATTGTATTCTTTAATGAAATGTCTGTTTATAGCATGATTTTATGATGTGTGTGCATATGGTCTCATACTTAGTACAAGTGTTGTACTAACCCCATTTTCTCCCTTTTCCCAAACATTTTAGGTTCCAGTCGCTGAAGGAATTTTGATTCGACTTTGAAGGAAGACATGGAATTCTCACTCATCCAAGTTCGGTAGGTCCTCACTTTCCAAGAGCAATGTCACTATCAAGATTTTGATGTTTTACTAGTTATAAGACTTCTAGTTCTTTCCTTTTCATTTGAGTACTAAGCATTGTATAACCTATATGTGACTTTATTTCATTGATGTATGGGATATGCCCAATTTATATACTCTTGTTTTAGATGGTTATGATATGGGACATCCGTTTAAGACTATGCTAAGTATATTATATATCTATGTGCAATAAAAGTAGAAGACTAAGTAATCTTCCTATACGAAGGGTCTATGTATACTCGATATGACTATATTATATGTATGTGAGAAGTCTATGTAAACCTCAAGATATATATAGAAAAGTTTTAAATTTTTCCGCATTTTGACCTATGAATGTAATGATGTAAGAGGCTAGTCTTAGTCCTCAAAGAGGAAGACGATGCCGGTTACTTCTAGGGGGGTGCTCCTCGGATGTGACAATAAGTTGTTAGATTACTAGTAAATGTGAGTCACTTACGAGAATTCTTGTTTTCACTTGATCATTTTTTAGAATCATTGATTTTTGAAATTGTGTTTAAATTGATGGTGTTTCTTGAATTGGAAATGTATTGTTCATTTTCTAATTATTAGTACCAACCAATGCTATAATCATTTATCCTTGTTGAAAATTAAAGAGTGTTGTGCTTAAATAGAGTGTCTCGTGTGTTTTGAAGTAGTTTTGCTTGAGGACAAGTAAAGTTTTAAGCTGGGGGTGTTGATGTGTGGTGAAATTGCTCTCATTTGAGGTTTTTTTGTATGATTTTGTGGCACTGAAATTAGAGAAGCATGCTATTTATCCTTTGAATTGTGTTAATTTCACGTGGTTCTTGCTGTGATGGATTGATGCACAAAAGTTAAAAAGAAGCAAAACTTGGCAGAAAACAAGCTCTTGATCTTACACCTACGAAAGGGTGTTCGCTTAAGCAAACTAGTCAATTGGCCGCATGGAATTTACTTTTCTAAACATGTCTAAGAAGGTGCAGGTTTTTTAAGGAAAACATATGCTTGCTTTTGCAAGGTTTGCAAAAGTGAACCTTCTACTGCTTTTGTGAAGCTCCCCTTTTCATGTAGGGGCATAACGGGAAATTCTCAAGCATTGGACCTAAACTTCCGAAAATAGGGCTAGGATGGAACATTATTCATCATCCAAGAGTTGTCAGAGAGAGAACATTGAGAGAGAAAAACTCATCAAAAAGTAGATTTTACATTTGTTTTCTTCAACTTGGGGTTGAGATATTGAAAGAAAGTTGCCTCAAATTTCATTTATGGATTGGAGATTGTTTTATTTTAGTAAAGTCTCTTTTACCTTATGTATTTGTTTGTTCTTAGATTTATAAATGTGGCTGTTATTGCTTTTGTGAAATTTTGGATTTTCTGTTAGAATAAACAAAGCTATTTGGGTATTAATTTATTGCTCTATTGCTTTTGTAATTCCTTGTTTCCATGTTTGATTTCATGAAATAGGATCAATCTAATTTTCATGTTTGCATTAATGGTTGAGAGTGCATGCTCTGTCCTAGTTTTTGATCCTCGTGGGTAGACTTAAAATAGAATCCATGAAGTGGAGAATTAGATTAATAATTACATTTCAGATTTGAATCTTGCATTTGACACCAAGATGAGATAGTTTAGGGTTTTTATAACACCCCGATATTAGAAAGATCTCAACTTAGAAAAGACTAATTGGTAAATAGCCAAATTTGAAATTTTGCAAGTTATGTTTGAGTCGTGAGTTTTGGATCAACTTCAAATGGACATAACATTCAGTAGATGATGAGTTAGGCAGTGCATAAGATATTAGATAAAATTTCTTGGAACCCTCTTTCTTATGCAACCGAGTTTGTTATATTTCAAGTTTGTATGAGGGATATATGCTCATTTGAAGTCAGCCTATCTAGTTAAGGAAAGTTACTCAGATAAATAAGGGGTTGACTTGACGTATTAGGAAACTTCTTCCAATTCTAAGTTCCAACGATCGCAAGTAGTATTATAACCCAACCAAGGGTTGGGATCATTCCCACAGGGAGTGGTTTCAAGAATTAAGAGAGAAGTACGAAAATAGCTCAACCTAGTCATAGCTAAAGACACTAACACATAAAAACATAATAAATCCAAGGGGTGACACAAGTGTCAATTATCAAGGGGATTTGTAAGAAATTATAAACTAAAAAATGTAAATGTACGAAAGTATGAATAATGAGATGGCTTCTTTGGATGTAATAAGAATACGGGCTTAAGTAACCAACCGGTTACATGCTATTGATATTGAATTGCTGTAAATTTGTGACTAAGCTAGACTTAAGTTGGATAAATTCTTTGTCGAGCAACTTACCATGAATCAAACTGACTAGCCTTCACCTTATCCCAATCACTCTCTTGAGCTGAAAGTGTGGGAGAGGTTTTATAATTTACTCTCTTGAGCTGAACGCACGTCAAACCAATAACCACCGGCTATTGATTCTTAAGACCCCTCTCTCTCTCGAGGAAGCCAAAGACACAGAGGTGAAATCATATTCGCAACTACAACCCCATTAAATTCATACACAGCTACTGAACGAAATCACATTCAAATAGCAAATAAACCATAAATAAGCAAGTCCCATCAATAAATTTAACCCATAATCACATAATCACACCCCAAGAATTGGGGTTTTAGGTAGACATAGTAAACAAATATAAATCGATATCCATTAGGGTTTCCATCTTTTGGGTACAATAGAAAATGTCTTTACATAAGTCAAAGATGAAGGCTCTTCAATACCCATTTTCAATTTCTCGGAGTTGGAAACCTTCAAGTCTTCAAAGATTAAGAAGAAAGTCTCCCAAAAACTTTAAGAACTAAAGCTAAGAAAAAAATATGAATAATACAGTCTCAATAGTAAAAGTTTGAAAAAATTTGATAGTAAGCTAAAAATATCAACGAGTATTTATAGTTTTCATAAATTGTGATGTGAAAGACCACTCGACGTTGTTAGTCGGGATCGCGATCAACTCGGCGATCCGCCCTTTGGTATATCTAATCGCTGTCTTGCCTTTGCCTTCAACATCTTCGCATTCTAGCTCATAAGGCAATCTAGCACTACTTCACAAAACTTCTTAGCGACACACTAACTATTTTTTTCAGCGATGACTTGATACCTTCCATCAGGGCTCCGCATACTCGAACATTAGGTGAAAATAAGGCCATTCGGTAACTCGCCCTTGTTCCTTTTTGCTCGATTCTGTCCATGCTTTGTCTCCAAGTCTAAATGCTTGAAACTCGAGGTTATTCAGAAGTTTTGAGACAAAATATGCATTTGAAGACACTATATCTACCAAAATATATCCCTAAATGAGTCCAAATCATGGACTCATCAACAACCCAAGCTTAAACTATAACACCCCGGAAATATAACGACCTAAGCTAGAGCCTTATATGAAGAATATTAAATTAAAAAGAACTAAAAGGATGTTTTATTAACTAATATAATGCAACTAACTTAGTAAGGAAGTGTTAGTGAATAAACGTGAAGAAACTACCATGACCTCCATGAACTAGTAAATTGGACTAGTGTTGTCTTAGGCCTTGTAGTGAAGTTTACGGGTGACGTATGAGGATAAACATTGTATAAATGATTTATATATGTAAAACTATACATTTTGTTTTAAAATGTTTGGGTAAGACCCCTAAGGACCACTCTAGGGGTCCTTGAGAAGGACCCAACCTTTGGCCCAAAAAGTTGATAAAAGAGAGTTTCACCTACGAAACCCAACTACAACCAGTAGACTAGTCTATAGATCGTAAGTCTAGGTCGTAGGGGGGAATTAGTTTGGGGATATTGGATCCCAAAAGGGAACCTCTGAACTAAACTACAGATATGCAGTATTGGCCGTAACTCCACCTACCGTCCGTAGGTGAAGGAGCGTAGATGCTGCCAATTTTAGTCCATTTATATTTTTGTTATATGTCTTAGTTTTAGTAATTTATTTAATAAGGGGAGGGGTTGTTAGTTAAATACTGACCTTTCTAAAGCTAACAATGAGACTCTAACCCTAAGACTTTAAGTCATTCACCTAAACTCACAACTGAAAGTCAAAAACACAACTACCCTCTCTCCAAATCTTCTCTTTAAAAATACCATTGAAGAAAAATACCAAGGTTCAACTAGGGCACTAGCAACTCGAATTTTCTCCATTAACTTCAAAGGAATTGATTAAGGTATGGAAGCTCATCACTCTTGGAAACTTTTCCGTAAGAGGCTTTCTCAAAAAGGGTTTCACTCAATTTTGTGCCTCTCCTTAAACTTGTTTCCATTGATCTAAATTGATTATTTATGGTTATATATGAAGGTTCATGGACGAATTCAAGTAATGTATATGAATTTTGAATGAATCCCCACAAGACCCATAAATCTCCCTTCTTTATCAAATCTATACCCTAGTATGCTTTCATTGATGAATAAATAATAAGAATCTAGTATGTTTCTATGTAATTCATTATTGTATTACGATGCTCTACTATATGATGTATGAATATAATGAAAATAATATTGAATATTAAGGAATGCCTTGAAGTATATGAATGAAGGTTTTTAATTTGATTATAGTCTTATATCGAATTGTTGATCTACTTATGGTGGAGGTGCTAACTTGATCTATAGCCTTATGTTTAATTGTTGATCCACTTATGGTGGAAGTGCTCAGTTGAATTATTAAATGTGGTGTTGAGTCTTGTTCCTCTTCCATACAACCCTAATTATGATCAAGTATGCTATGATATGAACATGTATGTTATGCTATGATATGAACATGTATGTTATGCCATGATATTAACATTTATGTTATGATTTTGATATGAATAACAATGTTATGCTATGATATGAATACGAATGTTATGATATGATTATGGTAGTATTGGTATGTCGAACAAAAGGCAATTCTCCTAAATACTATATGAATAGGATACGAGAGAACATTCTCACATGTCTTTGTTCTTTGATTGAAATGTTGCTCTCATATTTCGAACCTTTGAGCTATACAATATATGAGCAGTTGAGTCCTTAAATAATTCTATAACTACCGGTGATCACCCCCTAGTTGTTACCGGCGTATTAGACCTCGATGAGGTCTTATGCAAGCTCTTAGCATAATCGTTAATGTATAATGAACTTGAAACAATGCGGAATTGAAAACTTTTTACAATAGAAGTTCAAACTTCATTTTCACAAAGCAAAATAGTAGGAATCAAGTACCATCATCACACATACACCATCTACTAATACAAATGCAACATAAATTCTTCAAATAGGGTCCTTAGACCGTTATACACAATAGTCATATAGAATAAAAATACATATTAAAGACTACTAAGTATATTACATCAATAGAGAAATCATAATGTGGAATCAAATGCATTAGTCCTCAGATCTTTGAGGACCTACCACAACTCTTGGAGATACAAAGTCCAAGCTTTCTTCAAGGATGTAGAAGCAAACCACTTAGCCGGAACCTATATTCATAATATAACAGGATAAAAAGGTTAGTAAAGTTAATGCACTAAATATGGATAAATGGATAAAAACCATTAAAACATGAAAAAGGAACATTTATATGAACGTATGCATTTATGTGGTTTTTGCAAGCCATTTACATCATCAACACAACACATAAGGCAAAACCCCCAACAATGTCCAAACAACAATGAAGGTTTACCTTTAGCACCTCCTAAGGTCCACTTGTGCAATGTAATTTAGCATCCCATAATGCCAACCCTACCAAGCATCCCTAGAAACCACCTTTGCCACACACATTACCTTTACATTCTTTCACATTCCATAATATTAGTGAAGCAATTTGAATATAGTAATAGTTTCATTCCAACCATTATCCATTCAACATACATGTTCTCATATCATTTAATAACTACAAAGAACTACCCCCAATACCCTTCTATGCCTACTAGTGCAATGTATTAGTGAAGTCCCATAACCTCGCTTCTACTTACTAAACCTATTAGAATATCGTAGACTAGTTCATACTTCATTCATAAATTAATTATTTAGGGGAGATCAACCATAACCGACATAGACCATGAGAGCTTGCATGGAATCCGGTGTCATAAAGCCCCACAACAAAAAAAGGTGTTCCACTTGCCAAGGTAGAACCTACATACTAGCTACTATGTGGATCCACTAGCTAATTCCTACGGGAGCATGTAGTCAAGGGATAGGGAGATGGCTTCTAGAGACTCTACCTATTGCATAAACGGAGGAGTCCTTATCTCATTAGTATCTCTAGGATGACCCAACCTTTTGCATTAATGGAAGGGTCATTTTCTCATTGGCCATATCCTCTTTATACTTAGTATACTTTCCCAACTTACTACCATTAGTATTTTTAATTGTATCTACATGTGTGAAGAATTATTCCCTATTCATTCAATACAATTCGACATAAATCTCTTAGATTCATTAGGTGAGAATACACATTCATCCTAGAATCGACATACATATGTGAGTAGAACTTTCACAATATCAATCATATATTTCATGAGAACTATACTTTGAATGAACACCAGAGATTAGGGTCATTATACATAATTCATGCAACATAATAGGTAAGCTTCAAGAGAGTGGAAACCACCTAGCAATACCTTACTGTCATCCTTTCATAAGTCATGTACCTTGCAAGCAAACTGAAAGTTCATATACAACATTCTCCAACATGTATACAAACCCTAGTATTTACCTTTTTTTTTTCAAGGTCAATAATCAAGTATCACAATTTCACCCATAGACATCATAATATGGATGGAAACAAGATACTATAACTAGATAATAATCAATCACACTTCACCATGTTCAGATATGCTCAGTTCATTCAACAATATACATGAAATTAGGTCAGAGGGTGCACATGTGTTCTCGGGATAGTTTCACAATAAAAATCATCAATTCATCCCAATGTACTCATAATATAGGTCACATAACATATGGAAAAGGATTTTTGAGTGAACCCATGGCTAGATCACAAGCCCTAGTTTTTTTTGTCACAATATCAATTCCAAAAATAGAAGTTTTGAAATACTTCATGGAGAAACTAATCCATGAATCAATATCCCCATACCTTGTTTGATGGTATTCCACGAGTTTGATGTAAAGTAGGGTGAGTCTTGAGTGACTTACCTTGAGATCTTCCTTGTTCTTCAATGGTGGGTTAGAGGGAGAATTTGTGAGACAGGGAAAGTGAGTTTTGAGTTTTATGATTGGAGTTATAAGGTCAAAGACTTGTTTTATTTTTTTAATAATCTAAATATACCTAAATAAATAATTTTGGTCGTGTTTTATAGTTATTTAAATGATTAATTAAATTCCTAACTAACCCTCCACTACGTTGTCTGGAGGTAGTGAAGACAATGCATTGACGGACCGTACTAATCACTAGTCAATTGGGACTGAGACTTGTTTTTATGGGCCAAGTTGGAGGAGACCAAGTATGGACTCACGAATCCCATTGATGGGGCGTGAGTCCATTTACGAGGTTTCAATGGCTCTCGTGAACCCAAGCTATTTTTGACACCTTTTTGGACTCTTCCTTGGATCCTCTCATGGGTCCTTGGGAGGGTCGTAGGCTTGTCGTTTCTTGACTTTATAGTATTAGATTCTTAGTTTAGAGTTAGGAAGATTAGTTTTGGACCTTAAACTCACATCTAGACCTCCTTAGGACATTAGGCTACAACTTAGGATCTAGTATAGGCCATTCAACATAAGGGGTGTTACATTTTCTCCCCTTGGGAACATTCTTCCCGGAATGTTGACCAAGGCACCAAACTAAATCAAAGCTCCATTCAAACACTCCACACGACTTATAACATTAAAAATGTGCACAACTAAAATTCGCACTATTCACCACTTAAACCACTATTATGGGATAAAATTCTAATCAAACATTAACATGGCCGTAGAACTCAAGTAGGTAGGAACTAAATCTACCAACTCAATACGCAAGCACTCATTAACTCACTTAAGTATGGGAGGAACTAACTTTTCTAACATCGTTTATGCTCAACACAACAATTTAGAGCAAAAGTGTGATCTCTTTACACTTGTACAACATGCTCACCTCATGAATCAAAATGCATTTTTTATAGTACAGGCAATTTCAACATCAGAAACAAAGCATAATGAAAACTCAATCATATATTCTAAAACATGAATTTTTCGTTAGAACATGCAATATATAAAAAAAATCACGAATTTATACACAGCACACATGACTCCCAAAAATACTAAATGAAGGAGGAGGTTTTTACCTCAAGTTGGAATAGGAGTAGAAGGAAAAAGATGCGGATAATGCGACATCATATCGAACTCGGCCTCCCATGTAGCGGTTTCCACAAGATGGTTCCTCCATAGAACCTTAATAGAAGATACTTCCTTATTTCTCAACCTCTTCACTTGGTGATCAAAAATTTCGATCGGGACCTCTTCATAAGAATGGTTAACATCGATCCCTAAACCTTCTAGAGGAGGAAAAAACATCGGATCACCTATGAACCTTTTGAACATTGACACATGGAATACCGGGTGTACCAAAGCCAATTCAATAGGTAATTTTAATTCATAGGCAAGACTTGCTACGCGTTGCGAAATCTCAGAAGGCCCCACATATCGGGAATAAAGTTTCCCTTTCTTCCCAAACCTCATCACCCCTTTAATGGGTGATATCTTTAAATAGACCAATTCAGCTACTATAAATTCAAGGTCCCTCCTTCTAATGTTGGCGTAGAATTTTTACTAACTTTGGGCCGTCTTTAATCTGTCCCTTATGAGCCAGACTTTCTCAATGGCCTCATAAATCATTTCAGGAACTATTAATGCAGACTCACCTACCTCAAACCACCCAATCAGAAATCTACATATTCTTCTACAAAGAGCCTCAAATGGGGCCATGTCAATACATGAGTGATACATATTATTGTAGGAAAATATAATCAATGGTATATGGTCATACCAGTTACCTTTGAAGTCAATGACTCTTGTCCTCAATATATTTTCTAAGGTTTGGATGGTTCATTTTACCAAACCATCCGTTTGTTGGTGAAATGCGATACTAAGCTTCACATTGTACAAAGTCCCCTTTGGAATGCCTTCCAAAAGTGAGAAGTAAATTTAGTAACCCTATCTGAGATGATAGACAAAGGAACCCATGCAATCTCACAGTCTTCTTAAGGTACAATTTAGCATATTCTTCTGCTTAATAAGTAGACTTGACGAATAAAGTTGGCCGACTTGGTCATCCTATCAATAATGATCCAAATCGAATCATGTTTCCTTTGAGTACGAGGCAAGCCCACAACAAAGTCCATATTGACATCTTCCCACTTCCAAGTGGGAATTTTTATGCCTTGAGTCAAGCCTCCCAAACCTTGATCTCCGTCCTTGACTTGTTGAAAATTAGGACATTTAGCCACAAACTCCGCTATGTCCCTTTTCAAATCATTCCACCAATAGACCTCCTGCAAGTCGCGGTACATCTTGGTGGCCCCCAGATGAATGGAATATCGCAAAGCATGGGCTTTTTCCAAAATTTTCCTTCTTAAGTCGTCCACATCCGGTACGCACAACCTACCTTGACAACTAAGTACTCAACCTCCCCTTGGGATAAAGATTCGATGGATTTCCCAAGTACGGAGTCTTTCAACTCCATCAATATGGGATCAAGGTGTTGCTTTGCTTTCACATCAACCACTAAAAATACTAGGAGTTAGGTTGGGTCATAACACCTCCCTTAAGAGAATCTACTAGGTGGACGCTCAACCTGGCCAACCTATGACATCACAGGCTAACTCTTTTTTCTCATCTTCACATGAGCAACACTACGATGGACATGCATCTCAAAGCATCTGCGACAACGTTCACTTTGCCATGATGGTAGAGGACACTCATATCATAGTTTTTCAAAAGCTCTTCTCATATTCACTGCCGGAGGTTTAAATCTTTTTGGGTGAACACATATTGCAGACTTCTGTGATCGGTGAACACATATACATGCACTCCATATAGATAGTGTCTCCATATTTTAAAAGAAAATACCACGACTGCTAGTTGAAGATCATGAGTCAGGTAGTTCTTCTAATGTACCTTGAGTTTCCTGAGGCATAAGCTATAACCTTACCATTATGAATGAGGTCACAACCCAAACCTACTCGAGAAGCATCATAATATATCACAAACCCTTTGGTGCCCTCCGACAAGGTCAATACCGGAGCGGAGGTAAGCTTGTCTTTCAACAATTGAAAATTCTTCTCACATGCCTCGGAACATTCAAAATTAGCCTTCTTTTGAGTCAAGACCAATAATGGAGATGTGATGGATGAAAATCCCTCAACAAACCTCCTATATTACCCGACCAAACCCAAAATGTTTCGAATGTCAGTAGGACTCAAAGGTCTAGACTAACTTTTGACCACTTGCATTTTTCACGGATCGACATTTACCCCTTCACTAGAGTCAATGTGAACAAAAAAAAGAATCGATCTCAACCAAAATTCACACTTACTATATTTGGCAATGAGTTGGTTATCCTTGAGGGTTTGCAAAACTATCCTCAAATGTTACAGATGATCATTCTCACTCTTAGAGTATGTCAAGACGTCCTCAATGAAGACAATCACAAATAAATCAAGATAATTCTAAAAACTCGATTCATAAGGTCCAAGAAAGCCACCGGGGCATTTGTTAGACCAAAGGACATGACTTCGAATTCAAAATGACCATATATTGTTCAAAATGCCATTTTAGGAATATCAACACCCGTCACTCTAACCTGGTGATAACCTAACCGTAAGTTAATTTTTGTAAAGTAACTCGCCCCTCAGAGTCGACCAAACAGATCATCAATTCTAGAGAGTGGATACGTATTCTTTATTGTGACCTTGCTCAGTTGCCGATAGTTAATACACATACGAAGAGACCCATCTTTCTTCTTCACAAACAGTACCGGTGCACCCCATGGAGATATGCTTGGTTGAATAAAAGCCTTATCTAGAAAATCCTTGAGTTAAGCCTTTAATTCCTTAAACTTGTCGGGGGCAATTTGGTAAGGAGGGATTGTTATGGGTTTTGTATCCGGCAATAAATCAATGTTGAAATCTATTTCCCGTTCGGGAGGAGTCCCGAGCAAGTCATCGGGAAAGACTTCTTGAAATTCCCTCACTCCGGGACCAACTCCAATGGAGGAGTCTCTGACTCAAGATCCTTGACCCTCACAATATGATAGAAGACACCCCCTTAGAAATAAAATACAAGATTTAATACATGAAATTATTCTTCTTTTTGGAGCTAAGTTTCCTCCCTTTCATTTCGAAACGAGTTCATTAGGAAATTGAAATTTTACCACCCGAGTTCTACAATTGATGGAAGCAAAAACAGAATGTATCAAATCCATCTTTAAAATGACATCAAAGTCAAACATATCAAGTTCTACCAAATCAACCATTGTTACTCTATTGGGCAATGAAATTGGACAACCCTTATAAACTCTTTTAGCATTTACCGAATCATCCATCGGGGTAGAAATCGAAAAAGGTTTATCTAAGACATTGGGAAGTATATCAAATTTCGTAGTCACTAAGGAGTTATGAAAGACAAAATGGCACCGCGATCCAACAATGCATTAACATTAATTGCAAATACTTGCAACATACCGGGATCAACATTCGAAGAGCTCTCTTGATCACCTCGTGATTGGAGAGCACATAAGCGATTCTTCTTGGGAGCATCAAAGATTGGAGCATTAGTGGAAGATTGGGTACCTTCTTTCCCTTTGGCCTTACGGATTTGAAATTCATTCAATTGGTGGAAACTTTTCCCACATCCATAGAAAACACCAATTCCGGCAAGACACTTCCCTTCATGTTTTTACCACACTTTGCACAACTAGTTCTTTCAACAAAAGGACCACTCCTATTGCCTTTTTAAGGCTTAGGGGTAGACATGTTCCCGTGATTTGTCCTAGGAGCATTGGACGGACTTGGGTTAGAAGATATATTTTAAAATCTTGGCTTGTCTTGTACCTCAAAACTAGCCTTGGAATAACTTCCCTCATCGGGCCTTGACCTTTTCAAATCTCTACCAACTTGTCTAAGCTTTTGTTCCTCAATTTGTTCGGAATGAACCATGAGAGGAAAGATTCCCATGCTTGGAATTAGCATATCCAACCTACATTCATTCACCATAAGATCGGATATTCCCATAACAAATTGATTCATCTTGGCTCTAGAGTCTGCCACCATAGTAGGAGCATGTTTGGATAGTTGAGTGAACTTTCGGCTATACTCCTTTAAACTCATACCCCCTTGATGAAGATTGATGAATTCTTGAATTTTCCTCTCCCTTAGTTCCAAGGGGAAGAACCTATCAAGGAAAGTCGTTTTGAATGTCGCCCAAGTTACCATACCATCTCTAATAGTCCTCTCCTCTTTCCATTGCTCATACAAAACTTAAGCCGCATCTTTAACCTGATATGAGGCTAGTTCCGTCTTTTCTTTAGAAGACACACCCATAACATCTAGCTCCTTAAATAATTAGTCAATGAACCCTTGCGGGTCCTTCTCCACTTTGGAGCCAAAGAAAGTAGGGGGATTCATCCTTGTGAAATCCCTTATCCTTGAAGCGTTTGTTTGAGTATTGGATTCACTTTAACCCTAGAATCCCTAAAAACTTGAGTAGCCAATACTTTAGTCAAACTACGGATGGTAGTCCTTATCTAAATATTGGACATAGCACCCTCTTCAATAGGGACTTGAGGGTTTTGAGGAGCTTGAGAGGGGACCGCCTCATTCACATTCTTATCCCTTGGACGTCCTACCATTAGAACTCCTTGTATTCATGTACTATAAGCACAAGGAAAGGATTAGGTAGAGTTAAAACTCCAAGCACGATCATAGAATAATAAAGAAAGGAAGGTTCCTAATCATCGCACTAGCCTCCTATTCATAGATGTGGAGCGCTTTGCATTTATGAATACAACCCTACTAGACGTGGTGTGTGTGACATCAACCCTAATATTTTCCCAAAACCTTATGCTGTGATACAAAGTTTGTAACGACCGAAGAACCCCCCGTAGTCGTGACCTCGATGAGGTCTTATACAAGCCCTTATCATAATCTCTAATGCATAATGAACTCAAAATAATGCGGAGCTTAAAAATTTGTATAATAGAAGTTGAAACTTCATTTTCATAAAGGAAAATAGTAGAAATCTAATACAATAGCCACACATACACCATCTACTTATACGAATACAACATAAAGTTTTCAAATAGGGTCCTTAGCCCTTTATAAAGTATAGTCTTATAGAACAAATGTACATATTAAAGACAAATAATTCAATTAAATCAATTGAGAAATCATAAAGTGGTATCAAATCCATTAGTACTCGGATCTTTGAGGACCTACCATAAGTCTCGGAGATAAGAAGTCCAAGCTTTCTTCAAGGATGTATAAGCAAACCACTTAGCCGGAACCTATACTCATAATAGAAAAGGAGAAATGGGTTAGTACAATTAATGCACTAAGTATGGAGAAATGCATATAAACCTTTAAAACATGAAAAAGGGACACTTTTATATGAATTTATGCATTTATGAGGTTTTTGAAATCCATTTAAATCATCAACACAACACATAAGGTAAAACCCCCAACAATGTCCAAACTACAATGAAGGTATGACTTTAGCACCTCCTAAGGTCCACTTGTGCAATGTAAAGTTAGCATCCCATAATACCAACCCTACCAAGCGTCCCTTAGAAACCACCTTGGCCACACAAATTACCTTTACATTCTAACACATTCAATAATCAAAGTGAAACACATGCATCATGAGCCATATTTGAATATAGGGATATGTTCATTGCAACCATTATCCATTCAACGTACATGTTCTTATATCATTTCATAACTACAAAAGACCACCCATAATACCCTTCTTAGCCTACTAGTGCAATGTCAAGTGAATAACCATACCCCCACTTCTACTTCAAAAAACCACCCACAAAACCCTTCTAAGCCTACTAGTGCAATGTACAAGTGAATTCTCATGCCCCCACCTCTACATAGTAAACCTATTAGAATATCGTAGACTATTTAATACTTCACTCATTACTTCATTATTTAGGGAAGATAAAGCATAACTGACATAGACCATGAGAGCTTGCATGTAATCCGGTGTCATAAAGTCGCACACTGAAAAAGGGTGTTCCACTTGCCAAGGTAGAAGCTACATACTAGCTACTATGTGGATCCACTAACTAAGTCCTACGGGGGCACAAAATTAAGGGATAGGGAAATTGATTCTAGAGACACTACCTATTGAATTAATCGAGAAGTCTCCATTTCATGAATATCTATAGGCCTGACCCAACCTCTTACATTAATGGAAGGTTCTTTTCCTCATTGGCTATATCCTCTCGGTGCTTAGTGTACTTTCTTAGCTTAATACCATTATTCATTTTAATCGTATCTACATGCCTAAAGAAGTATTCCATATTCATTCAATACAATTCGACATAAATCTCTTAGATTCATTAACTGAGAATACACTTTCATCCTTGAATCAACATACATATGTTATTAACACTTTCACAATATCAATAATAGTGTTTTCATGAGAACTATACTTTGAATGAACACAAAGGATTAGCCTTATTATACATAATTCGTGCAACATAATAGGTATAGTTCAAGAGAATGGAAACCACCCAACAATACCTTACTTTTATCCTTTCGTAAGTCACGTACCTTGCAGGCAAACTCAAAGTTCATATACAACATTCTCTAACATATATACAAACCCTAGAATTTACCCCTTTTTTCAAGGTCAAGAATCAAGTATTACAGTTACACCCATAGACATTACAACAGGCATGAAAACAAGATTCTATAACAAGATAATCATCAATCACAATTCACCATGGTAATATTTACTAAATTCATTCAACAACATTCACGAAATTAGGTCATTAGGTGCACATGGGTTCTTGGGAGGTTTTTTCAATAGAAATCATCAATTAGTCATAATATATTCATAATATAGGTCACATAACATAAGGAAAAGGATTTTTGAGTGAACCCATGGTTAGATCATAAGCCTCAGTTTTTGGTCGCAATATCAATTCCAGAAATAAGGGCTTCATGGAGAAACTAATCCATGAATCAACATCCCCATACCTTGTTTTATGGTATTCCACAAGTTTGACGAAAAAAAGGTGAGTCTTGAGTGCCCTAGATTGATTTCTTCCTTGGTCTTCAATGGTTGATTAGAGAGAGAATTTGTGTGAGAGAAAAAGTGCGTTTTAATTTTTATGATTGGAGTTATAAGGTGGAAAACTTTTTTTTATTCTTTTAATACTCTTTAATATACCTAACTAACTAATTGTAGTCATAATTATGTGTTAATTAAATGATTAACTAATTACCCAGCTTACTCCCTACTAGGCAGTGTGGAGGCAGTGAAGACAATTCCCATTGATGAGTCCCCATTGATGGGGCTTCAATGCATTGACAGACCATACTGGTCACTCATCGATTGGGGCTGAGACTGGTTTTGGGGGGCCAAGTTAGGGGATAGTATGGACACACAAATCCCATTGACGAGGCGTTAATGGCTCTTGTGAACCCAAGCTGTTTTTGACACCTTTTGGACTCTTCCTTAGGTCCTCTAATGGGTCCTTTTTAGGGTCCTAGGGATGTCGTACCTTAACTTTTTAGTATTATAACCTTAGTTTAGATTTAGGAAGATTATTTTAGGACATTAACAATAATGACCATAACAATGAACTAGGTTGAACTAGAGATGCACTTGTGTTTTATGAGTTAATAACTTTTGAAAATAATTAAGAATAGTTTTTTAGTATGTTTTAAAGAATTTTGAAGTCGAACGTCAAGGGACGACTAAGACGTCCAGAAACTAGTCTTTTGTGTGCTAGTGTGTCCTTGTATGTGTGCATGATTTTATGTGTTTTTTGGATTACAAAATCAGTGGGGTTGAACCTAAAACCTATATGTACATGTTTAGTGTATAAAAACCGGGTACGACTCCCCAAGGACTACTCTAAGGCTCCTCGAAGAGGACCCAAACATTGGCCAAACAAGCTGCCCAATGCAGCAAGTTTTGTTCTTGAAGGAAACCAGTACGCGTCGCGGACTTCGTTCACCCAAGGCCAAAGGTCTGTTCCGCGTCGCGGGCTCTACTATCCCAAAAATTATTTGTAAAAATCTTGAGGTAACAGCTCCGTCGCGGACTTTTCCCTTGACGATAATTCCAAAAATTTAAGTTAAGTTTGACTTATCTAAAAGGGGCCTTTTAATGTAGGGGTGTTTTGGGTATTTTGGGGTGTATTATATACTAATTTTAGGTCATTATACACTCATTCACCCATAAAAAACCCCAAACCCTCAATTAGAAAACAAAATTTGAAAACCCTCAAAAAGTTCTTCTTCTCCAAAATTCTCTCAAGCCTCCATTGAAGGTCAAGGTCTTGGAGCTTAAGCTATAGATTCCAACGGATTTCTTATTCAATTTTATTAGATTTTCATTTATTAAGGTATGGTATTTCATTATCTAAGGATATCTATCACCTTAGAGCAAATTTTAAAGTGATTTTCAAAGATCTCAAAGTTTATGAAAAAGTCCAATTTTCACTCTAAGTCATGGGTTCTTGCATCAAACATTTTCAAATGATTAAATATTATGTTATTGATGTTAAATTGATGTTTTCCCATGAAAAATCCATGAATTCTTTATCATCTCAAAACCATAAATTTGGCTTATGAAGTGGGTCTATTTCTTATGTTCTAATGTTGATGAAATTGTTATTATACTGAGTTGTATATTTGATTTCTATGGTTAATTATGCTATTATATTTTGAATTTTTGGAGATGTTATGAAATGGTCATATTGGCTATTGGAAGAAGGTAAGTTTACCTAATTTTCTTAGTTAATATAGAATTGATATATAATAGCTATTGATTTGTAGGGTCCACTTATGATAGCGGTGTTTATGTGTTGTATATGATGATGATCATGGACATCTCAGTATTATTATGTGAATTGTAGTGGTATCATGTTAGGGTTCATTTGAAGGTATAATGTGAAGTTGTTTATATGAAGTAATTTGACTATATTCAAGGTTTTAAGGCTTAGATGAATGTATAAAGTAAAGGATGATGTGATGTCTATATGATATTGAATGAGTGATATAATACTATGATTCTTCTCTAATTGATGATTTATTAAATGAAGGAATAGTAAGTGTCCTTATAGAATAATGTGGTATCTTGTGTTGGTAGACTTAGTTGTCCCTACTTGGTACTTGAATGATATTGGGTAAATGATATTATGAATGTTGTATCTTGATATTGGTAGACTTAGGTCTCTCTTCTTGATACATGAAAGTTATGTGAATATGTGATCTCTTGACTTAATAGGCTTAGGCACCCTTGTCATGTACGTTTATGAATGAATAAAAAAATGAAAGTCTTAGGATCGGTAGACCTTAAGTAGGTGCCCTTGTATGAAAGACTAATATGGAACCTTGCATATGAAAATAAGGTTAAGAATGTGAAACCTTGCATATGAAAAGAAGGTAATATTGAAGCGTTGATTGGTATACCGAAATGGTGCCCTTCTTGAGCGGAATGATGGACTTAGAGGTAGGTTGGCTAGAACGACAAGAAACTATCTCTAAGAAAGTCATAAAAGCTATCCTTACAGAACTTGACTGGGAGCCCTAGTGGAACCATTCTTGGTAAGGGTACTACGAGTTTGTAGGACTAAGAAATGGTAGCTTCTCATGTACCTTTATGTGAATGAACTTACTCTACGAGAACCAAGTCAAAAAACCGAGTGGATATGCTTGTGGTAGTAGATCTACTTAAGTATAAGACTAGAGTATAAATAAGACCTTCATATCCTTGAACCATGTGCCAACAAGGGGTGAGTCCTAGTTCTACCTTTTTCAAGTAGAACACCTTACACGGTGTGGGGTCCTTATGACACCAGATTCCATACCTAGATAGTATGGTCTATGTCAGTTAATGCCTATTCTCATCATGTGGGATGTTCACTTTAGTATTGGATAGTAACTACAACGTGTAGGTAGTGGAAAAGGACGCTATCTACGCATGGCACGAGTAGGCCGTAAAGATGCTAGGATGAGTTCCTTAGGTCCATCAAGACCATTATTTAAAGTCCTCTATTTGATTACTTGTCTCTTAAATGGTTTTAAATTAATATTGTTGACTTAGAAAAAACATGTTGAATTGAAAGGTTCTTGTCTAGGGTAGCTTTTAGGATTGCTTAGGTGTGCTTGAAGATGGTGTATGGGCGTTCTTTTCATGTCTTACCTAGGTGAGTCTTAGAGTAACCGTAGGTAGAAAGTTTAAATGATGTAAATGCTTACTGGATGAATATGGAACTAAGTATTATGTGATGAAAAGGAATATCTTTACTGTAAATAGTCTTGAGGATCGTCTAAGTGTGTCTGAAGGGGTTGTATGGGCGGTCACTTCATATCTTACTTAGGTGGGTCTTAGAGTAACTTTACTAGGGGATCTAAATGTTTAAATGGGTTATAAGTGATTATGTTCGTGTCTTGTGGATTATTTGGGAATTGTCTCATTTGTGATTGTTGACTTGTATTATGTGTCTTAAACTCTTATTTCTGAAGTATTTATCAAAATGTCATGAAAGCATGTTTATGTACTAAAAATCACTTTTTCATAGTTTTATCATGGCTTTCATACTTAGTGTATAAAATGTGCTAACCCCTTCTTTTCCCTTTTTTAATTAAGTGAAGGGATTGGAAGTTTTGATATCATATGGGTAATGGATGGGTTTCTAAGGGTTAAAGATGAAGTTTTGGTGAGTCCTCATAGATTCAAGGACAAGACCCACATGTTCCATTTATGACTTTTAGTATTTATTTCAAGTATTATGGTCTTAGTCCCAAATTTTTTAATCTAAAGTATATATGGTTTAATGAGACATTGTAAATGTAGAATGTTTTTAAAAGTCTTCCGCTTGCTAGTTAATGAAAGTATTCTTCGTGTGTGAAGAAAGTTTTAAGTTCCTACTTATTTTGAGTATCATAGGAAATGAATGATACGTGAGGCATGTATGAGACCTCTAAGAGGCGGTTATGCCTTGTAACTTCTAGGGGGTGCTCCCCGAACGTTACATTAACCTCATATTTACACCTCCTTAGGACATTAAGCTACGACTTAGGCTCTAGTATAGGTCATTAGACATACGGGGTGTTACACATTCTTTATAAACTAATGCATAATTAAAGTCTTAATGAAACTTAAAAGGGAATTGTGCTTAACACCGAGTGGATATAGTTATGAGATGGGTTCCTTCACCTTAGGAGTTGGATTTCTTATACGGTGTCTCGTGATACGGAAGCCCACACGATAGGAGTATAATGTTTCTAGAAGCAATCTCGATATGCCCTAGCTATATTCCTGCATATGTCTTAGCTAGTG
Organism: Solanum pennellii; assembly: GCF_001406875.1. Lineage (NCBI taxonomy): Eukaryota > Viridiplantae > Streptophyta > Magnoliopsida > Solanales > Solanaceae > Solanum > Solanum pennellii. Next base: position 26,154,372 of record NC_028644.1, read on the forward strand.
GATCAACCTTATAGCTAGGTATGTCAGTTTCACCTTAGGCAAGTGAAACACCTCTTTTTGGTATGGGGTAGAACACGGGATTCCATGTAACACCGATGGTCTAGGTTGGTTATTGCTAATCTTCCTATGCTTTAAGAATATGAATAAAGATATGAATAAGAATTAGTATTAAGAATATGAACTCTAACTAGGTCTTTATTGAGGGATACTACTTAGTGTAGGTAAGGGTACGAGACTTTACCTATACATTGCACAAGTGTGTTCTTTGCGTAGTTCTTGTGTGAGTCTTTTATGTATGATGACTTATGAATGATGTTACGGTTGATTTCACCTGTTCTGGTGTTGATTCTGATGTTATTATACTTTTTACTTCTTGATGTCTTTACTTAGTATATATGGGGGTGTGAGACTTCATATGTACACCGCACAAGTGAACTTGAAAAGGGGTTATAGTTGGTGTTTTCATTGTATGATGTTAATTGAACTCAAATATATTAAGATATAAACTATAGCTATGCATAATGATACTATTTGTCCTGAATATCTCTTTATCTTATGGTATGGATTGATTATGCATTCCTTGAATGTGCATTATGGATTTTAACTTGAACTAACATGTTTTTAACTAAAAGTCCCTTTTTGCATGTTTTAGTGATTTTAATTGCATTGTTTCCATATTTAGTACAAATTGATTGTACTAACCCATATTTCTCTTATTTTTATACCAAGTGTAGTTTGGGACTATAGGTTCTCAATGTGAAGGAAAGAAGGCTTGGATCGCATTCTCCAGAACATTGGTATGTCTCAAGTTCCAAGGAAAACATGATGCCACTTAAGTTCTTTCTATTTTGTAATAGACTTATTATGTACTTCCTATTATGAAACAATTTATTGTAAAAGGTTGTGGTTCCTATTTGAAACTTCTGTGTTGTAATTAGATGGTTGATGAGACATAGTCTAGATACTCTATTTTCATATTACGAAAGATTTTTACATTGATTCTTGAAAAGTTTCAAAATTTTGCATTATTCAATGTCTTATGCAAGGATAATTATGCAAAGGGATTGTATGAGACCATTCGGTGTCGACTACACCATGTCACATCTAGGGGGTATTCTTGGGCATGACAAACTTGTTATTAGAGCATAAGGTTTTGGGATAATACTAGGATTGCTGTCTCTTGAACCATGTCTAGTAGAGTCTTGCTCATGAGTGTGATGCACACGACACTTATAAATGAGAGGCTACAGGACAGTTAAGATATTTCCTTTCTTTTCTTATTGTTGAAGTCGTGCCTAAGAGTCTTAACTCTATAAAGTATTTTTCTTCTAATACTTTTCTTGTGGATATAGGAAATGACTACTAGATGGTCAACCATAAGAAGAGCTGAGGAGGAGATTTAAAATGAAGGATTTCCTCCCCAAGACAATCAAGTCCCTCCAAATGTCCCTCAAGGTGTAAGATTTCTGGTCAATCCTCTGGTTACCACAAATGAAGATATAAGGGCGTCTTTCCTAACCTTGACTCAATTCATGACTACTCAAGCTCAAGTCGTAACTTCACAAGCTCAAGATATGACGACACACACGAATCGGTAGGTTGAGCCCCATATGAATCCGAGTGGAAGTACCATGGCCTCGTGATTGAGGGACTTCACACAGATGAACCCTCTAATGTTCTTTGGGTCTAAGGTAAACGAGAATCCCCCAAGACTTTCTAGATGAGATCTAGTAGATTGTGTATGCTATAGGAGTAACCATCGATCTAGTCGCGTATCAACTCAAGGATATGGATCAATCATGGTACACTCAATGAAAAGACAAAAGGGCTATAAGAGCGGATCACATAAGTTAGGAGGTCTTTAGGAAGGCATTCCTTGATATGTTCTTCCCTAGGGAGAAAAGGGAGGCTAAAGTTGAAGAATTCATCAGCCTTTGTCAAGGACGTATGAGTGTTCAAGAATACTCTTTGAAGTTCACTAAGTTTTCCAAGTATCCTTCGTCTTTGGTGTCTAATCCTAGAGATGAAATGAGTCGTTTTGTGATGGGTGTGTGATGCGAATGAAGAAGATCGTTGGCGACAATGCTTCATGATAATACGGAAATGTCACTTTTAATGGTGCATGCCCAACAAATTGAGGAGACTAGCCTTAGGAAGAAGATAGTGATACCAACAGGGCAAGGTCCAATGAAAGAGGTTCTTCCAAGGGTAAACTTGAGATTCAAGATAAGACAAAGTTTAAGAAGAGATTTTTCAAACCAAGGCTCGTCCTATTCTGCAAGGATAAACAAAGTTAGGGTGTGTAAACCTGAGCCACAAGGAGGAAAATTTTATGGTTCTATGTTGAAAAACCTAGTTGTGAAAAGTGTGGTAAGAAGCATGAAGGCAAGTGCCTAGTTGGCACTGGTAATTGCTTTAGTTGTGGGAAGACTGGTAATATTAAGAGGGATTATCCCATGTTAAGATCTCAAGGGAGGGGTAATAAGCAAGTGGTTCCAATGTCGATGCTCCTAAAAATAATCACTTCTATGCTCTCCTATCGCGAGGTGATCGGGAGAGCTCTCTGGTTGTTGTTACCAGTATGTTGCAAGTATTTTCAATTGATGTTTATGTTTTGTTAGACCCAGGTGACACTTTGTCTTTTGTAACTCCCTTAGTGGTTGTGTAATTTACTGTACTCCATGATATCTTAGATGAACCTTTTTTGGTTTCTACCCCGGTTGGTGACTCAGTTGTAGCAATGAGAGTCTATAAGAGTTGTCCTATCTCATTATCTCATAGTGTCACTTTGTTGATTTGGTAAAACTAGACTTGCTAGATTTTGATGTAATTTTTGGCATGGATTGGTTTCACACATGTTATGCTTCCATTGATTGTAGAACTCGATTAGTTAGATTTCAATTCCCAAATGAGTCCATTGTAGAGTGGAAAGGGGGAACCACTATTCCTAGAGGTCAATTTGGGTCATACCTAAAATCTAAGAAGATGATTGCAATGGGGCGCATATATCACATTGTTAGGATCAATGATATTTAATATGAGGTCCCCTCATTAGAGTCGGTCCCCGTAGTAAGGGAGTTTTCGGAAGTCTTTTCTAATGACTAGCCTGGGATTCCTCCTGAACGGGAAATGGAATTCAACATTGATCTTTTGCTGGATACTAATCCCACATTTACGGGATGGCTCTGGCAAAGTTGAAAGGAATTGAAATATCGACTCAAGGATTTGCTAGACAAATGTTTTATTCATCAAATCATATCTCTGTGGGGTGCGCCAATATTGTTTGTGAAAAAGAAGGATGGGTCTCTAAGAATGTGTGTTGACTATACCCAATTGAACAAGGTCATTATAAATAATAAGTATCCTCTTCCGATAGTTGATGACTTATTTGATCAATTGCAAGGGCCTAGTGACTTTTCAAAGGACGACCTTCGTCCAAGCTACCACCAACTTAGGGTGAGAGAGGTTGACATTTCGAAAATGGCATTCCAAACAAGGTATGGGAACTATGAGATCCTTATAATGTAATTTAATCTAACTAATGCCCCGACGATATTTATGGACTTTATGAATAGGGTTTTCCTGAAATATCTTAGACATTTTCGTTATTGTGTTCATCAACGATATTTTGGTATATTATAGAAGCAAGGATGATCACATGAGCCATTTGAGGATTGTATTGTAAACTCTCAAAGATCACAAATTGTTTGAAAAGTTTAGTAGATTCGAGTTTTGGTTGAAATAGATGGTGTTCCTAGGCTACATATTGTTAAGCAAGAGTGTAGAGATTGATCCAAGAAAGATGGACTCCGTCTAGAATTGTCCTAGACCATTGTCGCCAACCAATATTAGGAGATTTTGGGCTTATCCAACTATTATAGGAAATTAGTTGAAGGATTCTCCTCTATTTATTCTCCTTTGACGACCCGAACCCAAAAGAAAGATAAAATTGAGTGGACGAGAGCTTGTGAGAAAGTCTTCCAAGAATTGAAGGAAAAGTTTACCTCCGCTCTAGTGCTGACCTTACCGGAGGGATATGAAGGGTTTATAGTGTATTATGATGCTTTCCAAGTAGATTTGAGTTGTGTTCTCATACAACGTCATAAGGTTATAACATATCCGTCAAGGCAACTCAAGGTCCATGAAAAGAATTATCCTAAACATGATCTTGAACTAGAGATTGCACTATTTGCCTTGAAAATATGGAGACATTATCTTTATCGGGTCCATGTAGATTTGCTCACCGATCACAAAATTCTCCAATATGCATTTACTCAAAAGAAGCTTGAATATCCAACAAAGAAGGTTGTTAGAGCTTTAAAATCTATTATATGAATTTCCTTTACCACCCTGTCAAAGCGAATGTAGTTATGGATGCCTTAAGTCGAATGTCCATGGGTAGTGTGGACCATATAGAATACGAGAAGAAGGACTTAGTCTTTGATGTAAATAGGTTGACACACTTGGGAGTTCAACTAGTAGATTCTCCAAAGGGTGGTTTCATGTTCCAACATATCTCCAAGTCCTCCTTAGTACTTGATGTGAAGTCTAAGCAACACCTTGATTACATCTTGATGGATTGGAAAGAATCCGTGCTTAAGAAATCCGTCAAGGATTTCTCCAAAGAGGGAGATGGGGTACTTAGGTATCAAGGTAGGTTGTTTGTTCTTAATGTGGATAACCTAAGGATACAAATTTTAGAAGAGAATCATGGTTTGTGATACTCTATTCATCCGGGAGACACAAAGATGTACTGTTATTTGTGAGAGTTCTATTTGTGGAATGGATAGAAGAGAAATATAGCAGATTTTTGTTGGCAAACGTCTGAATTGTCAACAAGTCAAGGCCGAATATCAAAAGTAGGGAGGTTTGTCTCAAGATACAGGTATTGTCACTTGGAAGTGGGAGGATGTTAATGTGGACTTTCTTGTGGGTTTGCTTCAAACCCGAAGGAAACATGATTCTATTTGGATCATTGAAGATAGAATGACCAAATCAACCAATTTTATACCCATCAAGGGTAAATATTTGGTGGAAGACTGTTACGACTGGAGATTACCCCCCTAGAAGTAACACGGCATACTTGACCTCTCTGAGGTCTTATACAAGCCCTTTAGCATTCATTCATCGCATTGTCATGAAATTATCGAAAAATTTAAAATTTTTTCATACCATAACACAAGACTAAAAAGTCATTTAATTTAAAAACCATTAGTACATATTTTGGACACTAAGTATCGTCTTGCCATCATAGACATGGCATCAATAGAATAGGGACACGAACCTTAACAATACAAAAGAACATTTCCATACTATTACATGAACTTAATTCAAACTCTTGACACGGATGTCCTTGAATCATTATGGACAGACTCGAACTTGGGAATAATAATCCAAGCTCTTCATTCTAGGAAAGATCCTTTAGCCATCACCACCTAAACTTGGTGCAATAAGAGGAAGAAGAATGGTATTAGTGCAAGAATGCACTAAGTATGATAACCATTCAAAAATATGCTTTTAAAGAGAGCATTTAGTTAAAAACCATGAATCATGCCTTTTAAAGAACATCATAAGCATTTGGTACAAATCACAATAATGGAATACTACCACAACAACACATGAAGATATTTATCACATTTAAAACACATTCAATAGATCCAATACATTACCTTTCTTTTTACCTTAACTCTTTTACCTAAAGCAACCCTTATGTAATGCTTAGTGAAATGCATGAATAGTGTCCATTCCACCATTCATACCAAAGTATTACCTTAAGGTCACCAAGATGATCATTCATACAACCTTCTTTAATTCAAGCACATACATTCATAAGGATATAATATATCATGAAACACAACCTTCACATAAGAACCATTACCTAAGACATCCCAAAGTCACACTAGTGCAATGTGCAGATAGCATCCCATAATCCTATTCACTCCAAGTGTTCCTATGAAGTCTCCCTACAGTAGGCACATCACATTCCATAATATACAACACCTACATTCAACCTTAGACATAAGACCAACATACTTCATAGACCTCATATAAGAACTCATTCTTTTATCACATCATATTCTAATCCATTTAGTCTTTATGAACCTCTCAAGACAAAATACAAGTCCATACTATTTTTATCACCATAATGAAACCATAGTAAACATTTCATATTTAGAGCTCATTTCATCAAGACATCAGAAGACCATTACTCATAACCCCAATCTGAGTCTACTAGTGCAATGTATATGTGAAGCCCCATAACCCCACACATACCAAGTAAACTAACAAGGAGATCACAAGCATTGCCATTTACTTCATAAATGAGCATGAAAAGTATAGCAAATATCATGCATACTTAGTAATACCTTTATCATGTATACCAGCAATACCAACATCATGCATATCATTATAACAAGTATGTTAACATCATAATGTCATGCATTTGCCACACGCATATACATAAAGAACTCACCCTCGAATACCTTCAAGACCTACTTGTGAAATGTGTATGTAAAGTCCCATTCCCTTACCTACACTAAGCAACATTTCTTAGGTAGTCCTAGTTATTGGTCATCTTCTTACTTCCATTTGTTCATTTTAACATTCGGGAAACTTTTCCATAATCGACGTAGACCATGTGAGCTAAATATGGTATTCGGTGTCATCCCCTCACATCGAAAGGAGGGTTTCCTACTTGTAGAGGTACGGAATATACATCGTAATAGCATCTAGTTGGATACACTAGCTAAGGTTCCTATGGGGGCATATAGTTAACAAATTAGGAGGTTGTTACTAGGAACCATTTGTAGGCTAATTCACATTGTAGTTTCCATCTTATGAGAACATTGGGTGAACCTCGCTTCCTTTGTGAAGGAACACCTCTCATTGTCAAGTTCACTCGGTGCTAAGCTAAATTCCCTTTTTGAAGAGCCTTAAAATCTTTCTTAGACATTATTTCAGAAGATAGGCCTTAGGGGATTAGCCCCTTATATAACTTGTACATAGCTCATGGCTTATATGATGAGAATTGCCTTTCATAAAAAACCAACATCATGTGTGAATATCATTTCACATTATCATAACATTCATAACATAGTCTAGTTTAGAGTACAATTGAGGAAACCTTTCAAGAGACTCTCATTCACTATATTATTATTATCATCCTTTATTAATCCAAATATATGACGGTATACATATGTGAGAAAGCCTTTCACATAAACACGTTTAGACAACACATGTTCATATTTCATTAGTCATATGCTATTAATGCATAATAAGATATAAAGGTGCATATGAGAATTATCCTTTCAATTGACACCATAAACATATCATACTAATAGTTATGCATGACATGTGTGTACAAATTGGTCTCATTATGACTTAATAGCAACATTGGTATTGGGGAAACCACCCTTCAAAGGATCACAACATATTTACAATATCGTCAAGTCAAGAACAACTCACATATAGATCATTTAGGGACTATTGACCACACACCCACATTTCATCATAAGAGACAAGAGCACATTCAACATTTGAATAGACAAATCCTAACATGTATATGATCACACATTTATATAGGGTTACATAGGTAGGAGTCATTTTACAATAGTACTCAATATAATCAATCATGTAGACCACACCTTATCCCAAACATTATCATTCACATTATACTTCATATAATCAATACACCTACATCATGATACTAACATTGAGGAATACATACCTAACCTTCATAGTCATTATCATCATAATAAAAAGTCACTTTACATATATTTCCCTCAAGTCCATGATCACAACATGTATGGATAGACAAGAAGCAAACACTGCCACCATAAGTGGACCAAACCATACAACATCAATTCCAATACTATTGACAAGGATTTAGGTCAACTAACTAATTCTCCAAATCATGATTATCATATATCAATCCTTAACAATTCATAATCGATAGCTAAAGTAGTAACAACATTTAACAATGTATCACAATCTAAGCATAAATCCATTAACATCCAATCAAGTTCACAAAACCCACTTTATAGGCTAAATTGAGAAATTAAGGAGATCATGAGTTCTTTAAGGAATTACATTAAATTGTATTTGGAAACCTTCTGACAATGAACCCATTTTTAGATTTGAAAATGGGAAATTTGATCATAGAAACTCTTTGGAAACTCTTTGATAGAACTCCTTGAATGAAAGGTTATCCAAAGATCAAGACTTACCATACCTTATTGATTGAAGACCCATGAAATTTGAGAAGAAATAAGTTTAAAACCCATCTTCTAGATTTGTGAGATCAATTTGGGAGGGAAGGGTTTAGTTTTGAAGAATGAATTCTAATTCTAGGTTTAGAAGTTTCAACCAACTTAAAATACCCTAAAATAGGTAAAAATAACCATTCCCCAAATACCTAAAACGCCCCTACGCTTAATTGGACTTTTAGAAACATCCAACTTTACTTTTAAACGATAAGACCAAATTTGGGACATGGCTGCGCATCGCGGAGGCACTTCAAATTCTTGGTTCTAGAATTTAATTTGCGGCAGAGAGGTTCGTGATAAGCCTGCATTGCAAGGAAAATTTTTACCTTTTGAGTGAAGTCTGCGCGATGCGCTAGCACCTCCAAAAAGGGGTTGTTTGTTCGCTGCCTTGGTAGACTCCTTTCCAATGCGTGGGCCCTCCTCAAGGACCCTTTGGTTGGTCATTGGGGAGTCGAGCCCGGATGTATTGACTTTGAACTCAATTACTAAGACATAAGTCTCACCTCCACTGATCTTAGACTCCAACGACACGCCGAAACAAGGCAAACATACTAAAACACGCTAGCACACAAAATACTAGCTTCCAGACGTACTGGTTGTTCTTTGATATTTGACCTCAAACATCTTTAAACTAACAATTAAAAGCTGTTTCCAACCTTATTAACATGTTATTGACTCATAAAACTCATATGAGGCTCTAGTTTACCCTATTTCATTTTGAGGTGTACATTATCCCCCACTTGGGAACATCCGTCCTCGAATGATACTTAAAATACTTCCAGCACTTTCAAGGACTCAATGGACCAATTAGCAGATCATATCATTCAACCATTGGTACAACATAATATTCAACGCACCAAACGTACGAGGAACACAAACTTCATATCATTATGCACTCAATGCAACACAATCAAGTAGAAACTTCATTCACTCAATCCTAATGCATCAAACACATAAACATTTCTCATGTTCATAGGTAAACTACGTTGTGTTAATCATGGCGTGACCTTTAATTTTTATCTCATCAAAATAACAATATGGAATAGCCTTCAAATCACACATAGGAATGTAACATTATAACTCATGAGGCAAATAATTAACTCATACTAAATGCACATAAATTATGATTAATATAGAACAACAAAATCTTTATTATTTAAACACAATACCATCAAGGACATACATAACATCCTCATGTTTAGTTATGTTCAAGGAGGAATTTCCTTCTCCTAAACATACTCACATGTTATCATGAATTTAATATACAAGAATTTCACAAAGGTCAATTCATTTTAAGGAGAAATTCTCAACTTATAACCAAAGCATGCTCATACTTTCTTCCTTATGAAGTCAAAATGGTAGATAATACCAAACACATCACAACATTAGGAAGTTATTTCACAAATTTTCAATTTCTTGCATAACACTAGTTTTCATGAACATGCATCATTTAGGAAAATTATTACCATTTATAGGCATACATCAATAATATTAGCTAGATACATGGTCACTTCTCAAAAGTGATCCTATATTAACACTTTCCAAATCACAAAATCACAAACTCATGGAGAAAACTCATATTTTCTTATTTAAAGAATCTCATCACCTCAATATGGGGCAAAAATCACCTTATATCAAAAGTGACTTCAAGAATGTTCTTCAAACCATCTCATGAAGTCAAATGTGCCCTTACCATATTAAGATACATAACAACATGAGAAACATGTAATTCACCAAAAATCCATTTCCGTGAAACAAAATATTTCAAAACATGCATAGCATATAGTCATCTAGGACAAGCATATCACATGGAGAACATGCAACTTATAGTCACATGGTAGATTCCAAGACATGAACAAGCTACTAGGAACTCTTTCTTCTCAAGCTTGAGTAAGGATAGAAGCAAAAGATAGGGATATCAACCTTCTACTACTCAAGTCATCATCCCCCACTTAGGGTAAACCCATCGAGAGAAATTTATCTCATCCAAGAGAGCTTTAACTCACAAAAATTTCTTGTCAAGCACAACATCCCCGTCTTGGGATCAAGTTTATGGAAACCTTTTTTAACATCAAATCATTCCACTCCAAAGGAGGAACCATTTCTCACTAAATTTTCACTACACCCCCTTAGGCGAGAATTTAAAGGAAACCAAAAAAATGAGTATCCGTGTCTCTCAACTTCATATCAATCATCCAAACTGATTCTCAACATTGAGAAGTTCAAGGAAGCTCATTGAAGAAATATTAAGGGTACTCAAAACGTTACCATCTAGGAATATTATCCCCCACTTAGGGTGAGCTTAATCAAATCTTCATCACATCATCCTCTTAAAATTCTTAGGTCGAGGCAAGTCAAGACTAAATGTCCATATTCCCCACATAATATGATTTTACACCATTGAGGATTTTAGTCCTATTCTCATAGAAAAGAGTTTATCAATTCAACATCAATAGGTACCACCCACGCACCACTATTCCTCTAAGACAATCACCTAAATGGAACTCATAAGAATTGAAGTTGGGTTATAAATCTCAACCACCTATAGTCCTAACTAAACCCAAAATTCACCATATATCATTTCTTAAGTTAACACTTAGACCATTTCAACCCTTATCATCAATTTTGGTGAAATCTTTGAACTAACCATGCCTAGGTACAATTTAAGCACTCTTATCAAATGACCATACTAAAGATCAATCTTAAAAGAGAACTAAACTTTAAAGTTGGCCAATCATCAATTATATTCTTCTTCCCATGAACTAAGGGGTAATTGCATCCCTTTAAGTCAACCTTTGAACAAAGCGTAATCCAAATTGATGGAATTAAATGTTACAACCCACAAGTACACCCTAGAAGTTATGGCAAGTCTTAGGTCTCAACATGGAGTACTCGACCTCTTGGAGGTCTTGTAAAAGCATGTGACTTCATTACATAATATCATGCATAAAAGGAGCGAATTTATAAACTTTCTTTAAGAGCAAACCAAAATGTATTTCATAAAAGCGGAAACATCTCTAATAAAATTGTCTAAAAAACCAACTAACTTACATGAATGAAACATCTTGTAAGGCATCCCACATAACGTCTAAAATATAAAGAAAACATAAAGAAAAATAAAGGTTCGTCCTCAAAGCTATGAGGACTCACCACTTCTTCTCTTCTCAAAAATATTGAAACTCTATCCTTTAAGCAACTCTATATTCTAAAGACCATACATGGACAACATGTAGACAATATGTGTTTGTACAATATGTACTAAGTATGGAAACTATATACTAATATAAAATATCTCAAAGGGTTAGTCAACAATACACATAATCATAAGAGATAAAGACATAAGCATATCACGAATATCATAAGCATATTAAGCATCATAAAGCATATAAGAGTTCATACTTAACCCTTTTCTTGCTTCATACTCAAATGAACTTTATCAGAAGCCACCTCCAAGTATACTTGTGCAAGGCGAAGGTAGCATCCTATACTACTAGCATAGCTAAGTACATGTCTTTGGTCATACTTGATCATACTTCACTTTCATAATTCATACCTAAGTTCAATCATACCATATGAGAACTATGCCCCTAGGACATCTCAAAATACATATGTTCAATGCATGTGAAGCATCCCATATTAGTTCACACAATAAGCATATCATGAAATCACCCTCACTTGATCATATCATCATATGAGTCATCTATTATACCTAGTTCATATTTTCAAGGAATTATCAAAGCTAAACATACATCATGTAGGGTTCATGTCTTAAGTAGCTTTAAGTCATACTTGTGCAACTTATAGATGGAATCCCATACTACCATTCATATTAAGTACTTCTCTAAGCTAACCCAATCAAAGCTAACTTATCTTGTAATCTTGTATATTAAGCTCAACATACTACCATAATAGACCCACTACCATGGAAAGCATCTCAACATACTAGCCAAGCTAACTAAGGAAGGATACGACCCTCCTAACCAGCATGCACCCAATCATGTCGATCCAAGCTAACCAAAGGGGAGCATGAATCCTTAACCCTAAGCTACCATGAGAAACTAATATCAAGCTATACCATGAATTACACCTTACATGCAAATCAAGCTATTATTAGGAGAGTATATGCCTTTCCCAAAAGCTACTATGAAATGGTTTTGGCCAAACCAAGTCAAGCTACTGTAAAGTTCAACACCTCAAGCTATCATGATTAACCTAGCCTAAGCTTCCATAAGATTCTGTATCTCAAGATACCATGAGTATTTTAACTCAAGCCTCCTTGAAATTTACTATCTCAAGCTACCCTTGAGATCTACTATCTCAAGCTACAATGAGTAATTCAACTCAAGCTACCATGCCCTTGGTGTTTATATCACTAAGTTTACTAAACAAGAAGTGATCATACAACCCACCTCCAAGCTAACCTTAGTCTGACATACATTGACTCATGTTAGGTTCTTAAATAAACCTAGGGTTCCTCGATGTGAGAACTTGGTTCTCCTAATCATATTCATGTCTAGGTGTAGAAGAGAAAGGAAACATCATCAGAATCATCTTCATCAATACTTTACCCCCAAAGCCCCCACTAAGATGTCCATAACCGCTATGCACAATTACTATATTTAGTCCTTCATGATTCATACTTAATTACATGTTAATCTATTCAATTAGATTATTTTATGGTAATTCTAGTCATACATAATTACGTAGGTTCAATTCAAACTTCCTAGATCAATATCATCTATAATCAATTAGACCTAAATCAATTCACATCTAGGTGATACAATCATGATCCAATAGCAAAACATACAATTGCATTAGGAAGACTAACATAAAACCTCAATCTAGCCTCTAATGGCCTAAAATCACCATGATCACCTTCAAGTTCAATTATAATAATTCACCATGAAAATCAACGAAAATAGTACATAAACATGACATGAAAAAAAAGTGAATGTTACTCACTCTATTGGGATCACAATCACACTTTACCCACATTGCAATCACAACCCTCACTTGTTTGGGGTTCTTTGGACTCTCAATTGTAGGGAAACTATGGGGACTCTATGGATGGAAGAATCCATGTATGAATAAGATTCACATATCTTATATTAGATCCTTAAACCTAGATTGAAACCTTGGTGAATTTGTCCTAAAGTTGCTGAAATTTTTCTTCTTCTTCAATGGTGATTTTGGGAGAATTTTGGGAGAGAAAGGTTTTGATTTGAAATCTAGGGTCTTATTGGCTATTGTGCTGCTTATATGATCCTCAAATACCTTAAATAACTTCCAATAATTAATCCTTTAACATCCCAAAATACCCCTGCAACTATTGGACATTTTAACAAACTTAAATTTGACTTAAAAATGATGCGACCAAATCTGGAGTTTAGCTATACATGTCTTTATATTCATAAATTCTTCATCATTAAGAGCAGAAAAATCAGAAAAGCAAATCATAATCATGGAAGTTCTGGAAAATTTAATAAATCACTAAGAGACACATACTGAAGTGGGGCATAAGGAGATCATTCTTTATCACCCTTGGATTGGAGAGTATACAACCTATTTCTCTTTGGAGGACCATATTCCACCTAATTAGTAGCAACTTCCTTGATTTCTCTCACATTCACCTTTGCCTCAGGGAATTCCCTCATCATGTGGCAACTCTCACCACACCCATAGCAACCATCCCTACCGGGAAAACACCTACCCTGGTGGTTCTTACCACACCTAGGCAAGTAGGTCGAGAATACTCATTCTTCCCTCGAGGTCTAGGGTTAGATACCCTCTCATACTCATTCTTAGAAGCAATAGAATAACCTGGTCGGGAAAGCTTTCGATTCTTAGAATGACCATGTCCATCGGATCCATCCTTCTCCATCCTCCTTCTAATTTTATCCTCATTTTATGGACTCTTCTATTTGTTGACAAAACACCATGAGGCGGGAGATATGAACATCATCAACAAGCATTGTCGTACGACATTCTTCTTGTATTAGTTCAGACACCTCTGTCATGAACCTATTCATTAAATATCTACGGTTTGCTACAAAACTTGGAGCATAATTAGACAAAAGAGTGAACTACAAAGCGTACTACTTAACACTCATATCACCTTGTTAGAGATTTACGAATTCCCCCAACTTAGCCTCTCTTAATTCCCTTGGAAAGAACCTATCAAGGAAAGCCGAGTTAAAAGTCTCCCACTCAATGGAACCCGCTCCTATTGGACTACTGTCTTTCTATTGCTCTTACAAAAGTTTGGTAACATCTTTCAATTGATAGGCAGCCAACTCTGCCTTTTCAATGGAAGAAACTCCCATGATTGCAAGAACCTTATACACCTAATCAATAAACCCATTCAGATCTTCATCAACTTTGGAGCCGTAAAACTCTGGAGGATTCATTCTCAAGAACTCCCTTACTCTAGTAGCACTCATTCCTCCTATAGGATTAGCCGGATCGACCTCTCCGCTATTAGCTTGTGCCATTAAGTCTTGAGCCAACAAAGACATAGAAGCCCTAAATTCCTCAAGAATAACATTCCCTTTTGGAGGGTCATTAGGAACTTGAAGAGGAACTTGATCTTGCACTTGGGGAGGCACCTGTTGCACTTGGGGGGAACCTCTTGCTCCCTACTCCCATCTCCTTCCCTTGTAGAATTAGCCCTAGTGTTAGCCATAACCTAAAAAACCATAGGCAAACATTAGATAAAGAGCCTACTAAAGCAAAACTCAATGGCACGACTTGAAAAAGGAAGAAATGAAACTTCCCCAAGCATCCCATCTCCTACTCATAGTTGTGTCGCGACTCACACCTATGAATAAGGGTCTATAAGACGTGGTTTTGAGACATCCTAAGTCCATTTTCATAACCTTATGCTTTGATACCAAGTTTGTTACGACCCACAAGTACACCCTAGATGTTAGTGAAAGCCTTGGGTTACAACCCGGCGTACTCGACCTATCAAAGGTCTTGTACAAGCAACTTCAGTCCGTTACATAATATCATGCATAAATAGGGGGAATTTAAAAACTTTCTTTAAGCATACACAAAAAGGTATTTCATAAAAGCGGAAGCATCTCTAATATCATTGTCTCATAAACCATCTAACTTTGACACGAATGAAATATGTTAGGACACAACCCACATAACTTCTAAAATATAAAGAAAACAAAAAGGTACATAAAGGACCTCGAAGCTATGATGACTCACCACTTCTTCTCTTCTTGGAAACCTTGAAACTCTACCCTTCAAGCAACTCTATCTTCTCAAGACCCTACATGGACAACATGTAGAAAATATGTGTTATAACAATATGTAATATGTATGGACGCTACATATCAACATAAAATATATAAAAGGGTTAGTCAACAATAAACATAATTATAAAAGATAAAAACATAAGCATATCATGAATATCATAAGCATAATAGATTATCATAATGCATATAAGAGTCATACTTAACCCTTTTTGTCCTTCTTACTCAAATGAACTATATCAAAAGCCACCTCCAAGTATACTTGTGCAAGGCAAAAGTAGCATCCCATACTACTACAAAAGCGAAGTATCTCTCTTTGGTCATACTTTATCATAGTTCACTTTCATAATTAAGACCTAAGTTCAATCATACCATATGAGCACTATGCCCGTAGGCCATCTCAAAACACACTTGTTCAATGCATGTGAAGCATTCCATAATACTTAATACAATAAACATATATTGAAATCACCTTAACTTGTTCATATCATCATATGAGTCATCTAATAGACGTTCATATATTCAGGAACTATCCAAGCTAAACATACATCATGTTGGGGTCACGTCTTAGGTAGCTTCAAGTAACACTTGTGAAACGTATAGATGGAATCCCATACTACAATCAATACTATGTACTTCTTTAAGTTAACCTAATCCAAGCTAACTTATCTTGTAATATTATCTATTAAGCTCAACATACTACCATAATAGACCCAGTACCATGGAAAACATCTCAACATACAAACTAAGCTAACTAAGGAAGGATATGATCCTACTAACCTCTATGCACCCCATCATGTAGATGCAATCTAACCATAGGGAAGCATGAATCCTCAACACTAAGCTACCATGAGAAACTATTCTCAAGCTATTCCATGAATTAAACCTTACATGCAAATCAAGCTACCATTAGGAGAGTATAAGCCTTTCTCCTAAAGCTACCATGAAATGGTTTTGGCCAAACCAAGTCAAGCTACCGTGAAGTTCAACACCTCAAGCTATCATGAGTAATCTAATCCAAGATTCCATGAGATTCAATATCTCAAGCTACCATGAGTATTTCAACTCAAGCCTCCTTGAGATGTACTATCTCAAGCTACCCCTGATATTTACTACCTATAGCTACCATGTGTACTTCAAGTAAAGCTACCATGCCCTTGGTGTTTATCACACAAAGTCTACTACACAAGAAGTGATCATACAACCCACCTTCGAGCTAACCTTAGTCTACCATACATTGAATTATGTTAAATTCTTAAATCAACCTAGGGTTCCTCCATAAGATAACCTAGTTCTCCTAATCATATTCATGTCTAGGTGTAGAAGATAAATGAAACATCATCACAATCATCTTCATCACTACTTTACCTCCAAAGCCCTAACTACAACGTCCATAAGCCCTATAAACAATTACTATATATAGTCCTTGATGATTCATACTTAATTACAAGTTAATCTATTTAATTATATTATTATAGGGTAATTCTAGTCATACATAATCACATAGGTTAAATTCCAACTTCCGTCAAGATCATCCTTAATCAATTAGACCTATTTCAATTCACATCTAGGTGATTCAATCATGATCCAATAGCATAAAATACAATTGCACTAAGAAGAGTAACATAAAACCTTCATCTAGCCTCTAATAACCTAAAATCACCATGATAACCTTTAAGTTCAATTATCATAATTCACCATGAAAACTCCACGAAACCACTACATGAAAACAAGTGAATGTTTCTCACTCTATTGGGATCACAATCACACCTTACCCACACTGCAATCACAACCCTCACTTGTTAGGGGTTCTTTGGATTCTCAACTGTAGGGAAACTACGGGGACTCCATGGATGGAAGAATAAATGATGAATAAACATCACGTACCTTAAATTAGAGCCATAAACCTAGCTTGAAACATTGGTAAATTCTTCCTAAAGCTGCAACAATTTTTCTTCTTCTTCAACGGTGATTTTGGTAGAATTTTGGGAGAAAAATGTTTTAATTTGTATTCTAGGGTCATATTGGCTATTGTGCTGATTGTATAGTCCTCAAATACCTACAATAAGCGCCTATATTTAATTCCTAAAGTTCCCAAAAGACCCCTGCAACTATTAGACATTTTAACAAACATAAATTTCACTTAACAACGATGTGACAAAATTTGGAATTACTGCGTGTCGCGGAGGCATTTCAAATTCTTGTTTCTGGAAAATTTTGAGACAGAATTGTTCGTGACAGCCCACATTGCAGGGAAAGAATTTAACCCTTTTAGTGTCAGTTGCACAACGCGCAACCACTTCAAAATTCTGGCGGCGCGGCAGCTTGCTTGGCCTTCTTTTGGTCCTCCTTGGGGACCCTTTTGATGGTCCCCGGGGCGTCGGCTATGAAAAGGAACCATCCGCAATGAATTTCACCCTCAATCCATCCCCAAAAATATCACTACAAAACACTACGACACACTAGTTCAACTTCGACTAGTTTCCGGACGTCTTGGACGTTCTTGGGCATTTGACCTCCAAACACTTCCAAACTTCATATACTGACTCTTCACACTATATTTATTAATTTTAGGACCTTATAAGGTCATGAATCTCATGTTATTCTCTATCTACACCTAACTAATTTTGAGGGTGTAACAATACTCACCCACTTGGGAACATTCGTCCTCGAATGACACTTTACTAATCACTTCTCTATAGGGCCAACTCTAGATTAGAATCCCAAATTATATGCATTATACCTAAATGCACATATCCAAGTCAAGGAAACAATTTAATTCCAAGCTAAACATAACCACAAATAATTATGTAGAGACCTTATAAAAAGGACTCCTTATTCCCTACTTGGGAATAAGCTATACATGTCTTTCTAATCATAAAGTCGTCATCATTAAGAGAAGTAAAATCATCAAAGAAAATCATAATAATGGAAATTTTGGGAACTTTCATAATCACTAAGAGACACATACCGAAGAGGCGCATAAGGAGATCATTCTTAATCACCCTTAAATTGGAGAGCATAAAACCTATTTCTCTTTGGAGAACAATCTTCCACCAGATTAGTAGCATCTTGCTTGCCGTCTCTCACATTCTCCTTTGCCTTAGGGAAATCCCTCATCATGTGGCCACTCTTACCACACCCATAGCAACCATCCCTACCGGCCAAACACCTACACTCATGTTTCTTACCACACCTAAGGAAAGTAGGTCGGCAATACTCATTATTCTTTTGAGGTCTAGGGTTAAACAACCTCTCATCCTTATTCTTAGAAGCATTAGAATAAGCTTGTCCGGATATCTTTTGTCAATTCTTAGAACGACCATGTCCATCAGATCCATCCTTCTCCATCCAACTTCTCCTTTTATACTTCATAATATTGGACACTTCTATTTGTTGAGTAAACACCATGAGTTGAGAGATATCCATATCATCAACAAGCATGGTCGTACGACATTCTTCTTGTACTAGTTTGGACACCCCCGTCATGAATCTACTTATCAAATCTCTATGGTTTGCTGCCAAGCTTGTAGCATACTTAGACAAAAGACTAAACTTCAAAACGTACTCCTTAACACTCATATCACCTTGTTTGAGGGTTATGAATTCCCCCAACTTAGCCTCCCTCAATTCCTTTGGAAAGAACCTACAAAGCAAAGCCGACTTAAAAGTCTCCCACTCATGGAACCCGCTCTTATTGGTATACTATCTTTCCATTGCTCATATCAAAGTTGGGCCACATATTTCAATTGATAGGCACCCAACCCCACCTTTTCAATGGAAGACACTCCCATTATTGAAAGCATCTTACACACCTTATCAATAAACCTATCCGGATCTTCATCAACTTTGGAGCCATAGAGCTCTGCTGGATTCATTCTCAAGAAGTCCCTTACTCTAGTAGAACTCATTCCTACTATAGGAATCAATGGAACCACCTCTCCTCTATTAGCTTGTGCCGTTAAGGCTTGAGCCAACAAAGTCATAGAAGACAGAAATTTCTCAAAAAATCACATTCCTTATTTGAGGGTTATTATGAAGTTGAGGAAGAACTTGCTCTTGCACTTGGGGAGGAACCTCTTGCACTTGGGGACGAACCTCTTGCTCCCTGCTCCCATCTGCTTCCCTTCTAGCATTAGACCTAGTGTTAGCCATAACCTACAAAATCATAGGCAAACATTAGAAAAAAGTCCTACTAAAGCCAAACTCTATGACACGACTTGAGGAAGGAAGAAGTGAAACTTTCCTAAGCATCCGATAGCCTCCTACTCATAGATATGTCGAGACTTACACCGATAAATAAGGCTCTACTAAACGTGGTTTTGAGACATCCTAAATCTATTTTCATAACCTTATGTTGTTATACTAAGTTTGTTATGACCCGCAAGTACACCCTGAAAGTTAGGGCAAGCCTTGGGTCGCAACTCGACTTACTCGACCTCTCAGAGGTCTTGTACAAGCAAATTGACTTCATTACATAATATATTGCATAAATGGAGAGAATTGAAAAGCTTTATTTAAGCATAAACCAAAAGGTATTTCATAAAAGGGAAGCATCTCTAATAACATTGTCTCAGAAACCATCTAACTTTGAGACAAATGAAATATTTTAGGACGCAACCCACATAACGTCTAAAATATAAAGAAAACAAATAGTAACATAAAGGTTCGTCCTCAAAGTTATGAGGACTCACCACTTCTTCTTTTCTCGGAAACCTTGAAACTCTACCCTTCAAGCAACTCTATCTTCTCAAGACCCTACATGGACAACATGTAGGCAATATGCATTAGTACAATATATACCAAGTACGGAAACTACATACCAACATATAATATCTCAGAGGGTTAGTCAACTATAGAAATCATCATAAGAGATAAAGACATATGCATATAATGAATATCATAAGCATATTAAACCATCATAAAGGAAATAAAAGTCATACTTAACCCTTTTTGTCCTTCTTACTCAAATGAACTATATCACAATCCACCTCCAAGTATACTTGTTCAAGGCTAAGGTAGCATCCCATACTACTACGAAAGCTAAGTACCTATCTTTGGTCATACTTGATGTAATTTTCATAACTAAGACCTAAGTTCAATCATACCATATAAGCACTCTTCCCCTAGGCCATGTCAAAACACACTTGTGCAATGCATACGAAGCATCCCATAATACTTTAAACAATAAGCATATCTCTAAATCATCCTAACTTGTTCATATTATCATATGAGCCATCTAATAGACCTAGTTTCAAGGAACTATCCAGTCTAAACATACATCATGTTGGAATCATGTCTTAGGTAGCTTCAAGTCATACTTGTGCAATGTATAGATGACATCCCATACTACCATCCATACTAAGTACTTCTCTAAGCTAAACCAATCCAAGATAACTTATCTTGTAATCTTGTCTATTAAGCTCAACATACTACCATAATAAACCCACTACCATGTAAAGAATCTCAACATATTAACCAAACTAACTAAGGAAGGATACGACCCTCTTAACCACCATGCAACCAATCATATAAGTGTAATCTAACCATAGGGGAGCATGAATCCTCAACCCTAAGCTACCATGAGAGACTAATCTCAAGATATTCCATGAATTACACCATACATGCAAATCAAGCTACCATTATGAGAGTATAGGCCTTTCTCCTAAAGCTACCATGAACTGGTTTTGGCCAAACCAAGTCAAGCTACCGTGAAATTCAACACCTCAAGCTATCATGAGTAATCTAACCCAAGCTTCCATGAGATTCAATATCTCAAGCTACCATGAGTATTCCAACCAAGTATCCTTGAGATTTACCATATCAGTCTATCTACTACCTCAAGTTACCATGAGTAATTCAACTCAAACTACCTTGCCCTTGGTGTTTATCTCACCAAGTGTAATACACAAGAAGTGATCATACAACCCATCTTCATGATAACCTTAGTCTACCATACATTGACTCATGTTAGGTTCTTAAATCAACCTAGAGTTCCTCTATGTGAGAACTTGGTTCGGCTAATCATATTCATGTCTAGGTGTAGAAGACAAAGGAAACATCATCACAATCTTCTTCATCAAGACTTTACCCCCAAAGCCCTAACCACAATTTTCATAATCCCTATGAGCAATTACTATATTTAGTCCTTCATGATTCATACTCAATTACATGTTAATCTATTCAATTAGATTATTATAGGATAATTCTAGGCATACATAATCACATAGGTTCAATTACAACTTCCTAGGTCAAGATAATCATTAATAAATATCCCTATTTCAATTCACATCTAGGTTATTCAATCATATGATCCAATAGCATAAAATGCAATTGAATTAAGAAGACTAACATAAAACCTTCATACAGCCTCTAATGGCCTAAAATCACCATGAGCACCTTCAAGTTCAATTATAATAATTCATCATGGAAGCTCCATGAAAACATCACATGAACATAATTGAATGTTACCCCACTCTATTGGGATCACAATCTTACCTTACCCACATTGCAATTGCAACCCTCACTTGTTTGGGGTTCTTTGGATTCTCAATTGTAGTGAAGCTAGGGGGACTCCATGGACGGAAGAATCCATGGATGAATAAGCTTCACATACCTTATATTATAGCCTTAAACCTAGATTTAAACCTTGGTGAATTCGTCCTAAAGCTGCTGCAATTTTTCTTCTTCTTCAATGGTGGTTTTGGGAGAATTTTGGGAGAGAAAGGTTTTTATTTGAAGTCTAGGGTATTATTGGCTATTTTTCTGCTTATATTCTCCTCAAATACCTACAATAACCGTCAATAATTAATCGCTAAAGTTCCCAAAATACCCCTTCAACTATTTGATATTTTAACCAACTAAAATTTGACTTAAAAACGACTCGACCATATTTGGGAGTTTACTGCGCGCCGTGGAGGCATTTTTAAATCTTGTTTCTGGAAAATTTCGAGACAGAATGGTTCGTGACATCCCTGCATTACAGGGCAAGAATTTTCCCTTTCAGTGTCAGCTGCGTGGTGCGCAGCCACTGCTAGTTTCTTGCTGGCGTGACAGCTTGCTTGGCCAACATTGGGTCCTCCTTGGGGACCCTTTGGCTGCTCCCCGAGGCGTCGTTATCGGAAGTTTCTAACCTTTACATGAGGATGAACGTAGGAACCATCCGTACATAATTTCACCCTCAAACCATCCCCAAAACATCACTACAAAATACTACGACACACTAGTTCAACTTCGACTAGTTTCTGAACGTTCTTTGGCGTTTGACATCCAAACACTTCCAAACTTCATATACTTACTCTTGACACTATTTTAGTCATTTTAGGAAATTATAATATAATGTGACTCATGTTAGGCTCTAGCTACACCTAACTCATTTTGAGGGTGTAACATAAAACCCCTTCTATCTTTTTCCCACTCTTAGGATAGGTTATATGGGAACTTAAAAATTAGCTATACGGATTCTCCCATTAACTAGCATATTTCCCAATTACCTTACAAGGTAAACACACCATCATGACTTCCTAGGAGTAAGTCTACACAAAACAACAATCCAACACAAGGAGAACTATGAAGCATTACTCATATAAAAAGAGCAACTTCCAACTCTTACTATACATACATACATACATACATACATACATACATACATACATACATACATATATATATATATATA
>NC_028644.1:26178208-26208051 GCF_001406875.1 Solanum pennellii
TATATATATCGGTGCCTAATACTACTCCAAAAAGATACTAGCTCATATGTTTAAAAACAAAACTTTTTTTGTGATTTGAGATAATTGCTCAAAACTTAGCTCAAAGGATCTCTTGGAAATCAAAGTCTCCTCTCTTGCATAGTTGTGAAAGCATTTGTTCTCATAGACTCTATTGGGAACCGGAATTTCCTTTATTGTTTAAATGGGAAATATTTACTCTTTTGAAATACATATCAATATACTCTTTTGAAAAAATGAACTTCAATCTTTACTCTTTACTCAACTTAAAACTCAAGTCTTAAAACAACATTAAAATTTGTAAGACATTTGGGAACTCAATGAAATTCTTTTGACTTGACTTTTTACTTTCTTTGAATTGAATTATGGATTCAAGCAACATGATCTCATGTTATGGATGAATTCCTGTTGTTTAAATGCACCTTAGGGTATAGAAATCGACTAGAAAATATAGGTATGTTTCAAGAGAACTCGTACGGAAAGAAGAGGGAAAGGATAGGAGACAAGGCCTCCCTAGCACTCTGAGTGGCGCGAGGCGCCTGAGCTAAAACTGTAGAGCCTGGGTCGGGGGGCATTGGCTGGCGCAACGCCCCAGACACCTGCCTGGAAAATCTATGAATTTTCTTTGTCGTTTTTCAACTCTGAAACCTCTAGTTTCAATTGGTTCTTTCCCCAACCACTTAGATTCAATTACACAACAAAAATATTCTAGAATCTACTCAAAACGACATCAAATTTGATGAATCTAACTCAAGAAACTTCTCAACAAATCAAACTATGAAGAACACACTAAAAACACTACACAATCCATTAATAACTCAAATTATATACTTTCAAGAACATTATTTCGCTAAAACAAGTCAAGGTTGTAGTTTGAGTGAACGAACCCAACGCTATGTTATCTCACATACCTCGTAGGGATCAACCCTTGGAAAAATCCACAAGAAAGTCTTGAAAAACGTAATCATTCTATGCTTCTTCTCCTCTTCTTTTCTTTTCTCTCAAAACCCTAACTTATTTTTATGAAACATAAATTGAATCCAATCAGATAAGACCCTAACTTAATAACTAAAATCCAAATTCAAATAATTGGGTAGTGAAAAGACCATAATACTCTTCTAAAATTCGATTTTGACTTTCCTTATTTAGACAACCCAACTTTAATGGACATGTCTCTCTCATACGAACTCAAAGTTGACCAATTTGGTGGCATTGAAAAGATAAATCACTGCGATATCTTATAGAACATCTAATTCATTCTTAGATAGGAGTTATAGTCATTTTAATTTGACCCAAAACACATATTTACCTTAACTTAGTCAAATATTCCAAATTTGATTATTTTCTAAAACAATTTCTTTCTAATTGTTAATCTTTCTAGTAGCAGGGTGTTACATCTTAATATCAATTTGATGAAAGAAGTATGTGACCTGTTCAAAATTGTGCATCAGAATTCTACTCCATACCGACCAAAAGTAAACGATGTTGTGGAGGTTGCCAACAAAAATATCCAAAGATTCTAATGAGGACGGTTCAAGGCACCAGACAATGGCATGAGAAGATGCCTTTTGAACTTTTAGGATAACGCACAATAGTGCACACTTTGATTGGTGAAAATCCTTATTTGTTGGTGTATGGGACTGAGGTTGTGATACCAGCGGAAGTCGAAATTTCATCTCTTCGAATTTATCGTCAAGGTGGAAATTGAGGATATTGAACTTTTCTTAAAATGCTTCTCCCACACCAGAAAGAAGCCAAGGGAAAGTTTGCTCCAAATTGGCAAGTCCCATATCTTATCAAGGAAGTGTTAATTAGAGGAGACTTTCACCTTACTGATGTGGAGGGAAAAATTACATTTATAATTGTTAATGCAAATGTAGTCAAAAAATACTATATGTAATGCATTTTAAGAGGTTATGACAAATTTATGGAAAATGGCCCCACTATAGAAAAAAACAAAAAGTCATCTGTTGAAACTTTTGAACTATGTTTGACGTGATTCCGAAAGGATACATAGGCAACCCTTTGGGTTTGGTCATACCATAAAAATTAATATTCCAGTATTTATAGAAAATTGGGGAATATTTTTCTTTTAAATATTGTTTTGATAGAATAGTGTCAAATTGTAATTCAATTTATGCTTTTATTCTAGTAACCGATATTTTGACTAACTATAAGAATGATAGATTCAGTAAGTCTTGCACGAACAATAAAGTATCAGAGACAACATTGTTGAGTTATAGACAAAAAACTTATGAGTGAAAACCCTTGTGGGCACCATAAGTAAAAGAAAAGAGAGAGAGAGAGAAAGAGAGTCTCATAAATAAAAACCCTTATAGACACCACAAAAAAACAAGTGATAAAATCTTGTCCTGTGAAAAACTAGCGGGGGAACATTAAGA
Organism: Solanum pennellii; assembly: GCF_001406875.1. Taxonomy (NCBI): domain Eukaryota; kingdom Viridiplantae; phylum Streptophyta; class Magnoliopsida; order Solanales; family Solanaceae; genus Solanum; species Solanum pennellii. The sequence goes on from NC_028644.1 coordinate 26,180,629, forward strand.
TAAAAGGAGAGAACATCATGAAAATGACTAATTGAAAGAAATCTGCGAAGATCACCATTTCTTGACATTTCTTCATGAAGGATACATAGATCAATTTAAAATTTATAATGGTTCAGATTTTAAGAACTAGACAAGTCAAACGGATCAGGGGTTAAGTCGAAAATGCATGTCATTGTTCACTCAAAGTCGACATATGCCTCCATGATAAGTTTTCTTTCTCATTTTGTTCAAAGGGAATGTCCTACCTTAAGTTTATAGTCTTTCTTGATCAAATCTTTCACATTTGTAAGTCTGATATTTTTCTAGTCTTTTCGCTATTATTTCTTGACAAATAAGGTAAAAGATTGCAAAGCTTACCGTGGTTTACCAAAAGTAAAGATGAGTGTTCGAGTTGGCATATGATAAAGCAAGAACTAAAAATGACTCATACCTTCACTGAAAACTCGTGAAGGAACACGATATAGTCTTTAAAGTCATGAAAAAAATTCATAAGGAAAATTCATTCTTTGAGAAATTAGTTACTCCATGATATTTGGTAGTACCAAAAAATGAAGGTCCCTGGATTGAGAACGAGGAAGCTTTAAAGGTTTTTCAACCAAGGATTTGGAGTAGAGATGGAGAAAATTTTCAGGAGTATGGTCAAGTCATCGGAGCTTCAAGGCACAAACCAACCCCCACTTTAAATTAACAGCTTTCTCTTTTTTTCTCAATACAGGAACAAAAAAAGATGCAGGATTTCAAGTCAAAAGATGAAACATCAAACAAAAAAAAAGTTCTCCAAAGTTTTCACATGTTTTATTGTTTCATCTCATGTTGTTCGCATTCTTACCTCTCAATTCGAGATCTTCCGACAATTCACATCAATTTTTCATTCATCTGCAATATGCATCAATTTTTTTCTCATGTGCAATATGCACCAGTGTAAATTTTGTACAATACGCACCGGTCTTTCTTTCATGAGCAATACACATTAGTCGAAATCTCTTTTAATACATCGATATTTCATTCATGAGCAAACCACACTAGTCCTTCTTTAATGTGCAATACGCACCAGTCTGAATTTTGTGCAATATGCACCCATCCTTTATTCATGTGCAAAACACATCAGTCTTTGTTTAATGTGCAAAAACAACCAATCTCAGTCCCATGCAATACGGATCGATATTTCATTCAAATGCAATACACACTAATCTTTCTTTCATGTGCAATGTGCACCAATCGTACATTCACGTAAAAGACACATCAATTATCTATTCATGTGCAATACGTACTATGTTCATATTATGCATAATACACCCAATCTTATGTCAACTCATAGAAACAATACATCCCTTTTGATTTTCTCATGGCAATACACCTCATTTCTCCTTCCTTTCAAGGATTATACGTCCTAGTCCAAGATTCTCATTTCTTTCTTTTCCAAAAAAAACAATCTTATTCGGGTTGTTCATTTTGTGATATTTAGTTTGAGTTTCAATCATCAACTCAAGTCAAACCATGCACCCAAGAATGATCCACAAACCGTCAAGAGAGCATCAAGATCAATATAAAAAAAAATGCACAGAGCAAGTCAAAGATAAAGACAAGACTCTAAGATGGCACATCAAGTAGGAATCTTGAAACTTCTTTAATGTAGATATTCATAGTTCTCTAGCTCTTTTCTTTTATGTAACTATAGACATTAGATTGTGACAAGCAACTCAAAGCAAGCTTTTTGAGCACAATGTTTGATAGATTCAGCTATCGAAATTTTCTCGAACTATACATGTCTGATTTCTAAAGATTTGTATGCAACCTATGAAGCAAGGATCGATTATCTTTTTCAAAATGACTTCAAAAGGGTTTGAAATAGTCCAAACTAGCCACTTCATTCATTTTTTTAGCTTGAAAACTCTAATGTTTCCNATAATAATAATAATAATAATAATAATAATAATAATAATAATAACAATAATAATAATAATAAGATCATTTTCTTAAGCATGTATTTTTATTTCTTTTTTATTTAGTTTATCTTTTTACTTCAAAATGTTTGAATTTTGTGTCAATGAATTAATTATGCTTTTGGGTTTTGAAAATTAAAATCTGATTAATCCTACTCAATGGGCCTATTTTTTTTTTTAAAAAAAATCAAATGACCTATTGTCTTTTATTCAATTAATGAATTAAAGAAAATGGGGGTCTTGTAGAGGGATAATGAAGTCATTTTCAATAGTTTTCTCTTACAAAAGGAAAAGAATTAAGAAAAAGAAGATATTTTATTGGTTATTTTGAGTGGCTCATTGGGGAGAACAAAAGTGCTTATTGAAAAGAAAAAAAGTTTCATTTGGAAGAAAAAGACCCAAGCGTGCATTGGGCAAGAAATAAAAATTATTTCATTTTTCTCAATCTATTTAAACACTTCCCTTCTTTCATTTTAGAAGGAGGATTTAGGGAAAAAAGATCTTGAGAAGAATAAATAGAAAAAAGGCACTCTAAGAAAAAAAGAAAATTAAAAAAAAGAGAGTACCAAAGTCTTCCAAAAAGAATAGAAATATTTGAGAGTTAGAAAAAAATTAATCTTTTGTGAATTTCTTGGTTCAACTAGTTTGCCTCCTTTATTTGCTTGTCATCACCTTTAGATGTTTCCTTTTACATTTCACAATGTAATATTAAATTAATATTTCATGTTTTTTAAATATTTTTATTAAGGTTTTTATATTAAGTGTCACAACCCATAAATGAACGTGATGACACTCGTCTTATCCCACCAAGACAAGTTAGCCGAAAACTCTAACATTACAATAAAATGCGGAAAATTCATAATTTACTTTTAAAAATACCCCAAAAATCTGGTTGTCACGTGTACAAGCCTTTAAAGTATTACAATTAATCTAAAGAAAAAAAATAAGTCTCAAATGACATTGTTTCTCGAGTAGAACAAGATCATAAATAGGAGTAGAAGGTTTGCTGAGATAACAAATAGCTACCTCACAGTTCTCCACAAGAAGCCTCAGACAAAGAGAAGATAAATATCACCAAGGTCCAGGCTAATAACCTACAAAAAAATTGTAGAAGCAAGGGATGAGTACCAAATCACACGGTACTCAGCAAGTAAATGTCTAAACACAAGCTAAGAGGATAAAATACGGGTACTCCTAACACACCAACCGAACCTCCACAACTACAACCTGCATAAAATTCAGCCAAACCTAATAGTTCACAATTTTTATAGCACCTTGCTCAACAAAAATGATTTCAATAAATTTGCACATCATCAACTACAAACTCAATATTCAACAATTACAACTTTCACAAAAAGTCAGTCACAATATCAGTAATACACAAGATCAAGTTTGTCAAATAGAGGTAATCAAATATCAAGTATTTTCCAACCACCATAAAAGATATAATCATAAAAAATGAAGGATGTCATGTGATGCAATGCAATATGATACCATGAAATGATATGTCTCAGAATACCAACTTCTCTCTCAACAGTATATACATGATACCCCTCGAAAATACATCGAGAGTTCATGACCCATGGGGGACTCGCGAGGTCCATATACCAACACAGACAATCTCCACGTGTCTGTGTGGATGATCTCAATGCACTATCATAATTCAAATAAATTTCGCACGGACGATCTCCACGTGTCCAAATCATAATCATAACTTTTCTATCGCACGGACGATCTCCACGTGCCCAAATAATCATAACTCGATCTCAACACGGACGATCTCCACGTGTTAGACCTTTACTCATACCCAGTCTCATGTCAATGCAAGTGCACAATATGATATCAAATAAAGGAGATGATGCAACATCTCAACAAATCAAATGTCGCTATGACATATAATCACCTCAATTATCACAATATAGAGGTTTATAAAGAACACAACCACACATAATAAAACAAATCAATAATATATTAGTTGATGCCCATATATTTTGGGATTCTCGGATTACAATCCGCATTCTATTGTAATAAACATTCTCATTATAACACCGATACTCGTACCATTCTCAATACATCACATACAAACAAATAATCATATTGTCTTTTATTATCCCTTTTTATCATTAAGATTATTAATAAAGGTGGACAAGTCAACTCTTCCAAATCCCATTACTGTCAAACACATAGCACAAGGAAATACACGCATTTCATACACTTAGCAAGAGTTTAGAAATTCACTTGCCTTAATCTGTAAGAATTTATTCCGGGAATTGAGCCTTTCTCATTTGTCAAACTTTCAACTCAAAGCAAACTATTCACATACATAATCACAATAAACTTTCAAAAATAACAACATCCATATTGTTATATGTCTAGCCTAGACCCAAAAACTCACCCTGAATTCATAATCAACTCCTAATCTTGATACCAATTAACATACTCATTTTCATAGTTTTCAAATTTATAGTCTAGGGTTAAGTTCCAACTCCAAAACTTTCATAAATCTAATAATATTCAGTTAATATAATACACCTTATATTTAAATACCTATCTCAATATACCAAAATTTGAATTGTACTTGCTAACTATAAGAAAATTGTGAAACCAAAATCAAACCCATAATCCCTATTCTTACTTGTGAATCACTATCCATAATCTCAATTAGTTATATGATTTACTTGGCAATTAAGTTTGCACACCATCTGAAAATAGTAAATAAGGATTATACATGTATGAATATTTTATTGTGAGTTTAATTAAAATTACACAATGATTGACATCAAACTTTTCTCAAGTCAGATAGTCTTTAATTAAGTTATTTTACACAATTCCTCTCCTTTCTCTTTCCCCAATCATTGGTTAATAATTACTTCATGATTAACCACTAAACTTTTCACGAGAAACCCGTAGAAAACACTTACTCATCGATTTGGTTAATCAATATTTCAACAACTAAAAGTTCAATTCACCACATACCAACATATAATAATAATAAGAATAAAAATTTTTAGTATACAATGACATCTACGTATAATCACAAATCCACATATTAGTATAAATTATACACGTTTAACCTTAAAATCTACTCCTAATTATATAAAAATTTAATTGAAAGGATGAGAATAATTACCTTGACACCTTAAGATGAAAATATCAATTTTCTCCTCCTTTTTACCCTTTTTTCCTTTCCTTTCTTTTCTTCTTCTACGTAATTTTTTTTAGTCTGTTCGTTATTTTTTTCTCCATCTTCAGCCGTCAAAGGCCTTTCAAGCGTCAAGGGCACTCTGCCGTTCTTTGTAAATTTTATTATTGTTATTTTATTTACTTATTAATTTCCTTTCTTTTATTCTATTTTTTTCCTATTATTATTAGCAACAAAATAATCCTTTGTTAAATCTGAAAATCATGTCACTCATTCTTATGAGTCATAAATTGTTTATAAAACCTATTAAAAAGGTTGATACAAAAAAATAATGGTTTAAAAATTTTCAAAAATGACTCGGAGGGTCGTTACATTATCCACCACTAAAAATCATGTTCATCCTCGAACATAAATTAGGAGAAGGAAGAATAACCAACACAATCAAAAGTTTGAGGTATGACTTTTCTTTTTCAATGTCATGTTTACCTCTAAGAGTGATAACCTCATCTTTAGTCCCATTTCATCAAGATCAACTACCAAGAGTTGAACTTTAGAATCAAACTTTGAAAAAATCCAGAAATCAAGAGTGATTATCAAGCCAGATTCTAACATATGAGGTAAATCTAAAGTGAAACCCATTGGATCATAACACAATGACGAATATTTCCTCACATAACCAAAAAAACATTATAAATTGGTACCGGCTACAATCAGAGGTGAACTTGAACCAACCACCACATACTCATATTGCAAAACCATCCTAGATCTTACCAAGATTTCCTTGTGACAATATAATTTTTTCCATGAGCTTAACTATAAAAATATGATCTTTAGACATCAAGTACTAATCAAGGGAGAATCAAACTTATCTAACCCAAGAACAACAAAATCAAGTAACCACATAGCTAGCGATACACCTAAGCTAACAGAACCTCCATCAACACTCTTAGAAAATTATAAATCTTCATACCTCTTATATAGGTTCTCATAACAAGGGTTGTGCGTGTAGAACTACTTATATACTTCAACTTCCAAACAAAATCAAACCTATCATAACTGAAATGATCAATTCTGCCCAAGGATCTCATCATATCAAGGGACATAAGATGATCCGTTCATCCGATCCACCACTAAGAATTCATGTGGAAACACGCATAATATAAGTACGGAATCATACTCAAAATAGTGCCCAATACGAAGAAGGTGGTTACATAAGAATATACAGAAGCAAGATCGAATTAAACAAGACATTCCTTCCATAGGGCCCATATAAATAGGATTCCATTCATCTGACTCCATCTCTTGATGTTTAACCACCCACAATCAACAAGTCTGATTCCCCATCACAACATAACAAATACTCGATTCATCAAACTCCACATACTTCTCCCAATACTCCATTGAAGCTAACAACCTTAATACCCAAAAACATACTCTCAAACTGTCAGTAGTATCAAAGTCTTTTTAGCAAATACATTGTATACTCTAAAAGTTTCAAAATACCCCCCCCCCCTTTTTTTCTTTCTATATAAGCATTACAAGATTGATAACACTAATTTCAAGTCCAAGTACTTTTCCATTGAGGTACAACAACTTAATCACACCCAATGTCAGCGTCATGCAAACTTTCACATGTCATTTTCAACCATCAAGCACCTCATGCCAAAACTCAAAGAAATATTTTGATCACTCAAATAATTTTGTATACTATAAGCTAGCTCATCACCTCTTCTCACTATCAATTGCCTATGTAACACATCATACTAATATATATTGTCCCATCAATAAATTAGTTTTAATCCCCTCAAAATCCTCATAAACCTTGTATAACTGTTGGTTCATACTATTGTGTATCCATAAGTCACCTACCATAATCTGAAAAAATTAGCCCCACATAACAACACAAAATTTTACACACCTCACTGTTTTTTTTTTCACTCAAAAAAAACCAAGATTCTATATGTAAGGTCTTATTCCTTAGTTTCTCGTAAATTCTTCTTATGACACAAAATTTTGAGTATCTTGAACTCTTGAATACACCAACTCTTGTTTCTTTGGTTGACTCATTTACCAATCTTATCCTTTGACCAACAACCCATGATATTTTTATCTTACCCTCTAAATCAAAACATTACGTGAAATCCCACTTAGGTATAACAATCAAAAGTAACCAAATTTACCACTCAAATTATTTTAAGTCCTTCCAAATGCCCCATACTCAATGTGATCAATCATTTCTTACCCTTTACCAATTTATACCTTGAGAAAACACACTACTACAAATCTAAACTCACAATGAAGAACATGATTTTTTAATTCAACTATGTAACCCAATCATTTTATCTATTTACATTAGCTCATACATTAGAAACATTTACAAATTCACAAATCTTAGCTTATTATTGATCGCCTATCCATTGACCTTGTCACACCCATTCTTAAAAATCCTACGGTACCCGTTACCAAACTGGAAACTATAAAAGAACTTATCACCACACTCGGGTCGAACTTGTAGGTTTCTTTCTCAATCCTTAACCAAAAAAAAATTCAATTTTATTAACATGACACTATTACCATACCCAAAGTGAAAAAGATGAAATCAAGTGTGTTTGAACTAAATTCTCATCACTCTAAAGATATATCTTTGTCCGTTATAATTATAGTAAATATCCTTTTTCTCGATTTCCTCTTTCCAATGACTAAATACATCCCACTAATTCTTTTCCATTTATCACTCTAGCTCTTTTAAATTCTATTCAAGCGGAATTTTCAACACGTCCTACAACTTTTCATACAATCACATTACTCATTAAATAGTGGAAAACCACAACCTTAGATGCTCACAAGTCGTTATTACCATAAAAACCCGTTTAACCAACAAATTCTTATTATATGATTTTGTCTCAATCATAATCCATCACAAACTCCTATTACCATCATGCTTAGTTAGCTCTTGTTATCACCACGAAGTCAATTATTTCATCAATATGACACCTTAAACCCAGTTATACCAATCCAATCCAAAGAACAAACCCACTTTTATCCGCACTTCCTTACTAAAACCTTCAATATCCTTCACATAAGTATACTCTTTACGACTTCCTTTACCAATATGTTTGTCATTCAAATATTGATCCACTTTCTTGGGACTTACGATGAAACCACCAGTCCTCATTTAAAACCTTCTTAATATACTTCACAACCTAAATACATTTATAGTATACCAAAGATCCACCACTAAGATTCTCCTTACAAACAATGCTTAACTTAATTGTCCGTAGTAACAAGCTCGTTATTTTCTCAAATTAAATATGAATGCAATATCAAATCTCAATATATGATCATATGGTACAATTGGTAATTTCTTAAGTAGTTTGTATTCACGCTTAACAATAAATGTATCCGTTTTCATGTACCACTAGTATCACATCATGAAGATTCGTTAGATCCACCACTAGAACACGTCTTACCTATTGAGAAGATTGAACCCAAATAGCCTACATAAATCACATTTCTGCCCATTAAGTAACTAACATACCCTACCCAATTTACTTTATCTCTCGTCTAAAGAGATATGCATCCCTTCGTAGATCAGGTCAATAACATGAGTAACACACTCTATAACTCTATAGAAGTAAGCATCAATACTATTGTAGTAGTCGTTCTATTACGCTTCTTAACATTCACCCGATCTATGAAACTGCAATAGTGATTCTTAACTAAACTTATTCAACCCCATCAAATATGATCACACATTCCTTTTATAAATATATCATTTCCACCTTAATACCAGATTTAATTAACATCCAACCAATACACGACACACGAAATATTCACATGAGGAACTACGCACGATTGATCACATAAATCAGAGTGAATGTAATGAAGCGATAAGAATCAAAACGGGACCAAGTATGCACGATAGAGATCCAAGAAGTGAAGAATCTTTCTAAAAGTCACTATAGCCTCTCAAAGATAAGTACAGACGTCTCCGTACCGATCCTCACTACTCTACTTAGACTCTACTTGTATACATGTGAGACGTATGAACCTGGCTATGATACCATGTTGTCACGACCCAAATTTGGGCGTGATGGCACTCGTCTAATCACACCAAGAAAAGTCAGCCTAAAACTTTACTATTATAATAAAATGCAGAAAATTCATAATTTACTGAAAAAAATACCCCCAAAATCTGGTTGTCACGTGTACAAGCCTCTAAAGTATTACAATTAATTTAAAGAAAAAAAATAAGTCTCAAATTACATTATTTATTGAGTAGAACAAGATCATAAATAGGAGTAGAAGGTTTGCTGAGATAACAAGAATCTACCTCGCATTTCTCCACAAGAAGCCTCTGACAAAAAGAAGAGAAATATCACAAAGGTCCAGGCTAATAACCTACCAAAATTTTGTAGAAGCAAGGGATGAGTACCAAACCACACGGTACTCAGCAAGTAAACGTCTAAACACAAGCTAAGGGGATAAAATATGGGTACTCCTTACACACCAACCGAACCTCTACAACTACAACCTACATAAAATTCAGCCCAACCTAACAGTTCACCGTTTTCATAGCACCCAGCTCATCAAAAATCATTTCAACAAATTTGCACATCCTCAACTACAAACTCAATATTCAATAATTACAACTTTCACAAAAAATTACTCATAATATCAGCAATACACAAGATCAAGTTTGTCAAATAGAGGTAATCAAATATCAAGTACTTTTCAACCACCACTAAAACATATAATCATCAAGAATGAAAGATGTCATGGGATGCAATGCAATATGATACCATGAAATGATATGCCTCAGAATACCAATTTCTCTCTCAACCATATATACATGCTACTCCTCGAAAATACATCGAGAGTTCATGAACCATGGGGTACTCGCGAGGTCCATATACCGATAGAGACGATCTCCACGTGTCTGTGCGAACAATCTCAACACACTATCATAATTCAAACAAATTTCTCACGGATGATCTCCACGTGCCAAAATCATAATCATAACTTTTCTATCGCAAGGACAATCTCCACGTGCCCAAATAATCATAACTCGATCTCAAAACGGACGATATCCATGTGTTAGACCATTACTCATACCCACTCTCATGTCAATGCAAGTGCACAATATGATATCAAATAAAAAAGATGATGTAACATCTCAACAAATCAAATGTCGCTATGACATATAATGACCTCAATTATCACTACTATACCGGTTCAGTAAAGAACACAATCACACATAATAAAACAAATCAATAATATATTAGTTAATGCCCATATGTTTTGGCATTCTCGGATTACAATCCGCATTCTATTGTAATAAACATTCTCATTATTACATCGGTACTCTTACCATTCTCAATACATCACATACAAACAAATATTCACATTGTCTTTTATTACCCCTTTTTATCATTAAAATTAATCAAGGTGGACAAGTCAATACTTCCAAATCCCATTACTGTCAAACACATACCACAAGGAAATACACGCATTTCATACACTTAGCAAGAGTTTAGAAATCCACATGCTCGTATCCAGGAAGAATTTATTTTGCGACTTGAGCCTTTCTTATTTGTCAAACTTCCAACTCAAAGCAATCTATTCACATACATAATCACAATAAGCTTTAAAAACTTACAATATCCATATTGTAATATGTCTAGCTTAGACAAAAAAACTCACCCTGATTTCATAATCAACTCCTAATCTTTATACCAATTAACATACTCATTCTCATAGATTTCAAATTTCAAGTCTAGGGTTAAGTTCCAATTCCACTTATTTCATAAATCTAATAATATTCAGTTAACATAATACACCTTATATTTAAATACCAATCGCAATATACCAAAATTTGAATTGTACTTTCTAACTATAAGAAAATTTTGAACTTAAAATCGAACACATAATCTCTATTCTTACTTGTGAATCATTATCAATAATCTCAATTAGTTACATGATTTACTTGACAATTAAGTTTTCACACCATCTGAAAATAGTAAACAAGGATTATACATGTCTGAATATTTTATTGTGAGTTTAATCAAAATTACACAACGATTGACTTCAAACTTTTCTCAAGTCACATATACTTTAATTAAGTTCTTTTACACAGTTCCTCTCCTTTCTCTTTCCCCAATCATTGGTTAATAATTACATATAATAATGATAAGAACAAAAATTTTAGTATACAATGACTTCTATGTATAATCATAAATTCACATATTAGTATAAATTATATACGTTTTAACCTTAAAATCTACTCCTAATTATATAAAAATTTAATAGAAAGGATGATAATAATTACTTTGACGCGTTAAGATGAAAATATCAATTTTCTCCTCCTTTTTCCTTTTTTTTCCTTTCCTTTCTTTTCTTCTTCTGCGTAATTTTTTTGGGTCTGTTCGTTTTTTTTCTCCATCTTCATCCTTCAAAGACCTTTCAACCGTCTAGGGCACTCTGCCCTTCTTTTTTTTAATATTATTATTTTTATTTACTTATTTAATTTCCTTTCTTTTTTGCTATTTTTTTCCTATTATTATTAGCAACAAAACAATCCTTTATTAAATCTTAAAATTATGTCACTCATTCTTATAAGTCATAAATTGTTTATAAAATTAATTAAAAAGGTTGATACAAAAAAATAATGGTTAGAATTTCAAAACGACTCAGAGGGTCGTTACATTAAGTTTGTTTGATTTAACTAAGTGTATTGTAATTCTAATATGATTATGTTTATTATTATGTACAAATGTATTCATTACTAATGTGGTGTTTAGCTTAATTTATATCATCATAGAATTGACAAGTAACTTGTGTTTTGCTAAACAAGAAAATAATAATTTCAACGACTTTTTTTCTAATTTCTACTCATTTAAGGAAAAATGTTTTTTTAAAGAAATACAAAACTAGTCATTTTTTGCAAAAAATATGAATCTGGTCATATCGTAAATACTTTTAAAATTAAAAAAAAAATAATATTTTTTCTTTAAATAAATATATGAAATTTTTTATTGAAACAAAAATGCAAATTCGGTTTCATTTTGGTTAGTACTATTAATATTAAGATTAGATTGGTTATTTTTGAATTTTTCTTTTAAAAGAGCGAAATGTGACTATTTAGGATAAAAATTAATTGTTTTACTAGAATTATCTTTTTTGAAATTGTATCAGAAGAATTTTTTTTAAAAAATAGTCTTTCACTACTTATGTATAAAAGGGGCTTAGTTATTATTTTTAAGGAAACTTTTTTTCTTTTGTTTTTGTTGTTATTAGGTAGTGGTGTATATACTTTTTTTCCCCTAAAAAACAGATATCATTTAGCACCAAAAAAAAAAAATCTTATTCATGTGTTCATGTTGCAACAAGTTCAATGGTTCATTAATTTTTTTTATCATTATCAAAGGAATTGAGCATTTAATTATTAATTTTATTTAATAAATAAAATTTATTAAGTACCACCATGTATTAGATTACAATAATTTCTGTGTATTACTTTTTTTTTCTTAAAAAAAGGTTCTTTGTGTGCGGCTACGCTCCTAAGCAAATCATTTTTTTAAATTATTGAGTAACACAAATTTTACATTTTTATCCAAAATTATTTTTAGCCAAACATGAATTAATAAAGCGATCATTCTAGAACCACAAGCCATGGGGGTGCCTCACAACTTCCCTCGGTCAATAGAATTCCTTATAAAGCCTTTGTTTTCACAAACTATAAAATAAAGAGTCATTTCCTTTTGAATTAGGAATTACCATTTGAGTTGCAACACCTAAAAAATTCAATTTCAAGTGGCGACTTTAAACATAAAATTTTTCTTCTTTACTTTTTATTGTCTAAAAAATCCGTGACATCCTTAACTATTGCAAATGCAGAGGTGTGAAAAGACCCCCGATCAGCCTATCAAAAATGAAATAATGGAAATAACAAAGGGATCACCCAGAAGCAATAAGGCTCACCAGACAACTTTGAAACACGATTGGATCAACGGAGCGTCGATTGGTTATCCTGATTCCCTATATCTCGTTATAAAAGAATTAGGTCAAATGACGTCAGTACATGGAATGTACGAGCATGCAAGAGGAAATCTAAAACAAGACATAAGTTTGTACTTTATTCATGGTATCCGAAGCTTGTTTTTAATCCAAAATCAATTTGTATCCTAAATTGTATACTATGCACAATGACTAGTTCATCATCCTCAAGTCTCTGCCTCTCAGCATCCTCCATTCATGAACTCATAGACATATGTCCTATAAAATTAAAACCATCAAACTACATAGTTTGGAAAACCTAAATTACTTAATTAATTGATGCAAACATTGAAAGTTAGTGAGATTATTGTAAAGGATCCACCATACTCTGTCATAGTAGACAAAAATTGCTGAAAGATATCGAATCCTAAGTTCCTTGAATTGGAAGAAAGGGATGTCTTGGTTAGAAGTTGGCTCACTAGAACCATGACTGTGGAGTCAATGTTCCTTATCATTGGATGCAATTCAGCAAAACAAATTTGGCAAAGTCATGAGAACAATTACCTACAAGCTATAAAAGAGAAGAAGTTTAAACTGAAACAACATATATATAGTATCAAGTTTGGATAAAAATTGTGGATGAATATGTGAAAGAATTAAAGGGCATTTGTGATAGTCTTACCTCCATACATTCACCCTCAGGTGAAGACAACAAAGTTATAAACTTTTCTAAGGGTCTTGGAAACAAATACAAGATTTTGAGGATTGTTATGCTGGGTAAGCCTCCATTTTAATATTTTACTCAATCTTTTAATGCACTGAGAGGATTCGACATGAGAGAAGAAGATTGTGATAAGGATAACGTCGATCAGGCCTTCGCTTTTCAAGTTCAAAAAACACAAGGAAATTTTGGTAGAGGTAGAGGAAATTATCTTAGAGGACAAAGACAAGGTCAAGCAAGAGGTAAATTCGGACATAATTAAAATAACGACAGGTAGGCAGACAATATGAATTTACTGGGAATAATCTGAAGAATGCATGACCCCAAACAAATACATGTTAAATCTGTGGATGAAACAGTCACACCGTTACCTCTTGCTATTATAGGTGGGACTACTCCTACCACACTCAATGAGAAACTCAACAAAGTTTTTCGGCCTTGACTATCTTTGAGACATCCGACAACACACCCTATATGGATTCTAGAGCATCACCATGTGGTCCAAACAAAAATGATTTACAAAATCCTTCTTTATTCAAAGGTAGAGAATCAGTTTTTGTGGCCGTTGGAAAATAACTCAAAATTACTCATGTTGGCAACAACAATATTGGCACAAATTTACAATTGAAAGATGTTCTAGTTGTACTTGAATTAAAGAAAAATCTATTGTCAGTAAGTAAACTTGCAAGTTATAATGAATGTTTCTTGGAATTTTCTAACGTTGAATTTGTTGTTGACGACAAGAAAATAGAGAATACACTGGCAAAGGGTAGTAGGAAAGGAGAACTATATGTTTTGGATCCCAAGTATGCAGATGGAGAAGTGCATCAAGCTCTAGTTGTCATACGCTCAAATAAGGCATCATATGAAGTCTGGCATCAAAGACCGGAACACCCTAATTTTAGGACTATGTAGGTTTTACAGTCCAATACATTAGTTAGAATAACAGTTTGAATAAAACCTTTTTGTTTGCACCGTGTGCCAAATGGGAAAAAGTTGTAAGCAACCTTTTGAGAAATCAAATAAAGATGAGATTGAAATTCTTGTCAAAATTCATTACGATTTATGGAGTCCTTCACTTGTCACCCCTCTTCAAGGTATCAAATATTACGTGATTTTTGTGGATGATCATACAAAATACAGTTGGTTCTACCATCTAAAATAAAATCAGATTTTTTTCCACTTTTATAAACTTTCAAAGATTGGTCGAAAATCAATTTGATAGAAAAATAAAAAATTGTCAAAGTGATGGAGGTGGAGAATTTACTAGTCAAAAATTTATTGATCATCTTTCTCATTGTGGAATTCAATGAATAATTTGGTTTCCACACACACCTGTGCAAAATGGAGTTGCCAAAAGAAAACACCGGCACTTGGTTGAGTCTGCTTTAACTCTATTGTTCAATGCTAGCGTTCCTCTTCACTTATGACTTGAAGCATTTATGATAATAGTATATCTGATAAATAAACTCCCTCCGCCGGTTTTGAAGATGGAGTCTCCTTTTCAAATGATACACAAAAGTAAACAATATTATATTATCTTGAATGTCTTTGGTTGTATATGTTTTCCACATCTAAAGGATCAAACAACAATAAATTTTAACAAAGAACTTTTCCTTGTGTGTTCATTGGATATAAATCTCTGTATAAGGTCTATATATATAATCCACTGACAAAATAGAGTTTACATATCACGACATGTTATATTTGATGAATATTGTCTACCTTTTTCTTGTAATTCCACACAGGATATGCCGGATAAATGCTACACTTTGTATACATACAAAGAAGTCATTGAACTAAAGAACTTCCCAGGAGATAAAGGACATGATATAGACATTCTTGTTGGAATTAATGCATTCTCACCTTGATTTTTGGTATTTTAATATTGTCTCTTAGTTTCTGAAGAAGTCTTTTACGATTCTGTAGTACATGTATTTAGCAATTTGTTATACATGTATCTAGTTAATTGTGCAAGACTTTTTGTTTTCTATATTGAGTATTATAATAGTGATGTACATTATGATTGTAATCATCTCAAGTGGACTTAACTAGACTATATAAAACTTGAGCATTCTCTAAAGATAGTATTCTCCTTCCATATATATAAGATAGTATCTTTAGAGAATGCTCAAGTTTTATATAGGCTACTTAAGGCCATTTGAGATGATTACAATCATCAAGTACATCACTATTTATACTACTCAAAATAGAAAATAAAAGGTATGCACAATTAACTAGATACATGTATCACAAAGTACTAGATACATGTATTACAGAATCCTAAAAGACATCTTGAGACAAATGCAAATAAAACCTTTTAAATCATGCTAAAAAGGAAAATTTTCTCAAAACCATGCTAAGTCTCTTTTAAAAGACTTTATGCACAATTCGGAACATATACAAACCAATAATCATTACATCACTTAAGACAAGTCCATATTCAACACAAGGCCAACATCATCATAAAGTCAAATTAACATAGATATCATCAACATAAGGTCATATCAACATGAATAACTTCAACATAAAGTCACAACAATAATTCATGTAATAGATTTCATAACATCATAGCATACAAGACCATTACCAACAATCCCATCTCAAGCCTACAAGTGCAATGCTGATGTGAAGCCATAGAACCTTAGAAAATCAAGTAAACAAGGAAAGAGATCATAAGTAATGCCTTTCTTCATATAACATAACATCATGTGTATTCATCATCATATATAGCAATTTGGACCAATAACATGTCCATCAATGAAACTAACATCATATAGGATCATCAAAATGTAAAGTCAACATATGCATTTCATTCATACAATAAGTGAAAGAACAACCCCCTATGACTTCCCTCAAGGTTAACTTGTGTAATGTATCAGTAGAGTCCCATACCCATACCTACACTAAGTAGAATCCCTTTAAGTCACCCTAGTTAGTTTTCACTTTATTACTGTCATTCATTCATTTTACTTTCGGGAATTATAACCTCAACGCAATAGACCATGTGATCTAGACATGGAATCCGGTGTCATGAAACCATACACGGAAAGAAGGTGCTCTACTTGCCAAGGTAGAACTAAAACATGAACATCCAGTTATAGGGGGATCCACTAGCTAGTATTCCTATGGAGGAAACATAGTTAAGGAACTAGGAGATATAATCAAACCCTCTTTATGCACAATTGCATTATAGTCTTCATCTCATGAGAACCATTTTGAACCTACCTCCCCACATTTGGAAGGGACACCACCTCTTATAACTAGTTCGATCGATGCTAAGCTAAAGCACTTCTTTTAAATGTCTTTAAATAATTCTTAATCATCATAGCTTAATATGGGGCATAGGATACTAAATTCTTGTATATCATGTCATTCGTTAATTAGGCATTGCATAAGAATTTCCTTTCATAACAATCCTTCATTTGTGAGATCAACATATCATAGTCATATCATAGTAAGACAGACAAGTGATTAACATTCAACCTTGTATAATCATACGATCTCACAATTCATATATTCAAGACATTTCATCATAATCATAATATCATCATCCTCTTAATTTAATCACGCATAATACTTCAATTGAACATCATCATCAAGTATATATCATTATCGTTGAAGTAAAAAACATAAGATCACAAAGTCCTACCACATAGCCTTCATAAGCCTCCTTCATTGATCATACCATGAATACACAATATTAATTCATAAATTCACTTAATTACATCATATAATATTAATATATACAATAACTAAGTCAATTTATCATCACTAATCAAGTTAACTTTAATTCATAACCTAGGGTTAGGGGAAAGGGTTCAATCATGAATTCTCCCATAAAACTAGGTCAAAGACTTATAACTACAACAATTAACCCATATAAAATCATAATATATCAATAATAACAAAGGAAACAAACATCAAATCAATTTGAAATATCAATTACGAAATTGGATGAAAACCCAAGTTTTAGACTTCATTAGAAACCAATTTTGAAGAGACTCTTGAGGAAAGAGATCCCAAGAGTAAATAGCTTAAATACCTTAGTATTCCTTGTAGTTTTATGGAGAAAAAATGAAGTCTTCAAGACCTAGTGATCCTTGAAGCTTTGTCTTCGATGGAGTCTTTTAATAGAGAGGAAAAGCATAGATAAGTTGGAAATAATTTTTTTTGGGAATTATGGTGGGTTTAGTTAGTTAAATGAGTTTAAGTCTTTATATAGTCCCACACTAACTTAATAAACCACCCCTTAACCCTTAATTAATCACCTAATTAATTAACCAATTAACTCCCTAGCTAAAAACTTGGTAGTCGACTTTGACCTTCAACCAATGAAACCCTAACCTACACCCCATAATCCCATCGACGGCCCGTCCTGCATGGGCGTCGTTTGGGAAAGATAGTGGTATTTTGGAACATTTTGGAAAATGTTTTTAAGTGTCAACCTACGAAGCCGTCGACGGCTAGTCTCTTGGCTCGTGGTTGCATAATGTCTAATTGACAGATTTGGTGTCAAATGGAAGGGTCTTAGAATGGTACTTGGGGAGTCATACCGGATGTTTCGACACTAAACACACTCTTCAATATATTTAACACCTTTCCCCAAAATCTTACTAAATTCTTACTCTTAAAACCCTATGAAACATGTCAAGGTACACTAGCACACATTTCATAATTCTCCAGACGTCATGGTCGTTTCTTGACATTTTGACTCGGACACTTCCTGCTTAGTTTAAATACATTATTTTAGGCTTAGAAACAGTTTTTCAAGTCCTAGTTCATCTAGTGCGGCTCTAGACTAGGTCATGAATATTCGGAGTGTTACAATCATCCTTATTCAACTCCAAGTCATAACATAACTCCAACTCATGAAATAAAAACTCCCTCTTTCTCTTTCAATCCTTAGGGTAGGTTCATTTAGGAACTAAATCTAACTATATGGGTTCTACTATTCTCTAGCATAACCTCACAATTACCTTCCTAGGCAAGCACACTATCTCCCCCTATGAGTAATAATGTAACACTTTGAAAATCTAAGAGGAGTCTTAGATCCTAACATAGGTTCCATGGGGTATAAACACTTTTTAAAGATCTTTTTTGTTTAATATATGTTATTTATGAAGTTTAAGAACAAAAACGTCCAAGAACGTCCATGACGTTCGGAAGTTGGTTCAAAGGGGGTATTAGTATGCCTTAGCCTATTTGACTAGCTTTTATGAGTTGGAAATGTATGAAAATTGGTGAAAAGGTAGATAATAGGTGTTTGAGTTATGTCATGGTCAAAACGTCCGGGTACGACTCCCCAACGACAAACTAAGGGCCTTTGAGGAGGACCCTTGTAGGTTGAGGAAACACTACCTGAGCAGTGTGCATTGACGAGGCAATTAACGGCCCGTGTGTGGACTTACGGGGCGTTGATTCCACCTTTGTCCCACACATAAACATGTTGAGGAATCCCCTTGCCTTAACAGTCTCTGAACTCACCTACGGAGTGGAGTACGAAAGGGGAGGCAGCCGTTGACTCACAGACGGCCCATTGACGGGGTTCCGTCTTTGAGGGGTCTTGAGTTGCTGCACATTTTAATGTTAATTCATTTAATTAATTTAGTAGTTTAAGGGTTAGTTAGGTATTAATGGGAGATTAATTAACTAACTTAACTCCCATCTAAAGGCCCCAACCCCAATTACCCTAATTACAACTCTCAAATACAACTCTCTTCCTTCTCTCTTCTTTCTCTCTCTACTTGAACTCACCATTGAAGACTAGAAAGGAAAAGGGTTTGGGGGGTGGAAAGGGAAGAATTCACCATCAATTATTCATCAAACGTTAAGGTATGTGATCTAATTCACCTTTGAGACTCTTCCTCAAAGGGTTCTTTCAAAATAGATTTCAAATGTAGAGTTTTCTTATTGGTATCTTCCAATTACGAAATTGATATTGTTAACTAAGTTGTTTATGTTTTATTTAACTGTATAGAATAAGATGTAATTGAACTTAATTTGGATTAATTGTCATGGCGTGATTCAAATTGAAGAATGTGATCTTTAACCCTTAACCCTAACTTTGATCTTGATGTAATTTGGGTTGTGATTGATTCAATTGTCTTGCTTATGGGTTATATCACTATTAAGTGATGTAGCTACAATAATCATCAATAAATTGAATTGAATTGTAGTCTTTCATGCTATTCTTGAGAAGATGATCTAGGTTAGAAGGTGAGTTGACCTAGGCATCTTATTTTAAGCTATGATCTAGTATTGAATTGTGCTGTAGTGTTTATTCTATTCTTGTTATCATGTTGAATATTGAATTATGATGTTGAACATCTAAGTTGGATTGAATTGAGGTTTTATTGTAAATCCTTGATGAACTATGAGGAAGACTTGGTACGTCTTCGAATCTCTATCTTTACTTCCAATTGTGATTAATTGTGGTTAAGTCATGATATTATATTGGAGTATGCCTTGTATTAGGATTGATGGGGTGGTATGATGTTGAATCGAAATATCTTGAGTTTGGTTGTGAGGTTGTTAAGATTAAAGGTTATAAGGGTGGTGATGTATACTAATATGCCTTATTATGAAATGCTATGCAATGTGTTAACCTCACCTTTATGAATTGTGATGAAAGGACTTACACTCATACAATTCTTATTGAGCTATGGATTGTGATGATTATACAAGGGCTATACCCTATGACCTAAACTAAGATATGATTAATAATTAAAGTCTTAAAGACATAAAAAAAGGACTCTAGCTTAGCATTGAGTGAACTAGATTGAGGAGTGTCCCTTCCCATATAGGGAAGGTAGGAGCACTAAATTACTCTTGAGTTTTGGAAACTATAATGCATGGTGCATAAAGAGGGTCCCAACTATATCTACTTGTTCTTGAACTATGTTTCCCTCGTACGAATACTAGCTAGTGGATCCACATAGTTGCTATGTTTCGTGTTTTGATACTAACTTGGCAAGTAGTCCACCTTCTTTCGGTGTAGGGTGTCATGACGCTGGATTTCACAATAGCTCATGTGGTCTATGTCGGTTAGAGAAAGATATTCGCAAAAGGTAAAATGAATGAAAGGATTGAACTCTAACTAGGATAACCCAAGGGGTCTAGCTTAGTCTAGGTAGGGATATGGGACTCTACCTAAGCATTGCACTAGTTAGCCTTGAAGGGAGTCTTAGCAGGATATTCTTATATATGTTTATATTATGATAATATATGATATGTACATGATGAACTTGCACATTGTTGATATTATATGTTGATTAGTTCTCTTATGAGTACGCATTAGGTTGTATTGTTAAGATAAGGTGAAGTGCATATCTAAATAATATATTATGTGAAGTTGGACATTGGTTATGGTTTCTTGTTGAAGTAACTTGATTGAGTATGGTTATAGAGCTTTGCTTGGTCGTTGCACTAGTTGACTTGATAAGGATTCACGAGTAGTTGTCTTGCTTATTATTATATTATTTACTCTTAGTACTGCTTATGATGTTATTCTTTGATGATAGAGTTGTAGTAAGTCATGGGTTCAAGTACGTTGGGATACATATTACTTGTTTGAGTTAGTAAGCATGTTTGGTTGATTAGTGTGACTTGTTTGGTTATGTATGAGACTTTTAAACTTGTAATAACGCATGTTTTCTCTAAATGTCCCTTTTTAGCATGATTTATTATTATATGTGCATATGGTCTCATACATAGTACATGTGGAGTATTAACCCCGTTTTATTCCCTTTTCTCCAACATTTTTAGGTTCCGATCATTCTAGTGTTTGGAAGGCGATATTGAAGAAGGCTTGGATTTATTATTCATCCAAGTAGGGTAGGTCCTCAACTTCCGAGGGAAATGCCACTATCTAGCTTATGTACTTGTGATGAGTTTAAGACTCTTTCATTTCTTTCCTTTTCAATTGAGTACTACACTTTTGTGCGACCTGTGTGAGATCTTGTTGGATTGATGTAAGGTCTATACCCAAATTTGATATACTCCGAATAGATGATTATAAGATGAGACGAATTTTATGACTATGATATTTTCTATATCATAATGTGCAATAAAAGTATAAGACTATGTAATCTTCCTATACGAAGGGTCTATATATACTCGATACGACTCTATTATGTGTATGTAGAGGTCTATGTAAACTTCTTTGTATATTTAATGAAAAGTTTTAAATTTTTCCACAATTTCAACCTAGGAATGTAATGACATGAGACTAAGAGGATATTCTTAGTCCTTAAAGAGGACGACGACGACGGTTATGTCTAGGGGGTAAACACAGATCTAACAAACTTGATATCAGAGCATGAGGTTGAATATCATTGAGTTATGTCTCTCTCTCTGTACCACGTCTATGTATGTTTGTATTCATAATTGTGAAGCGTGCCACACTTAAGAATAGAAATCTATGTGATGCCTAGGAATCACTATCTTTCTTGTAAATCTTGTATCGTGCATTAGAGTATACTTATAGTTTTATTTTGCATCTAATCCTATTATTTTGTTTATAAGAAGAATGAACACAAGAAGGAACGCGACACGAAGACTTGAAGAGGAAATTGCCAATGCGTGAGCTCCTCGCCATGATGATCAAGTTCCTCACTTGAAGAAGATGCTAACATGCAGCATGCACCGGTCAATCCTCCTCCTTTGAAATATGATAATATAAGGACCGCTCTTCTTCAAATGGCAAAATCTATCACTACTCAAGAACAAGCGGCCACGGCTCAAGCCCAAGCTATGACGGCCCAAGCAAATCGGGAGGTTGTGCCCGTCCTCATCAACAAGTCACTACTATGGCTTCCCGTCTAAGGGACTTCAATCGAATGAATCCTCCTACATTCTATGGGTATAGGGCTGAGGAAGACCCCCAAGAATTCATTTATGAGGTCTATAAGATACATTTGGCTATGGGGCTATCCACGAGTGAGAAGGCCGAGTTGGCCACATACCAACTCAAGGATGTGGCTCAAACTTGGGATGTGCAATAGAGGGATAATAGGACTCTTCGGGGTGGGCCGGTGACATAGGAGGTCTTCAAGAAGATATTTCTTGATCGGTTGTTCCCTAGAGAGATGAGGGAGGCCAAGGTGGTGGAGTTCATCAACCTCTACCAAGGATGTATGAGTGTGCATGACTACTCTTTGAAGTTCATCCAATTGTCTAAATATGCTCCTTCCCTTGTCTCCAATCCTAGAGATGAAATGAGCCGCTTTATGTCGGGGGTGTCGGATGACTTGCAAGAGGAGTGTCATTCGGCTATGTTGCAGACAATATGAACATATCCTGTCTTATGGTGCAAGCCAAACATTTGGAAGAGGTAAGACCTAGAAGGAAAAGTAGGGATGCTAAAAGGGCAAGATCTTTTGATGGGAGTTCTTCAAAGAATAATCTTGAGATACAAGACAAGCCTAGGTTTAAGAAGTGGGTTTCAAGTCAAGTTCCTGCTAAGTTCCCAAAGTCTAGTGGTGATAAGGTGTCTAACCCTAAGTTCAATAAGGGAAGAGGTACTAATTCACCGACCGAGAAGCCAACTTGTGGAAAGGTTTGCAAGAAGCACTATGGTGATTGCCTCAAAGGGACGGACAATTGTTTCGGTTGTGGAAAAAGTGGCATAAGGTTAGGGATTGACCAAATGTGAGGGGTCAAGACAAGGGTAGTGGTTAAGCTCAAGCAAGTGGTTCTAGTGATGCTACAAAGAAGAACAGGTTCTATGCTCTCCGCTCTAGGGGTGAGCAAGAGACTTCTTTCGACGTGGTTACCGATATATTGAAAGTTTCCCTATTGATGCTTATGCCTTACTTGATCCCAGTGCTACTTTATCATTTGTTACACCTCATGTAGATAAAAAGTTTGAAATTTTTCCCGACATTTTGCATGAACCTTTTATAGTGTCTACTCCGGTGGGTGAGTCGATTATGGAAAAAAGAGTGTACAAAAATTGTCCTATAATATCTCCCAATAAAGTTTCTCATGTTGACCTAGTAGTACTTGATATGTTTGATTTTGATATTATATTGGGTATGGATTGGTTGCATGTATGTTTTTTCTCTATTGATTGTAGGACAAGAGTAGTGAGGTTTAACTTCCCAAATGAACCCGTTGTTGAGTGGAAAGAGGGAAATTCTATTCCTAGAGGTCATATAATCTCTTGTCTAAAAGCATGAAAAATGATATCAAAAGGTTATATATATCACAAAGTAAGAGTCCAAGATTTATACTTCGAAAATCCTCCCATTTAGTCGGTACCCGTAATGAGTGAGTTTCCGGAGGTCTTTCCTAATGACCTTTCCTGTATTCCTCCCAAACGAGAAAATTGATTTTGGTATCGACTTGCTACCAGAAATGAATCCCATTTCAATTCATCATTATCGGATGGATACAGATGAATTGAAGGAGTTGAAGGCTCAACTCAAGGATTTCTTAGACAAGGGCTTTATAAGTCCTAACATTTCGTCGTAGAGTGCTCCGGTGTTATTTGTAAATAAGAAAGATGGGTCCTTGAGAATATGTATAGACTATCGCCAACTTAACAAGGTCACAATAAAGAATAAGTATCCTCTCCCTTGGATTGACAACTTGTTTTATCAACTCCAAGGGGCGAGATACTTTTCAAAGATAGACTTGAGGTCGGGGTATCACCAGCTTAGTGTGAGAGATGAGGATGTACCGCAAACGGCCTTTCAGACTCGGTGTAGGAACTATGAGTTCTTCATAATGTCTTTCAGTCTCACTAATGCTCTGGCAGCATTTATGGACCTAATGAATAGAGTGCTTCGAAATTACATAGATGCATTTGTTATCGTCTTCATTTATGGCTTCTTGGTGTATTCAGAGAACGAAAGTGAACATATGGGTTATTTGAGGGTAGTATTACAAACCTTTAAGGAACATCAATTGTTTGCTAAATATAGCAAGTGTGAGTTTTGGTTGCGGTCGGTGGTATTTATTGGGCACATCATCTCTAGTGAGGGAGTTTTGGTAGACGCAAGGAAAATGGAGGAAGTAAAAAATTGGCCTAGACCATTGACTCCAATCGACATTAGGAGTTTCTTGGGTTTAGCGGGTTATTATCGGAGGTTCGTGGATGGTTTTGCGTCCGTTGCATCTCCCTTGACTACGTTGACCCAAAAGTATAAGAAATTTTAGTGGTCGGAGGCATGTGAGAGGAGTTTCCAATTGTTGAAAGATAGGCTTACTTCCGCTCCGGTTTTGACCTTACCGGAAGGTACAAAGGGGTTAGTTGTGTATTGTGGTGCATCCCGTGTGGGTTTAGGGTGTGTGCTTATGCAACATGGTAAGGTGATAGCCTATGCCTCTAGGCAACTTAAGGTACATGACAGAAACTATTTCACTCATGACCTTGAGCTACAGGCCATGGTGTTTGCTTTGAAAATATGGAGGCATTACTTGTATTGGGTTCATGTTGATGTCTTTACCTACCACATGAGTCTCCAATATGTGTTTACCCAAAAAGATTTGAACCTCCGGCAAAGGAGGTGGTTAGAGTTGTTGAAAGATTATGATATAAGTGTCCTCTATCACCCCGACAAGGCTAATGTGGTGGTGGATGCCCTAAGTCTCATGACTATGGGTAGTGTAGCCCACGTTGATGAAGCCAAAAAGGATCTAGCGAAGGAAGTTCATAGGTTGGCTAGGTTGGGGTGAAGTTGGAAAGTTCTCCAAATGGGGATTTCATAGTCCATCATAACTCCGTGTCATATTTAGTGGTTGAGGTGAAGTCGAAACAACATCTTGATCAACCATTAATGGAGTTGAAAGAATTGGTTCTCGGCAAGTTAAATGAGTTATCTCCTTAGAGGGGATGGTGTGTTAAGGTACCAAGGAAGAGTGTGTGTTCCCAATGTAAATGGATTAAGGAATCGGATCCTTGAAGAAGCCCATGGTCCCATCAGTCCATTCATCCGGGTGTGACAAAAATGTACCATGACCTAAGAGAGATTTATTGGTGGGAAGGTTTGAAGAGGGACATAGAAGAGTTTGTCGCTAAGTGTCCAAATTGCCAACAAGTAAAGGCCAAATATCAAAAGCTGGGTGGCTTACTACAAGAGATCCAAATTCCAACTTGGAAGTGGGAAGACAACAATATGGAATTTGTAGTGGGTTTAAGTAGGACTCAAAGGTCATATGATTCTATATGGGTGGTTGTAGATAGGTTGACTAAGTCCGCTCACTTTATTCCCGTAAAGTCTACTTATTTGGCGGAAGATTATGCTAGAATCTTCATAGATGAGATTGTTTGTCACCATGGTATTCCGTTATCCATCATATTGGATCACGGTGCACAATTCACATCTAGGTCTTGGAGGTCTTTCCAAAATGGTTTGGGTACTAAGGTGAAGTTGAGTACCGCTTTTTATCACCAAACAGATGGTAAAGTAGAACACACTATTCAAACCCTTGAGGATATTCTTAGGGCTTGCATTATTGATTTTAAAGGGAATTGGGATAAGCATTTGCCTTTAGTGGAGTTTGCTTATAATAATAGGTTTCATTCATCCATCTCCATGGCTCCCTACGGAGCCTTGTATGGTAGGAGATGTAGGTCTCCTATAGGCTAGTTTGAAGTGGGTGATCCTTCGCTTCTTGGTCCCTATTTGATTTATAAGACCTTGGAGAAGGTTCATAGCCTAATGAATTTGTTGCAAATGGCCTATAGTTGTCAAAAGTCTTATGCCGATCATAGGAGAAATGATTTGGAGTTTGAAAAAGGTGACAAGGTGAATTTGAAAATTTCACCAATGAAAGGGGTGGTTAGATTTGTCAAAAAGGGTAAATTGAGTCCCAATGAAATTTTGCAGTGGGTTGGTAAGGTTGCCTATGAATCGGAACTCCCTAGAGAATTGGTTTCGGTTCATCCGATTTTCCATGTTTCTATGTTGAAGAAGTGTATCGGTGATCCTGAGTCTGTTCTTCCTGTTGTGGGTCTTGGTGTTAAGGGTAACCTCTCTTATGTGAAAGTTCCAGTTCAAATTCTAGATAGGCAAGTCAAGAAGTAAAGAAAAAAGTAGTTGGTTTTCGTAAAGGTGTTATGGAAAAATCACCTAGTTGAGGGTGCCACATGGGAGGCCAAGGCCGACATGAAGTCCTGAAACCCTCATCTTTTTTATAATAGAGGTTAGTCATTCTTGTTAATACTATAAATATGACTAAGAGCTTAAGTTTCTTCATTTTTGGGTGATGTTTTGCAAAATATGCATTTTTGAATACTTCACAGTGAAGTTCCAGTGCGTAATGCCTTTGAACTTGAAATTTTGCCTTTTTGTTTGTTTTGAGTTATGTTGTGCATTTTTACATGGTAGTCTTTACGAAATTATATGTAGTATGTTGATAAGTTGAACTTTGTGCTAATTGGCTCATGTAATGTATGTTGAGCTCATGTGTGTTGTGAGAAGTAGATACCTCATGATGAAGTGTTTTGGTCCTTATGTGTGGTAAGTGGAGTTTTGAAATTTCCTTGTTGAAAAGATATGATTTATGGTAATGTTGTTATGTATTGTTGTGGATTGGGCTATTGTCGTGAGTCTATTCCTTCGCTCAAAAGAGTTTTAGTGTTGGGACGAATGTTCTTAAGGAGGGGGGGGGGG
>NC_028644.1:26208125-26256386 GCF_001406875.1 Solanum pennellii
GGGGGGGGGGGGGGGGGATAATGTAAAACGTTGAAAATCCAAGACGAGTCTTAGAGGTTAACATAGGTTCCATGGGGTCTAAACACTTTTTTAAGACCTATTTCAATGAACATAGGTAATTTAGGAAGTTTACGAACCAAAACGTCCATAACATTCGAAAGTCGGTTCAAAGGGGATACTAGTGTGCCTTATGCTATTTCACTAGCTTTTAGGAGTCGAAAATGTATAAAAATTGGTGAAAAGGTAGATAATAGGTATTTGAGATGTTTTATGGTCGAAACATCATAGTACGACTCCTGAAGGACCAACCAAGGGCCCTTGAGGATGACCCCTGCACGTTGTGGCAACACTGCATGAGCAGTGTGTATCGACAAGCAGTCAACGGCCAGTGTGTGGACTGACGGGGCGTTGATGCCACCGTTGTCCCACACTTATCCAATTTGAGGAATCCCCTCTACTTCACATTCTCTGAAGTCACCTACGGAGTGCAGGACGGAGGGGGAGGCAGCCGTCTACTCAGAGACGGCTCCTTGGCGGGGTTCCATCTCTGAGAGGTCTTGAGTTGCTGCACATTTTAATGTTAACTCATTTAATTAATTTAGTGGTTTAGGGGTTATTTAGGGATTAAGGGGTGACTAATTAACTAACTAAACTCCCATATAAAGGCCCCAACCCCAATTAACCTAATTAAAACTCTCAAATACAAACTCTGTTCCTTCTCTCTTCTTTCTCTCTCTACTTGAACTCACCATTGAAGACTAGCAAGGAAAAGGATTTAAGGGATGGAAGGGAAAAATTCACCATTAGGTCTTCATCAAATGTTAAGGTATGGGATCTAAATCACCTTTGAGACTCTTCGCTCAAAGGGTTCCTTCAAAATATATTTCAAAGTTGAGTTTTCCTATGGGTTTAATCCAATTATGAAATTAATGTTGTGAACTAAGTTTTTTTATAGTTTATTTAGGGTATAATGGATAGAATAACATGTAATTGAACTTAATGAAGATTAAATGTCATGCATTGATTCAAATTGAAGAATGTGATCTTTAACCCTTAACCTTAAGTTTAATCTTGATGTAATTTCAGTTGTGATTGACTCAATTGTCTTGCTTATGGGTTCAATCACTATTAAATGATGTAGTTACAATAATCATCAAAAAATTGGAGCAAATTGTAGTCTTTCATGATAGTCTTGAGAAGATGATCTAGGTTAGAAGGTGAGTTGACCTAGGCATCTTATTTAAGCTATGATCTATTATTGAATTGTGCTTTAGTGTTTATTCTAGTCTTGTTATCATGTTGAATATTGAATTATAATGTTGAACACCTAAGTTGGATTGAATTTAGGGTTTATGGTAAGGCCTTAATGATGAACTATGAGGAAGACTTGGTAAGTCTTCGAATCTCTATCTTTACTTCCAATTGTGATTAATTGTGGTTAAGTCATAATAATATATTAGAGTATGCCTTGTATTAGGATCGATAGGGTGGTATAATGTTGAATTTAAATGTCTTGATTTTGGTTGTGAGGTTGTTAACATGTAAAGGTTATAAGGGTGGTGATGTATACCAATGTGCCTTATTATGAAATGCTATGTAACGTGTTAACCTCACCTTTATGAATTACGATGAAAGGACTTACACTCATACAATTATTATTGAGCTATTGATGATGAATATTATACAAAGGGTAGACCCTATGACTTAAATTAAGCTATGATTGATAATTAAAAGCTTAAAGACATTTAAAAAAAGGACTCTAGCTTAGCACCGAGTGAACTAGATTGAGGAGTGTCCCTTCCCATATCGGGAAGGTAGGATCACTAAATTATTCTTGAGATTTGGAGACTATAATTCATGGTGCATAAAGAGGGTCCCAACTATATCTCCTAGTTCTTGAACTATGTTTCCCCCCATAGGAATAATAGCTAGTGGATCCACGTAGTTTCTATATTTCATGTTTTGGTACTACCTTGGCAAGTCGTCCACCTTCTTTCGGTATGGGGTTTCATAACGCCGGATTCTACAGTAGCTCATGTGTTCTATGTCGGTTAGAGAAAGATGTTACCAAAAGGTAAAATTCGTTAAAGATTGAACTCTAACTAGGATAACCCAAGGGGTCTATCTTAGTCTAGGTACGGGAATTGGGATTATACCTAAGCATTGCACTAGTAAGCCTTGAAGGGAGTCTTAGGAGGATTTTATTATATATGTTTATATTATTATAATATATGATATTTTATGATGAACTTTCACATTGTTGATACTATATGTTGATTAGTTGTTTTATGAGTATGCATTGGGTTGTATTGTAAAGATAAGGTGAAGTGCATATCTTGATGTTATATTATGTGAAGTTGGACATTGGTTATGGTTTCTTTTTGAGGTCATTTGGTTGAGTAGGGTTTATGGGGATTTGATTGGTCATTGCACTTGTTGACTTGATAAGGATTAATGAGTAGTTGTCTTGCTTATTATGATATGCTTTACTCTTAGTCATGGTTATGATGTTATTCTGTGATGATAAAGATGTATTTAGTCATGGGTTCAAGTATGTTGGGATACATATTACTTGTTTGAGTTAGTAAGCATGTTTGGTTGATTAGTATGACTTTTTTGGTTATGCATGAGACTTTTAAACTTGTAAATCGCATTTTTCGACTTAATGTCCCTTTTTAGCATGATTTGTTCTTATATGTGCATATGGTCTCATAGTACATGTGGAGTATTAACCCCATTTTCTTACCTTTTCCCCAACAATTTTTGTTTTAGGTCGTTGAAGTGTTTGGAAGGCGACATTGAAGAAGGCATGGATTTCTTATTTATCAAAGTAGGGTATGTCCTCAACTTTCGAGGGCAATGCCACTATCTAGCTTATGTACTTGTTATGAGTTTAAGATGCTTTCATTTCTTTCCTTTTCAATTGAGTACTATACTTTTGTACGACTTATATGAGGTCTTGTTGGAATGATGTAAGGGTTATGCCCATATTCTATATACTCCAAATAGATGGTTATGAGATGTGATGACTTTTATGACTATGATATTTTCTATATAATAATGTGCAATAAAAGTAGAAGTCTATGTAACCTTCCTATACAAAGGGTCTATGTATAATCGATACGACTATATTTTGTGTATATAGAGGTCTATGTAAACGTCCAAGATAGAACCACATAATCCTATCCAAGGCTAAGTAACACATTAAGATACCCACTTCATACTTACAAAATATCTCTTAAAGTTATCATAACATGATTCATACATGAATACTACTCATAGTTTATCAACATTATCATATTTATAGTCATAATCATACTAGAACACTACTAGAATCATCCCTTAGGATCTCACATGTGCAATGAGTGAAAGAAGTCCCATACTCTCCCTCACCCTATGTAGTATCCTTCAAGACAACCTTAATAAGATTTCACGTTCTTAACTTGTTCATTTAATTTTACACTAGGGAAATAAGTGCAATAAATGACATGAGACCATGTGAGCTACATAGAATCCGGTGTTCTACATCCACACCGAAAAGAGAGGGTTAACACTTGCCTAAGGTTTTACCATTCCTATGTAGCTATCTAGGTAGATCCACTAAGATAGAGTCCTATTTGGGAAAAAAAAACACATAGTAAAGGGTCAATGAGATTGTTTCTAGAAACCTTAACTTACTAACGTGGAGGTTTCCATGTAATGAGACAACACATAATGAGGGAATCCGGACTTACTAACGTGAAGAAACCCATGTGGGAGGCTGGACTTACTAACGTGAGACCTCCATCTCATTTACATGCCCTTTCGGTGCTAAGAAATTATTCCCTTTAGTAATCATATTATTTAATCATACAAGTTCACATTAGTCTCGTCTACACCCCTATGTAAACATTTATCATATCTAGATCATAGGTCGTTACAAGTGAAAACAATCCTTTCACTTTAGATACCACCTCATAAGTGAGTAAACCATTCACTTAACACTTTATTATAATAATGAGAAACTACTTTCAATCATATAATCGTCATACCATTACATACTTCTATAATTCATAACCAAATCAATTGTGTAGGGTTAAGGATAAGGAATACTAGCATCAACCTCACAACCACACATTAGACATAGAAGCATTACTATCTAAGTAACTCATAATTCATGATTGAATTCTAGAAGAACCAATCAACATACCTCTTTGCCCCTTCCATGCACCTTCATACTCCCATTACCAAGAATACATAACCAATTACATAAACTAGGTAATTTCAAGAAGCTATTACATAATTAATAACAATGTAGCCAATCTACATATTCATAATCAGCACAATTCACCATATCAATTAAATGCTTTCATGAAATTAGGGAAAAACATGGGTCTAGGTAAATCTCATAGAAAATCATCAATTAACAATCAATATATGCTTAAAAACATTAATCATCATAATTTATCACAAATGATTCATAATTTTGCTTTTCAAAGAAGACCCATGTGTAGAAGAAATATAGAGATTTGGGGGGGGGGGGTTTAGAAATCATGTTTTGGAGGGACCTCTTAGGGAAAAGGATCCTAAGAGTGAAATAAATCATATGATATGATAAATCCACGAAATTGGGTTGGAAACTTGAAGGCTCGATCTTCTTCTTAGAGCTCTATTGGTCTACAATGGTGGTTTGGAGGAAGAGAGAATTTGGGAGGGATGATAGTAATTTTTTATTTAAACTTTTGAGACTTCATTTGGGTTTTATAATTGACCTAATTATGACCCTAATACCTTATATAGTCACCCATTAATTACCTAAAATACCTCTCACTTAAATTGGTCTTTTTGTAAATTAAAAATGCTTAAAATCTGATTTTTATGAATATGGAAAGTGGCTGCGGCAGGGTTAATTTCATGATTTAGTTTTTGAATCAGGGTTGAGGAAGTGGACCTAGTGTAGTCCCTGCATCGCGCAAAAAAGTTTGAATCTCCCCGTGTTGGCTGCGCATCGCGCGGCAGCCACCAGATTCTTGGCTGCTCGGATGCTGCTTTGGCAGCCTGCTCGCCCATGTTTGGGTCCTCCCCAAGGACCCTTCCAGTGGTCGTTGGGGTGTCGTGACTGTATGTTATGACCCTATATACTATATTTTAACTATTTAAAGTCTTTTTATAAGTTTTGGACTTCATATGATCCTCCCAAACCTTCACCAAATATAGGGACGTTAACCAGTTCAATTTCTCTAGTTTCCGGACGTTAAGACCTTTCTTTAATTCTATGTCCACCATTCTTATCTAACAAGTTATTTACACCTATTTAGGTCTAAAATATTCATTGCACAACGTATAAGGCACTAGTAAAAGTCATGGAAAATCCGGGTGTGTCACCTTGGCAGCTTCTTGGCCAAGGCTTGGGTCCTCCTCAAGGTCCCGTATGTTGGTTTTTGGGGTGTTGTACCCAGACATTTTTACTCTAATCATATACCCTTGGGTTTTAGGGTCATACCCATTGACATTAGGCTCCAAAAAACACATAAAGTCATGCACAACATACTAGGAAACATCAACATAAAATACTACTTTTCAAACGTCTTGGTTGCCCTTTGACGTTTGACATCTAAACCCTTTAAAATTGACTTCTAAAGCTATTATTCATTATTTTAACAATTCATTAACTCAAAAAAACCATGTAAATCTCTAATTTATGCTAGTTAATTTTCATGGTTGTTATAGCCACGTCGAGGGTGTAGGCTCGGGTCGTGGTAGACAGATTATTTAGCACTCCTCATTGGAAATTCTTCTTCAACGAATAAGAAGAATTAACCAAATGTGGGAATTATAGTTTCAACATATCTAGATAACTTTGGATCCGAATGTCCAGTAAATTCTAAGTGATTGGATCCCTTATTCATGTACATGTCATCCTTTGCTACTTTATGGTACCTCAAGACTTTTGTTGTAGCTTCTTAGTGACCAATTTCGGGGCCACGTTGATATATTCTTATCATTCTGATCGCAAAACTAATATCAGATCTTGTGCAAGTTTTAGCATACATAAAACTTCCAACATTATAAGAGTAAGGAATTGATTCTATTTCCTTCCATTCTACATCATTATTTGGGAAATGCACAAGATTAAATATGTCTCCTTTTGAATAGGAGAAATTCCTACGAAACAATTGTTCGTGTTAAATCTCTGTAGAACTCTTCCGATCTAGCCTTACGGAGACAATCCCAATAACCATTGTGATCTTATCATGGAATATTTCTCTTGCATCACATAGGATGTGTCACCCATACATTTTTTTTACAAATCACACGCAGAAAGTTTTCTTTCTCACACATTATGCCTAAATCATTAGCAGCAAGTAAAATGTCATCAATATACATGATGGAAAATATAGATTTACTCCAACTGAATTTATGGTATATATACTGATCAACAGTAATCTCATTAAACTCAAATGATGTTATGGTATCATCAAACTTTTTATACCATTTTTGTGAGACTTGTTTAAGTCTTTACATTGTATTATTTTGCTTGCACACTATGTGATCTTTTCCTTTGATATCAAAACCCTATAGTTGGTTGTAATGACCGTGTTGGTAATCTTTGAAAAGTTTTGTGAATCTACCAATTTAACTTCTCAATATCGACCCCGAGTCTTTATAATTGTGTTTTAAAAGTTAGTTTAAAGTTTTAGTTAAAAATTGGGAATTTGGTAGGTTTGTGAGTTCAAAAGATTATGTTGTTAATGAAGTGGTTTGGGGGTCTTTAGGAATTTCAAGTGTCGGAATAGTATTCCGCCTATTCCGTTAATCATGAACTGTGAAATATGAGAAAAGGGAGTTGTCGGTTTTAGTTTCTAAGACTTTTTGAGGATTTGAGGTGCTATGTTGTGAAATTGTAAAAATTTAGGTTTTTGGTTGACTTTGCTCAATATTAGGGGTTTGGATGCCCAGATCAAAATTCCACGACTTTCATTGAATTAAAGGGATAATTTTAGGCCTAGATGAGGTCTTAGTTGATTTTTGAGAGGTTTCGAGCTTGTTTTAGCCAATTTAGGCATGAGTTAGTTTTTTTGTGATTTTCAGGAATATTGGGTCAAGGCGACTTCGACTTTATGTCTGACAATTCAATTAAGTTTGTAACATCAAGTATAATTGTAAGACCCCCAAAATGAGTTAGGGTGTCCAGAATCTCACTTGTGCCAATAATATTATTAACATGTTAAATTAATGTTTGAAACTATGCATGATTTATTTGAAGTGATTTGGAAGTCAAACGTCAAGGGAAGACCAAGACGTTCAACGTCTAGTCACCAAAGGGGCCTTATGTGTTTTTATGAGCTTTTATGTGTGTCATTGGATTATAAAGTCCTTATATGAGTAATAGATGTTTATATGCATTATTTGAAGTTTTATGAAGTTTTGAGGTCAAACATCCAAGTACGTCCAAGACGTTCGACCTTGAGACATGCATGTGTGTGTCTTCAGTGTGCCTCGCACATTTGAAGGTGTTGCATGTAATTTTTTGAGTGAAACTGATGTGTAAGGTCCTTGACATGTTAATATATACATTTACGTTGGAAACTCCCATGTACGACTCCCCACGGGCCCCGTGAGAGGCCCTTAAGAAGGACCCAAAGGCTGTCGAGACACTGGATTGGCAGCGTTAATCGACTGAGCCAAATGACACATCGTCAGTTGAATGATGCCCCATCGATGGGTGATCATCGTTCATGACATAGACTGGTGAAGTCTTAAGTCATTTGACAAGCCTCAGACCCAAACAATGGCCAACAAAATGGTACACATCGTAGACCTACTGGGCGTCGATGGGTCCGTCGATGCAGGCTATATCAAACTGTCAGACGACTATTTTATTTAAGGGGTGAATGGGAAATTCACCCCACGTGCTAACCTGACCTACATGGTTTATTTGATAATTTTTGGGTGTATTTAACTAATAAAAAACGTGAAAACCCCATTCCCAATTTTATTCACACATATTAGACTTCCCTCCAAAAATATTCTCGCCAGAACCTCCATTGAAGGTGAAACTCAAGAACAGCTTGGAGCTTGGACTTCTATGGTTTCATGATCAAGTTTTAGAGGTTTTCTTCTACATTAAGGTATTGTTATTCCTTCATCTCTTGTTATCCTTCTATCTAGAGAGTTGATCTCAAAGTTTTAAAAGTAAAAATATAATCAAATATCTTCTTCATCAATCTAGCCATGTGTTCTTTCTCAAATTATATTTAAAGGCTTCCTCATTATGAATTTATGCTAACATGTTCATTGTAACGTGAATTTTAATCAAATTGCATGATGAACCCATGCTCCCTTCAAAGTCTCGATTTAGTCTATGTGTTGGCTTTGTGATCTTGAATGTATATCGATTGAATTATGATTCTAGTATGTTGAAGTGATTATATCTAATGCCTATTATGTGTATTTATGGTGAATTTTTGATGAGTTACCATGAACATGAAGGTTTGAAGGGTTGAATAAGGCTAGTCTATAATGTAGTATTTTGTGATCTTGATCCTAGCATGCTTATTGTAAAATTCAATTATGTCAAATTGATGGTTAGATACTGCCCATGATATCATGTGATGATGACTTATATATTGTTGGTCAAATATAGATTGAGTATTGAAGAATTGATCTCTATTTTCCTATTGATTGTTAAAGCATACTATTCACTGTAATCTTGATTTCTTGGTCGTATTTTCCTACAATACCAAATTCCATGTTTAGCAGCCATGGTCGTAGTATCGGTTAAGGCTATAGTTTCCCTAATGTAAAATGGACAATGAAAGTGAACTAAGGACCCTAACTAGGATAACCTAAGGGTAGTTTCTTAGTGTAGGTGGGGGTATGGGACTTTACCTATGCATTCACAAGTGGACCTTGAGGGAAGTCCTAGGAAGATGTTCTAATGCATGTGTCTATGTATATGTTCCTTATGAATGACTTTGTAGTATTTGCCTACTTGTTGTGATGAAATGCATGATATGATCCTATATGAATTGGTCTTGTTGTATATGCATAATATTGGTCTTAATGACTACAGGATAACGGTTTGTTGACATGAATGAAGTTGTCTTCACTTACTATGTTGATGTATGAATTGGATGATAAGGTTTGTGGTCTCATGATAGGTTTACTAAGTATGTGTGAGGTTATGGGGCTTCACATGTACATTGCACTTGTAGACTTAGATTGGGATTGTGAATAAGGTCTCATAAGGTCCTATGTGAAGTGACATTAGTATATGTGCAAAGAGAATAGAGTTCCCTATAATGTCTTTATGGTCTTGACTTGAAGGTATCTTGTGGGTGCTATATTTCAATGATGGTATGTGTTAGCTTATGTAGATTGTATGTATGACTTCATTGTGGCCTTAAGGTGATGC
This sequence comes from Solanum pennellii, assembly GCF_001406875.1. Lineage (NCBI taxonomy): Eukaryota > Viridiplantae > Streptophyta > Magnoliopsida > Solanales > Solanaceae > Solanum > Solanum pennellii. Next base: position 26,217,523 of record NC_028644.1, read on the forward strand.
ATTCTACCAAGTATCACTAGAGGGTTACTTGGGGAAAAAGAAAGTTAGAAGAAAAGGATTCATTGTAAAACGAGATAGCTCACTGTAAAGAAGAAAATAGCTTAATGTAATATGGTTCTAAACTGAGTTAAATTTAATGTTTGATTTTATGTGATTGATGACCATTGAATATGATTATATGAAGTATGTAAATGATATAATGCTTATTGTATAAAGTCTTTATGACGTTTTCTAAAGAAGTCATAAAGTACGATTTCAAGTAAAATGTCCCTTTTAAATGCATGTTTTTCCACGGTTGTCATACTTAGTGAATTCTTGTACTAAATCCATTCTTCTATACTTTTTACACAAAGTGTAGGTTATGGGTTCATAAAGGCTGTCTCTATGATTGAAGACCTTGATATGTGATTCCCAAGCTCAAGGAAAGGAATCGTTAAGTCCAAGGATGTCCTTATGTCTAGCTTACTCTAAAGTCAATTTATTATTGTACTTATGTATTATGTTTTAAGGTCCGTGTCACTAAAGTTCTCTTATGATGTTGAGTCTAGGATGGAAAAAAGAGACTACAGTCTTTAAATATGTATTATGATATTTTATATATAATGTATGTGTTGTTCTAGCATATGATGTGCTAAGAAAGTTTTAATTTTTCTTTTAAGTATACCTATGATAATGCGATGAATGATAACTATTATGACCTCCGAGAGATCAAGTACGCCATGATACTTCTAGGGGGTGATCTCCAATCGTGGAAAATGTGGTATCAGAGCATGAGGTTTATGAAAGTGGTTTTAGGTTAAAATTCTCATATTTCCATGTCTATAGAGTCTCGATCATCATTGTGAGTCCCAACACATCTACGAGTTAGAGGCTATACGACGATAGTGTCACGACCTGAAAGTACCCCCTAGAGTTATGAGGAACCCTCATTTCGTGAACGGGCGTATCTGATTCTTTGGGGTCTTGTACAAGCCCTTTAACTAGCATTCATAACATAAGACATGAAAAGTAGTGCGGAATTAAAATTTTTCACGAATTAATTAATAAAAAGAAAATCTTTCATAAATACTTAAGAAATCTCATCGTCACAAGCCAAACTTAAGACACGACATATAATATCTTAGGGACACGGACCTTTACATTGAAATCAAATACATAATAAGTCTTAACATAGAGAAACTAAGAAGATAGGAATTATGCCCTCGAATAAATGAGGACACACTTTATCCTGAAATAAACTTTCCCAAGCTTTGCCTTCTAGACTTCAACCTTACTTCCAACCTATACTTAGATAGTATAGAAAATGTATGGAATTAGTACAAATATTGTACTAAGTATGACATATGCAAAAACATGCGAAAATGGACATTTTTTTAAAATAACAACTCATGCAATTTAAGTAAAAAATTCAAGAATATAAAATCAAAACATAATAAAAATCATCGTTTAACACTTAGATAAGAATTTTCATAATACAGTTATCTCCCAAAAACATACATTGAACTCTACTACCATTACAGTGAACAAATTGGAACTTTAACAATGAATCATTTAAGGCATTCACAATGAATTGTACTATTCAAAATCAGTAGACTTCCAAAGCCAATCAAATGAGAAAGTGAACTCATTTTCCATAAGAGTTTCCCTACCTCGGGATTATCCTAAGACTCACAAAGGTAAGACATGAAGGAAGTCTGCATATGCCTCCTTCAATACACACCAAAGCAATCCTTAAGACTACCCCTTTCGGCTTACTCAACTTGGTAGAAACAAGCCCCTTAATAAATGGCAACGCATTAAAAGCCACCCAACAAACCACCAACGTCTTCTGTTTCGGAAAGACTACTTAGTTTAATTAGTAGGTAGCGTCCCATACCACCACCTACCCTAAGTAGTATATTCTTTTTAGAAGGTTTGGCACCAAGTCTTCCCTTTCGGATGTTACTACCTAGTGCAATGTGTAGATAGCGTCACATACCACCACCTACCCTAAGTAGTACGTTCTTTTACAAGACTTAGTTCAATAAATTCTTTTGTGGAGGGTTAGCTTAACCGACATAGACCCTGAGAGCTAGATATGAAATCCCGACATTAACCCCTATCGGATGAGGGATCCTCACTTGCCTAGAGTAAGGTCATTCTTTTTAGCTTTTCATGGCTTTCCCAATGGCTACACCTATGAGGGTGCATAGTTAAGGGATAAGGAGATTTCTACTAAATACTCATTCTCTACTCACGAGGAGTACTCATCTCAAGAGGTACATTGAAATACAACATCTCAACTCACGAAGTGTAACAACCTCTTCTTCATATCCTCTCAGTGTTATAGATAACCCCCACGGATTCTTAACACTTTAAAACCATGGGTTAAGGATAACTAGTGAACACCACATCTCAACTCACGAAGGATATTCATCCTCTAACCTATCTTGGAAACCTCATGGGATGTACTAAGGTTGCTACTAAAAACTTCCTCTCAACTCACGAAGAGTGTTCACCCCAAAACTCCCCTTTAGGACTTAACTTAGCTTCAGTCATTCATTCAAGTGTGAGTATGTGTGTACATGTGAGCACACCTTACACATAAGCTTCACTTCATTTACATTTAAATTCTATACATGCCTAGACCTTCATTCATCACATCACACACTTTACATGCTTCATATAATCATATAAGTCCTTTATACATAATCCTTAACATACTTCTCATAACAAGCTTCATAAAACCCTTAACAAGAATATCTTCATTTAAGCATACTCTATAGCCTATTTCACACATTAGCTTCATAAGGCACATTTAACAAGAATAGCATAATTTTAATCTTCCTTCACATAACAAGACTTCATAGCCTCATTTACAATAAACTAGAAACTTTACATTCACATAATTCAAGTAAACACCGCCACCAGGAAGGTGGACCATACCACTCAGTAGCATTTAAAAATCAAAGATAAACGTCATAACCAACTTACCCTTTAATCTAAACTTTCATCACCTATAAAATTTTCTCAACATTTCATCATAATGTATCCTTTAGGTAAGTAGTTAAACAACAATAACAACACAAGAAAACCAAAGCTCACACTCTACACAAACATGCTCATTTAACCCATTTCTTAAGCCAACATTTGAAGAAAAGTTTTGTCATGATTTCACTGTAGTTTTAGCCTAAAAACCACCAACTAAACTTAGAAATATCATTAATAAGTTATTCAAAACGTTTTCATGCAAGGCCCATATTTAGAGTTAAAGAAAGAAGAAACTAGGATTGAGAACCCATTTTGAAAGTTCATTAGAAGGGACTCCTTGAATAGAAGAGAGTTCAAGGATGGATACCATACCTCACATCGAATAAATACCAAACATTTTATATGAAGAAACAACATCAACATCCCTCCTAGCATTTCTTCACTTCTAGCTTCCATGGCGACTTGAGAGAGTCTTCTAAGAGAGAGGGGTTTTTGGTTTTAGGAAAAAGGGTCTAAAATGAGGTCTTATGATTTAGAATACTTTAATATACCTAATAAACCCTAAAACTAACATCCTAGGGTCATAAAAGACTTGGGGTGAATTTACCAAACACCCCAAGTAAAGGCAGCCACTTAACAATTTTTGATCCCCCACACACGAGACTTAACCAACGGACCGTCTGTGCATCAACGGACTGTTGGTGGAGTCTCGTGGGTTGACACTCAAATCTAAATGGGGCCTTTCAATCTTCACGTGCAGGGACAATCTACGCCCTATATCTACGTACCATTGGTGTACCAACAGACCTTCCTTAGGGTCGTCGTTTTGTCACTGCTTTTGTAGCTTGTTACCATGTCTTGGGCCCTTCATCAAGGGCCCCTTGTGGGACCTACGTGGGGTCGTTCCCGGATGTTAAACCCCTAAACTAAGTCGTCTAGGTATTAGGAACATCTTGTGCAAGTTTCAAGGAAAACGAACACGTAAAACTCACTCAAACACCTCAAGACACACAAGCTCTATCTAAGGCACACTTTCGAACGTCATGGACGTTTGACCTCCAAACTTTATCAAACTTCACACACTGCATAATAACAAAAAATTAAATCATTGTAACTTTAAATTAACTCAAGAAACACTCATTAGGCTCTAGTTCACCTTTGTTCATTTTGGGGCGTTACATTCTCCCCCACTTGGAATAACATTCGTCCTCAAATGTCACTAAAACTTCAAGAATAACAAGGAGTCACTTAGAATCAAATAACACATTACAATAAAGTGTCAAAAACTCAAAGTCAAAGCATCAACAAGCAAGGGGCATCATTTCACATTTTCAAACACTTAGCAACATAAGCACTTTTAGCAAAACTTCATAAACTTCAAAACTCATTCTTAACCTTCTTTAATGGAGGAACTACATTCTCCAACATTAAACATGCTCAAATAAAACACTTTTGCACACATTTAAACTTCAATTAAAAACAAAACAAATTTTCTCAAAATCCACAAAACTTACAGTGAATATCACGGTACACAGGCAACCTTGCAAAACTTCACAAATTCAACTCACTTTTATTTCTTCACTCATGGAGGAACGACCTTATCCAACAACAAACATGGTTATAAACATCATTTCTAACCACATTGTAATCATTGTTCATGAAAAATGAAATTTTCTCAAAATTTGAACTTCATTTTAGTGAATTCAAAATCATCACTATGTGAGATTCTTAAAAGTTTCATAATGCACATTTCAAGCAACTTTAACAAAATGTCATAACACTATGAGGGACAAGACCACACTAACTTACTCCAAAGAGACTAGGTAAGTTTCAGTGAGTGCAATGTGAGAGTCGCATCTCATACTACCACCCCCACTAAGTGACCGTTGAGGATTCTCTTGCACTAAGTTCATTCCATGCCATTTTACTAAACTCACTGTCCCCCACTTAGGATAAAGCCATCCTCAAGGGGTCATACTTCAAAGCACCATTATTCCTCTCATAAGGTAGTAACTCACACTACTCTCAACTCGTATACACCAAGATTAAAAATAAACCTTACAAGTTAAACATAACACTTTCCTCTTAGGATTCAAGCCTAAACAAACTCTCTTAAACATCACTTTATTCAACTCTTAGGCATCACTTAACTCAATTTCATGGAACAAAACATCCTCACTAGATATTCATACCACATTTCCATCTTAGTGTAAGCCTAGACCACAACATCCACCAATCAAAAGAACAACTATGAAACATAAGTTACACAAGGGAGTTGCCTTCAACTTCTAATATATCTTCACATTCTCTAAACATTTCCTCAAGTTCACACCATAAAGCATATCTACAATCATTAAAAATAATCACAAGATAACTCATTTATTCTCAAAAGCACTTTATTCATTATTATAACTCTTACTATTCTTAGAACTACATTACCATAAAGTTTCTCATCACAACACTCCCAACCTTAAAATTCACACCTAGACATAAATGGCATCGCATCCCAAATTTCAAAACATACCTTCACATCTACTCTTTTAGACACAAAACAATCAAAACATCAAAACTCACCTTTTCTATCCCTAAAACATAGAAACATCTCTACTTCCAAGCAATCACACCTAGAAGACCACCGGACTAGGGAACATAAGAGAGAGAGGCCTTATGGAGTTAATTTCTATGGCACGATACAACAGTAACGAAGAAAGTTAAACTCTATCGTCCTATAGCCTCTTGTCCATGGAAATGTTGCGACTCACACAATTGATCAAGATACTACTAGACATGGCTTGTGAGACTTTTAGACCTTACATTATTTCCCAAAAACTTATGATCTGATACCAAGTCTGTCATGACACTAAAGTACCCCCTAGAAGCTAGGAGGAACCCTCGTTTCATGAAACGACGTACCTAACACTTTGCGGTCTTGTACAAGCCCTTTACCTAGCATTTATTACTTAAGACATGAATAGTATTGTAGAATTAAAACTTTTCACGAATAAATTAATAAAAAGGAAATCTTTCATAAATATATAAGAAATCTTATCGTCACAAGCCAAACTTAAGACACGACATACAATATCTTAGGGACATGACCGTTTACATTAAAATCAAATACATAATAAGTATTAACATAAAGAAACTAAGATGATAGGAATTATGACCTCGAATAAATGAGGATACACTTTATCTTGAGAGGAACTTTCCCAAGCTTTTCCTTCTAGACTTTAACCTTGCTTCCAACCTATACTTAGATAGTATAGAAAATGTATAGGGTTAGCACAAATAATGTACTAAAGTATGGCATATGCAAAAACATGCGAAAAGAGACATTTTTGTAAAATAACAATTCATGCAATTTTGAGTAAAACATTCAAGAATATAAAAGAAAAACATCATAAGAATCATCATTTAACACATGGAGAAAAATTTTCATAATTTTAACAAAAAAGAAGCATTTAGAGTAAACTCCCAAAAACATACAGTGAACAAATTGGAACATTAACAATGAACAGTTTAAGGCATTCACAATGAATTATCCTATTCTAAATGAGTATACTTTCAAGGCCAAGCGAAAGAGAAATCGAACTCATTTTCTGTAAGAGTTTCCCTTCCTTGGGATTATCCTAAGACTCACTAAGGTAAGACATGAAGGAAGTATACATATGCCTCCTTCAATACACACCAAAGCAATCCTTAAGACTACCCCTTTCGGCTTACTCAACTCGGGAGAAACAAGCCTCTCAATCAATGACAAGACATTAAAAGACACCCAATAAACCACCAAAGTCTTCCCTTTCAGGATGACTACTTATTGCAATGAGTAGGTAGCGTCCCATACAACTACCTACCTTAAGTAGTACATTCTTTTAAAAGGTTTGGCACCAAGTCTTCCCTTTTGGAAGGTCCTACCTAGTGCAGTCAATAGATACCATCCCATACCACCACCTACCATAAGTAGTATGTTCTATTAGAAGACTTAGTTCAATCAATTCTTTTTTGGAGCGTTAGCTCAACCGACAGAGACCATGAGAGCTAGACATGAGATCCTGACATTAACCCCTATCAGATGTGGGATACTCACTTTTCTAGAATAAGGTCATTAATTTTAACTTTTACATGGCTTTTCCAATAGCTACACCTATGAGTGTGCATAGTTAAAGGATAAGGAGATTTCTACTATGTACTCATTCTCTACTCACGAGGAGTACTCATCTCAAAAGGTATATTTGAATACAACATCTCAACTCACGAAGTGTAACCACCTCTTCTTCATATTCTCTCGGTGCTAGACATAACCCACACGGATTCTAAACACTTCATAACCATAGGTTAAGGATAACTAGTGAACACCATTTCTCAACTCACTAAGGGTATTCATCCTCTAACCTATCTTGGAAACCTCATGGGATGTACTTAGTTTGCAACTAAAAACTTCCTCTCAACTCAAGAAGAGTGTTCACCCCAAAACACCCCTTTAGGACTTAACTTAGGTGCATTCAGTCATTCAAGTGTAAGTGTGTGTACATGTGAGCACACCTTGCACATAAGCTTCATTTCATTTACATTTAACTGTTATACATGCCTGGACCTTCATTCATAACATCACACACTTTACATGCTTCGTTTAATCATATAAGTCCTTTGTACATAATACTTAGCATACTTCTCATAACAAGCTTCATAAAACACTTAACAAGAATATCTTCATTTAAGCATACTCTCTAGCCTATTTCACACATTAGCTTCATAAGGAACATTTAACAAGAATAGCATAATTTTAATCTTACTTCACATAAAAATCCTTCATAGCCTCATTCACAATAAACTAGTAACTTTACATTCATACAATTCAAGTAAACACCTCCACCAAGAATGTGTACTATACCACTCAATAGCATTTCAAAATCAAAGATAAACATCATAACCAACCTACCCTTTAATCAGAGATTTCATCACCTATAACATTTTCTAAACATTTCATCATAATGTAGCCCTTAGGGAAGTAGCTAACCAACAATAACAACACAAGAAAACCAAAGATCATTCTCTACACAAACATGCTCATTTAGCCCATTTCTTAAGCCAACATTTGAAGAAAAGTTTTATCATGATTTTATTTTATTTTTAGACTTAAAACCACAAAATAAACTTATAAATATCACTTATAGGTCATTCAAAACGTTTTCATGCAAGACTCATATTTAGAGTCGAAGATAGAAGAAACTAGGGTTGAGAACCCATTTTGAAAATTCATTAGAAGGAACTCCTTGAATGGAAGAGAGTTCAAGGATGGATACCAAATCCACACTCTTAGATAGACATTTGAGACACATTCATACAAGAAGGATTTCATGTGAGTACCATTATCCATAGGACCTATAAATTACACTAAGTGCAATGTGAGAGTAGCATCCCATACTACTAAACCCACTTAGTTCTCATTGAGGATTCCCTTAGATTAAGACCCTACATTTGTCACTTCTAAGTACTTCACATAAATCTTTGTTTTACATAATTCGTTCACATTAGACCTTAAGTTATCTAACTTCATTTACAACACATGATAGAACACACCAAGACTTCCCATTCGAAAGGTCTACTTAGTGCAATGGATAGATAGCGTCTCTTACCACCACCTACCCTAAGTAGTACGTTCTTTTAGGAGACTTAGTTCATATATTTAATATAACACACACCAAGACTCCCCTTTCGGAAGGTTTACTTAGTGCAATGTATAGATAGCGTCTCATACCACAACCTACCCTAAGTAGTATGTTCTTTTAGGAGACTTAGTTCTTGCATTCTTTTGTGGGGAAATAGCTTTAATCGACATATACCATGAGAGTTAGACATGGAATCCTGATACTACCCTTATCGGATGAGGTTCCCCCCACTTGCCTAGGGTGGGGTCATTCTCTTAGCTTTTATATGGCTTTGTCCAATAGCTACACCTATGCGGGCGCATATTTAAGGTATAAAGAGATTGCTACTAAGTAACTCGCTTTCTACTAACTAGGAGTACTCATCACAAGAGGTAAATTGGGTATGACATCTCTACCCACAATGTGCACCCACCCCTTCTTCATATCCTCTCGGCGCTAAGAATAATTTCCCTCACAAAGTCTTACACATTCATTATTAAAGGTCAAGGATAACTTTTGTACATCCCATCTCAAATCACAATGGGTATTCATCCTCCAAACTACATAAGAAAGCTCTTGGGAGTAGTGAGGTTGCTACTAAGCAATTCATCTCAACTCATAATGTGTGCTCACCCCAAAGCTCCCCTTTTCATTCACATTCTTTAATTTCATTCGTTCATTCATTTAAAGTGGAGTGTTTGTGTACATGTGAGCAAACCTTCCACATAAATCATTGCTTTCATATCATTGAATTCTAGGCGTGCTTACACCTTTGTTCATCATTTCTCACACACTACCATGCTCAACATATACACTTACTTCAATTAGGAATATTCTAAGTAAGACATACAATTCAATCTTCATAACACATATCAACAAGAACAATCTCCATTATCACTTCATTTGGCACATGAGGCCTTCAACGCCATACTCACATTAAACACCAAATATATCCAAATGCATTAAGAAAACACCGCTATCAAGAAGGTGGACTATACCACTCAAGAGCAATTTATAATAAGAATTATACAATATAAGAATTTCACCATTTAACCAATCCATCACCACGTATAACCAATTTCTCAATATTGAATAATAATAGGGACATTAGGGCAGTAGTTAAATCATAATAACAACATAAGAAAACCAATGTTCATACCCTACACAAACATGTTCATTTAACCCATTTCGTAAGTAAAAGTTAGAAATATGCATAAACATGAGTTCATTAAGGTTTTGACATTAAAATCATTAATTAATACTATAATAAACACATTTTAGTCATAAAAAAACTTTTACAAGAAGACCCATGTTTAGAATCAAAGATAGAAGAAAGTAGAGTTTGAAAATCCTTTTTGAAATCTTTTAGAAATGACTCCTCGAATGGAAGAGGGTTAAAGGATGGATACCATACCTCAAATAGAATAAAAACACAATGATTTTGATGAAGAAACACGTCCAAACCATCCCTCCTTGAGTCTTAGATCTAATGGTGACATACAGAGAGTTTGTTTGTAGAGAGAGATTTTGAATATTGAAGTGAGGGGTCTTGTCTAGGTATACTTAAAACCAATTTAGTGTACCTTAAAAACGCTAAAAATATGGTCCTATGGTCATAAAAGACTTGGGGTGAAGTTACAAAACTCCCCAAGCTAAAGCTACAAAACTTTTCAGCTTATGGGCAGTCACACACAGACGGCTCCAACCAACGGACCGTTTCTCCATCGATGGCCCATTGGTGGAGGGTCGTTGGTTGGTACTTAACTCCATTCAACAGATGTATTGCACTTCCAATCGATGCCCATGGTCGACGGACTATTTATTAACAAACGGACCGTCCCTAAGGTCATCTTTTGGCCACTGCTTAGCAGCTTCTTGCCAAGAGATGGGGTTTTATTCTAGGGACCCTCGTTGGTCCTAGGTGGGGTTGTATCCAGACTTTAAACCCCTAAACATACTCTTCTAGATCATAGGAACACAGCACACCAATTTCAAACAAAACGAACACATAAAACTCACTCAAACACATCAAGACACACAAGAACTTTCTAAGGCACACTTTACGAACGTCATGGACGTTCTCGGACATTTGACCTCCAAATTTCACACACTGACTAAGGAAACTAATATAACTCAAGAAACAATCACGAAGATTTAGTTAACCTTAGTTCATTTTAGGGTGTTACATTCTCCCCGACATGGAATAACATTCGTTGTCGAATGACACTAAAATTTTAATACTATCAATGACTGTATTAGAAACACATAACACATTACAATCATGGTCAAACATTCACAATCAAAGAGCCAACTAAGAAGGATCAAAAATTCAGACTTTCACACACTTGGAACATAAGCAACTTTTGCATCAACTTCACAAATTTTGAAACTCACCCTTATCGTTCTTCTATAAAGGAAATACCTTCTGCAACATTAATCATGCTCATGTACATCACTTTTACACACATTGAAACTTGAATCAAAGATAAGACAATTTTTTTCAAAATTCAAAAATTTTAAAGTAAACATAACTATAACACATAAAAACATGCTAAAATTTAAAAAATCCATTCTTTGAGCAACTCATCAAGAAGGCAAGATCATATGAAAGACAAAACGATACTAACTTACATTATAACATAATAAAACAACGTCAAAGCAATTAAATAATGTCATTAGATAAACCTAACATGAGGAATATAGGTTGACTACTAATTCTCCTAATGTAAACGTGATATAGTCAAGAGCGTACAAAACATTATACCATCAAAGGAACTCATAACATAATGAGAAATGCAACTCATGCTAATATGTACGGATCTTAATCATTACCAATCTACCAAGGATTTTTTATTTCAAGCTTTAATAAGGATAGAAGAAAAGATAAGGATACCAACTACTTTTCTACTCAACTCATTCTCCCCCACATACGGTAAGCCATCTTCAAGGCCTCATTCTTCAAAGCACCATTATGCCTCTCACAAAGTAAGAACTCACACTACCCTCATGTCATGCTCATCAAGACAAAATATCAACCTCACAAGTAAAACATAACACTTTCCTCTTAGGATTCAATCTTAGATAAACTATCTTAAACATAACCTCATTCAACCCTTGGCACCTCATATCTCAACTCATGAAAAAGGAACTCTTTCATTCTAACAACATTACCACATTCTTTCAGCACTCCTCAAACTTACACCTTAGTTCTTCTACTCACATTGCATACAACTAAAAGATATCTCTTTTTACATAGAAAGGACTTCATTCAACCATTCTAAATCTTATCATGCTTAGAGCAACACCATCATAAAATTTCACATCATAATATTTCAAACTCAATAAGTCACACATAGCCATAAATGGCATCATATCACAATTCTCAAAAATAATCTTCACATCTACTCTTCATGCCACAAAACCATCATAATAATAAAAGTTCACTTATTTCTCCCTCAAAAATAGAAATATCTCCCTTTCCAAGCAATCACACCAAGAAAACCACCGGACAATGGAACATAAGAGAGATATCTTATGGATTTAAGTTCTATGGAACGATTAAAGAGTAATGAAGAAAGTGAAACTCTATCGTCCTATAGCCTCTTGTCCATGGATGTGTCGTGACTCACAACAATAACCAAGACTCTACTAGACGTGGCTTGTGAGACTCTTAGACCCTAAACTATTTCCCATAAACATACGCTCTGATACCAAGTTTGTAACGATCCGAAAGTACCTCCTTGAAGTTAAGGAGAACCTATGGCTCAGAACAATTGCGTACTTGACCTTTCGTTACATAAGACATGAAAAGTAGTGCCCAATTGAAACTTTTTTACGAAATTAATTAATAAAAAGAACATCTTTCATAAAAAGCTATGGATTTTATGTCGTCTACACAAGCCAACTTAAATACACCATATTAATATCTTTGGGACACGACCCTTTACATTGAATGGAAAATACATAGTTAGTCTTTAGAATAGAAACTAAGAAATATGACTATGCCTCGAATGTATGAGGACATACTTAGTCTTGAGAGAATATTTCCCAAGCTAGTCTTCTAGTCTTCAAACATCTCCAACCTATACTTATTAAGTATAGAAAAGTATGGGGTTAGTACAAGACAATGTACTAAGTATATCATATGATAAAACATGCAAAAATGGACATATCAATAAAAATAAGCTTACATGCCAAATAAGTAAAACATTCATGATTTAAGAGTTGAGATAGTATAAGAGTCATCATTTAGAACATAATAAAAGAATTCCATAATTTTTTATACAAAGGACACATTACAATAACATCAAGCAATACTACAATAAAACAGTGACATGATACAATGAATACTTCATTTAAAGCAATGTAAATACATAACATAGAGGTTATCCTAGTCAAGTTATCCTAAGACTCCCTAAGGTAAGACAAGAAGGGAACACCCATACACCCCCTTCAAGACACACCAAAGCGATCCATAAGACTACCAACCATAGGCTTACCTACTCTGAGAATAAAGTCCGCACTCTTGGCTAGACATTTGAGACACATTCATACATGAAGGATTTCATGTAAGTACCCTTCTCCAGTAGGACCTATAAGTTAAACTAAGTGCAATGTAAGAGTAGCATCCCATACTACTACTCCCACTTATTGCTCCTTTAGGATTCCCTTGGAATTAAGCACCCTACATTAGTCACTTCTAACTTCTTCACATAAAACTTAGTTTTACATACTTCCCTAACATTAGACATTAAGTTATCTAATTTCATTTAGAACACATGATAGAACACATTAACACTCCCCTTTAGGAAGGTCTACTTAGTGCAACAAATAGATAGCGTCTCATACCACCACTTACTCCAAGTAGTACGTTCTTTTAGGATACTTAGTTCATACATTTCATATAAAACACACCAAGAATCCCCTTTCGGAAGGTCTACTTAGTGCAATGGATAGATAGTGTCTCATACCACCACCTACCCTAAATAGTTTGTTATGTTAGGAGAATAAGTTCTTTCATTCGTTTGTGGGGAAATAGTTTTAACCAACATAGACAATGAGAGATAGACATAGAATCCCAATACTACCCTTATTGGATGAGGGTCCCCCTACTTCTTAGGGTGGGGTCTTTCTCTTAGCTTTAACATGGCTTTGTCCAATAGCTACACCTATGCGGGCGCATAGTTAAAGGATAAAGAGATTGCTACTAAGTAACTCGCTCCCTACTAACAAGGAGTACTCATCTCAAGAGGTACATAGGGTATGACATCTCTACTCACAATGTGCACACACCCCTTCTTCATATCCTCTCGGTGCTTAGTATAATTTCCCCCACGTAGTCTTAAACATTCATTATTAAAGGTAAAGGATAACTCTTGTACATCCCATATCAACTCACAATGGGTATCCATCCTCCAAACTACATTAAAAAGTTCTTGGGAGTAGTGAGGTTGCTACAAAGCACTTCATCTCAACTCATAATGAGTGCTCACCCCAAAACTCTCCTATTCATTCACATTCTTTAACTCATTTATTCATTAATTCAAAGTGTGAGTGTGTGTGTACATTTGATCACACCTTTCACTAGAATCATCACTTTCATATAGTTTAATTCTAGGCATGCTTACACCTTCATTCATCATTTCTCACATAATAGCATTCTCAACATATACACTTACTTCAATTAGGCATATTCTAAGTAAGACATACAACTCAAGCTTCATAACACATATCAACATGAACCATCTTCATTATTACTTAATTTCACACATTAGGACTTCAAAGTCATACTCACAATACAGACCAAATATATCAAAATACATCAAGTAAACACCGCCACCACTAAGGTGAACCATACCACTCAAGGGCAATTTATAACAAGAATTATACAATATAAGGAACTGAAAATTTAACCAATCCATCACCACTTGTAACAAATTTCTAAATATTTCATCATAATAGGGACCTTAGGGTAGTAGCTAAATCATAATAACAACATAAGACAACCTAAGTTCATACCCTACACAAACATGTTCATTCAACCTATTTCTTAAGCTAAATGTTTAAAATATGAATAAACATGAGTTCATAAGGGTTTTGACATTAAAATCATCAATTAATACTAGAAGAAACACATTTGAATCATTAGAACCCTTTTACACGAAGACCCATTTTTAGAATAAACGATAGAAGAAAGTAGAGTATGAAAACCCTTTTGAAATCCTTTGAAATTATTTCTTGAATGGAAGAGGGTTAAAGGATAGATACTATTCCTCAAATAGAAGAAAAACCCAATGATTTTGATGAAGCAACATGTCCAAATCATCCCTCCTAGTTCTCCTTGAGTCTTAGCTCCAAATGGTGACTTTGAGAAAGTTTGTTTTTAGATACAAAGATTGAATATTGAAGTGAGGGGTATTGTCTAGGTCTAGGACTTAAAACAAATTTAATATACCTTTAAAAAACTAAAAATATTTTCCTAGGGTCATAAAAGGCTTGAGGTGAATCTTTCAAAATGCCCCAAGCCAAAGCTGCAAAACGTGACAGCTTTTGGGTAGTCCTCACAGACGGCTCCAACAAAAGGACCGTTTGTCCATCGACGGCCCGTTGGTGGAGGGTCCTTGGTTGGGACTTAGATCCATTAAAGAGCTCTCTTGCAGGTCCAATCGATGCCCATGGTCGACGGACCGTTTGATGAGAAATGGACCGTCCCTTGGGTCGTCGTTTGGTCACTGCTTGGCAGCGTCTTGCCAAGATATGGAGTACTCTTCTAGGGACCCTCATGGGTCCTAGGCAGGGTCGTACCCGAATGTTAAAACCTTAAAAGTAATCATTTAGGTCTAAGGAATATCGCACACCAATTTCAAAAAACTCAGTCAAACACATCAAGACACACAAGCACTTACTATGTCACACCCGAATTCTGGAATCCGAATGCGACCGGCGTCGTTGACCTCTTAGAGTTCGCAGACAAGCCTCTTCTTAGCTTTCATCACAATTATACAGTTAAATTTGTGGAAAATTTAGAACTTTTTAAAACTTAATGAAGTATACTTAGACTTCATATAGTTACTGCATAAGAGTGATATGCTACGGCTCAAACTAAACAACCCTCTATATTAGATCAAATAATTGAAATGAAAAAATTCATAATATAATAATAGTTTGCCATATTGCCTTAATACAAAAGCTTATAACAACTGTTTAAAATGAAACGCTAGGGATTACATCCACCAGCTATGTCTTGCACCAGCTATGTCTATTATACTAAAGCTAGAATAGTACATTGTAGCATCCTCAACTCAAGAGGACCTACCAAAGTCTGGAGGTCGTTAATCCAAACTTCTTCGTCGAATCTTCAATCTTCTCTTGGACCTAAAACTATAAAAATAGTAATATTATATGGGGTTAGTACACATTTGCACTAAATATGGATGTATTCACATAAACACATAAGGGATTTGCATGATCAAGGAAAGCTCTTCCTAAAGCAACATGTCGTTTCTGGAAAGTTAAGTCACTTTACTTTTTTAAATCGTTATTTCTGATTCGTGCTATGAACATGACATGTTTTCATGCAATTAGGGCATACAAATCATTTTCTATATGAACATGAGACCTTTGAATCATGAACATAATTTTAGAACAACTTAAACAAAACTTAAGAAATTTGCTCCCTTAGGCCGAGAGCTCTTCTCTCTCCAGACTAAGTTTATTTTTCTGTCTTTTTCTTCTTTCTGTAGTGTACTTCAATGATCTCCTTTGATATTATGTTTTACTTACAAGTTCAACGATTCATTGTAGTCTCATACATACAATGAATCGAGTAAGTAATCCAAAAGACTAAGGAAATCATTTGGCTACCTTACTTAAAAGTTATATTTTCCATTCTTATTAAATTGGGGATGAGTGTATTTATCAGACAATCTTTATTGGCTATGTCCATTAATTGATCATTTGCGTAATATAATGATGTTGGGGCATATGTTCACCCTCAAAATGATTGAGTCATTATGTTTTGCTCTCTTTATTGGCATATATTTATTGGTTAATATAAGAAATCATTATAAGAGAATCTTTATTGGCTATGCCCATAACTTGTTAAAAACACCATTCTTATCAAAACTGATGATTGATACTCTTGAGATCTTGCTTTTTTAGTTCACTTTGAACTTACATTTCTACTTCTTTGATCTGTTGTTCCCTATGAACATGCTACTTTCATTCTTTCTTACTTTCTTTAAAGAATTCTTTAGCATTAACGGAAGTAGATCATGCGAGCTAACATGAAATCCAGTGTCTCTCCCACACTGAAAAGAGGTGATTCACCGGTTAATTTGAACCAAGTTTTGTGTCTACCCCACACCGAAAAGGGGGGTTCATCGGCTAAAGTGCAACCAAGTCAGTGTCTTCCCCACAGTGAAAAGAGGGGTTCACGGCTGAAGTGAACCGGATACTCTCCTGATCTATAACCGAATTAGATCATGTGATCCAAATATGAAATGTGGTGTCTTCCCCACACCGAAAAGAGGTGGAATCACCAACCAAAGTGAAACCGAACTGCTAGCATTCTTGGGTGGAGGCTTCCACCCGCTTGTACCCATACACTAGCAAACATAATTCGAAGACTAGGAGACATACGGAGACTACTTTTCCACCTCGTCTCATGAGACTTACATGTGTTGGCACAAGCTCATTTCTAATCTATCGGTGCTAATATCAGATTTACTTTACTTTCTTATCTCTTAGAGTTTGGCTCAAACATTATGGAAGCTTGCTTCTAGTTATGATATTTACTTAACTCTATGGATGACTGGTCATCCCTTTATTCGCTTGATGAATATGAACTTAGGTATTACATTATCATCATGGTGCGAGTGAGACTTGTCTCATGGACTCTAGCACCCTCTAATGTGAGTATTCTTGACATAATCGATTAAGTGTAATTGAGACTTGTCTCAGTTCTTTTCACACTCTATATTAGGTCAATTTCATCACTTAAGCTTTTAGTTATTTCATTACTCACCTTAACTTGTTCAACATTTATTTGTAGTTTTGTACAATTCCTAATGAAAGTTATAACTACTTATGCAATGCTATTACGTTCACAAGTTCGTGTGGATAGGGTATGCTGAGACTTGTCCCATTTATTAGAATACCCTATGTTATGAGGTCATTGACTTAAGATTGGTATGACTTCACATATTGTCGGAGATACTATCTTGGACATTGTTTTGTTAGCCAATTTGTTAATAAATCATAGTTCAACTGGATACTTGTCATAGTATTATCACTAGCTAATTCAATTACCTCATCAATAAATTGTAGTAATCTATCATGCTAAACAAGCCAACTTTTAACTTTTGATTAGCATATGACACGATTCAATGAACACTTATAACAATTTCATCTTCTCGAACACAAGTAGGCATTACAACATATGACATTCATGTGGATAACACCTAAGTATGTGGATCTATCATGTTGATTTCATTCAAAATTAAAATCATGGAAAGATACACATAATAACCAGTTAACACAACATACCAACAACATGCTCGAAATTTACATCATACAACTTGCAAGAATCGTAAATTGGGATAACTAGGGAGATGAACATGCGATTCATTGGGAACAACCCTAGTTTTGATATTCTTGATTGCAAAATGTTTGTAAAACCACTTGGAGAAATAATTCCAGGATAGAAAACCCATACCTTAGAATTGAATCTACGAAGATCACCTTGCACGAAAACCTTGAAATTGCCTAATGAGATTTTCTATTTTTTTCCCGATTGCTTACTTTTATTCTCACGTTTGTCTACTATTTTTGTCGTGAGTTTCTAGGTCTTAGGAAATGATATTGACTAATTAAACTTAGAGTAATTAACTTAATTAAATAAATCAATTATCTAATTACCAAAATGCCCCTCCTAAATTGACTAAAAATAAGAGAGCATTTGACTTAGCCAAATCTGAAATTTTCCTAAGTGTCTCGGCTAAAATAATGATTTTTAATTAATTTCTTAAGTTAAAAATTTAATTAATTAAGTTACCTATGGTAATTACTGAAGTACCCCTAAATCATAAGGACCATAACCAACCCTTTTGGACCATCCTAGCACTACACCATTTTCGGCCTACAGCAACACCACGTAAGTGTAGCCTAAACTAGAAAAAAGTGTGGCCTTTGATAAAAGGCTACACTTTTGGACATTCAGCAACACTTTTTAGGGGCTGCCCAAAAGAAGCGTAACCTTTGACATTAGGCAACACTTTTTAAATGTTGCCATCTTTGGCTACACTTATAAAGCGTAGCCAAATAGGTATAAGGGCACGCTTTGAAGACGTGCATTAGCAACACCTATTTTTTGTTAGACTACACTTAAAAGCGTTGCCTTTTCAGATTTATTGGTCACACTTAAAAAGTCTTGCCTTTTATTGGTCATCTATTGCAACACTTTCAAAGTGTAACTTTTTATCTACCTAGAGCAACACTTACAAAGTGTAACTTCAACATTTATAATCCTACATGTAGCAGAAATATATATCATATATATACATACATACAAGTGACCTAAAACACAAAATGAACTAATTAATCATTAAGTTGAAGCTATATATTTCAAATAAACTTCGAGAAATATTTCATGTACAACCAAGAGATAGTATGTGTTGTGTACATACCCATACTTATACATCAATATTCTAAATGTGTACACAATAAATCAAATATGTATTTAAACTTTTACAATAGTTCAAAAACTCTTCATCATCCACTTAAAATTTGATCACCTCCATTTCCCTACACAAATAAGATATTGGCAGTTATATAGAAGAGGTAAGAAGTTCAGATTGCAACAATATAGAGAGGCAAGAAATCCAGCAGTTACAGAAAATTAGGTTGCATCTTTTGATGTTCAAAGTAGATGCCTACTTGTCTTTTGATGTTTAAAGTAGATGATCTTCCCTTAGGTGTCTAGAATTCCAAATGAGTTCAACAACAATGAATAATTGCATTAGGGTTCAAACTTCATAAGAAACAATATAAAATATTTGGTGTTATACAATAACCATGATGCACGCAAACTAACACGAACACTAAAGAAAAAAGGAATTAATGAGGAGACACAAACAATTAGATTCTCCTAATAATTATTTGTTTATTTGTTTGTAGTTATGGAAGCATGCCTTCTACTAGGATGTCAAAAGTTATGGTTATAACATGTATATTCCATATAATAAGAGAGAAAATAGACTTTACTGACTGAAATATTTATATATAGAAGCAGCAGTTACAGAAAACATTAACAACAAATCTGCAGATTGCAGATTCCATACCATGCCAATGTTCTATACAAATGCCAAAAAAACAGTGAAACAGAAGAAGCAAGACCTTAGCTCAATTTAAACCAAATACATTAACAACAACTAAAGAAAGACAAGTCCAGATTGTAGATTACAGCAGCAGCAAAAATTAAAGATAATTAGATTAGTTTCCCTGTGTAGTTAATATGTTCCTCACGATCAAACAAGGAAACTAAATCTGACATAGCAAAACTACACTTCAACCATACCAAACAAGTAAGATGAATAGTGGTCAAGAGAAACAAAACCTTAGCTCAATTCAAACCAAAGCCACTAACAATAAATTACAAATGATGAAATAGCAAAAACAATATATAAGTCAATAAGCAAGATCAAAGATCTGTTATACATACCCTGTGCAAATACATTTTTGAGTTANTAGACAAACCAAGCTTAAGGTGATCAAACTATGAACTCAGGAAGACAAAAAAACTCTTAATCAATGTAAAGTTTGCAGTAAAAGATTAGATAAACAATTATGGGCTCTATGGCTACAAGAGACCAATTTGATCAGGGTGAAGTATAAAATTGAGTTACCAAAATGCTTAATGTAATACCAATATCAAGCATTTGACTTCACGTGAAGTTAGAAAAATGACCTTCCTCCCACTGCAAAATAAGTGATGCATATGGTTCAGTAATTGGCATGTGAACTGGGAGATCTGGAAACAAGCGATGGAGAGCATACGCTGCAACTCTGTTTTGTGCATCATGAGCAAATCACAGTTCAAAAAAATAAGAGAACCATGTTTTAGAATCAAATCTCAAAACAAAAATCATAGCAAACAAAAAAAAAGTTAACAAGTGTTTTTAAAACAGAACTCTGCAAATTCCAGTAAATTAATAAGATCTCTGGTTCCCATAAAAACCAAGCTTACGTATGCCCATTTATACGTAATACAACTATAAACTAAACTCCCAAATCAACAAAATTCGTATAAACAACACAAGAACATAAAAACCCTAACTTAAATTTTTCACTGACACACAAGAATATCAAAATCTTAAACATATAATTTAGACTTCTGAAGGTAAAATCTCTTATCTGATAAACTCTATTCCAACAACCTAAAGCTTTAAGACATGAGGCAAGTTGATTTGTGAAGCATTTTCTTTCAATTTTCAAAAGGAAATCTGATGGAATAGTTGTTTACCCTGAAATCTTTGAAGAAAATCGTCTTCTTCAGCTCTCTCTAATCTTGAACAACGAAGCTGAGAGGAAAATCGTCTTCTTCAGTTAATGTTCAGAGAAATTGCAGTGCTCTTCGATTCTTCAGCTAAAAATTGTGATCTTCAGTTGAGTTTGACAGAAATGTGACGACAATTGTAGTACAAATTGATTTCTTCCGTTCTTCGATCCTTCTTCAGTTCATGCAAATGGTGTTCTTCAGCTGAAAATGGAAGCTTCAGCTGAAGTTTAAGGAAATGTTGCCTTTTTTTTTCCTTAATGTTTTATTCTTTTTAATTTTTCTTTAATGTTTTATTTTTTTGGCCAAATAAAAATGGGAGGGAGATCAAACTTAAATGTTAAAATGTTGGAGGGAATATAAAATTTTGGTGAAAACACTAAGGCCACATTTTTAATGTGTTGTATTTTCAATTATAAAAATAACACACTTTAAAAGTGTGGCCATTCATGTAAATAGTTGTTGCCAACTATAACAACACTTATAAAGTGTAGTTTATCCCATTAAAGAGTACACTTTAGAAGTGTTGCTAAAATTAATGTAGCTAAAAGTCAAAATCATTGGCTACACTTTAAAAGTGTTCCCAAAAGTATTTTAGGCAACACTTTATAAGTGTTGTCAAGATTTAGTGTTGCCGTAGACCTAAAATGGTGTAGTGCAGGTCAGGTACTAGGATGTCTTTTGAGTTAGTTACTAGGTTAGTGTCACCCGGTTAGGTCTTAGGTTGTCGGGAGCACTAGTTAGTTTATTTTGGTTAATCCTAGGTTAGATATCTAGTTAAGTAAGTCAATTAGAGCCAGAGTTTGTTAGGAAACTCAGCCCCACATGGCTTGACCTCGACATGTGCGCCTGCCCCTAACCGCCCTTATCGAATTTGGTTGGGCTTGTATCTTTGCCGGTTAGCACATGTGTTGCTGTACTTTCCTAACTAACTACTCTAGATGGTTCATTTGGAATGTTTACTTATTGTCCCAAGGATCCCCACTATGTCCTTGGGCACTGCTTAATCTATATGATCATTTTAAGTGATCTTGTGCTATGGTACTTGGGTTGACACTTGGATTCCTAGTACATATTGTATGAAGGTTGGCATATTAATTTTAGCTTAGGGTCTTCATTGCAGGTACAATTCTCAAACAAGCTTGGATTATATTTTAAATACTTGGGTATACGTAGAAATTGGCTAAAACCCTTAAGCCAATATTCTCTAATATTCCCAATATTACTCAATATACCAACAACATGATCTCTAACCTATTTAACATTGAGATCAAAGGGATACTAGGGACAAGGAGTTCGACAAGAACGGGAACAACCCTAGTTTTCGAGTAGATTCATATGAGCCTTAAGGGTCTCTAGGGAAAGGGACCAAGAGTAAGAAAACCCATACCTTTTATGACTTTCAAACCTCGACTAGCTGCCCAAAATCTTATCCAAAAATCACGTCCAAAACCCTCAAAGTCAACACCAACTCGACGGGCAAACTTCTCTTTGCCTACCTGATTGATTTTGTTTGTTTCTTATATCTTCGTTGTGAGTTTTTCAAGTGTGAAAAAATTTGGTTTACCTATTTTGAAGTTATTTGGCTGATAGAATCGTGAGTGAGAGTGATAGAGACGTGAGAAAGAGAGATGAGCATGGGAGAAAAGAGTTTTCTTAGGATTAGGCGTCTAGTTTAGAATTTAGTCAAATAAGGTTGTTATTTAATTATTAAAAATCTGATTTCCTTTTATTTTAAATAAGCTAATAAATAATAAATATAAATTAATTACATTAATTTACCAACTTAAATTAAAAATAATTTAATTCATTTCTTCCACCTAGGTTTTAACTCGGGTGGAGCAAGACTTCACTTCAAGAGCCAATTTTTGGTCCTCTCTCCCCAAAATTCCTCTCCACCTTATTAATGAAATAACTAAATATATATTTAGGGTAATTACGATACTACCCTTAGTTTTGAAAAAGAACATTTTACCCCTAGACCCTCTAAACCTATGATTTTCCCTTTTTAAGTCTGGTAAAGACTCCTTCAAGTAAATCTTCGTATTCGAGAGCCCTACATGGTTGGACCCAAACTTTTCTAGCTGAAATAACTCCCAAAGTTAGTTGTCTTGGCTGTAGCAAGGGTTCAGAGGTCTGGTTCTGCGTGCATCAATCCGTGTGAACCCGATCTAATTGTAGGCATTATAGACACATTAAGCATTACTTAGCATATTCATTTTTAGGGTTGTTACACTCTTTCTCCAAAGGGTTCCTTCATAATGATTTCAAAAACATGAAATTCAAGTGGGTTTTCTTCCAATACGAAACTGATCATTCGGACTTGGTTTGTTTATGATTTATTTAGGATATTATGAGTAAATTAACATATATTATATCTCTATTATGTTACTTCTTGATGTATTGGTATCAATTGTAGAAGATGATTTGTTCCCCTTAACCCTAGGTTGTGATCTTGAATTTAATTTTATAGTATTGACTTGATAGTGTGTGAATTACTATCCCCTGTTGTTATTATGCTAATTATGAGTATATTGTGACATATGGTAATCCAATTATAATAGTTCTTGATTAATTAACCTAGGTTGTGGAGTAGACTATGAACTTGACCTAAGTCTCTAATTCTATGCCATGAACTAGTTATGAGTTGTTGTATAAGGATTCAATATGACTTGTTATTATGTTGGTTACTATTGTGTGATGATATTACACCCTTATTGGGTTTAGTTGAGGGATGATCGTAAGACTTTGATGATGGCTTTGTTAAGGAGATTTGTAAGTCTTGTGATCTCTAATCTTTACTTCAATTATGGTTACTTGTGATTAAATGATGATTTTGTGTTGAAGTATACCTTATATTAAGATTGATATGGTTGGTATGATGTTGAATTAAAATGTCTTTAACTATGGATTGTGAGTTGATGGCTAAGATGTAAATTGTATAAGGATGGTGATAACTTACCAATGTGCCTTATTAAGATGTGATTATGTAAATGTGCTAATCTCACTTATATGAATTGTAATGAAAGGACAATACTCATGCAATTCTTATTGACCTATGATTATGACGATTATATAAAGTATAGACCCTATGACCTACATTACGGTATGTTGATTAATAAAGGCATTAAAGACTCAAAAAGGAACTCTAGGTTAGCACCGAGTGAACTAGAGTGAGGAGTGTCCCTTCCTACATAGGGAAGATAGGATCACTAATGTACTCATAAGATTGGAGATTACAATGCATGTAGGATAAAAAGGGTTCCAACTGTAACTCCTAGTTCTTGAACTATGTTTTCCCCATAGGAATACTAGCTAGTGGATCCACCTAGATACTATATTCATGTTTTCGTACTACCGTGGCATGTAGTCGCCCTTCCATCGGTGTAGGGTTCCATTACCCCGGATTCCACATTAGATCATGTGGTCTGTGTCAGTTAAGGCAAGATGTTCCCACAAAGGTAAAATGAACTAAAGGAATGAACTCTAACTAGGATGGCCTAAGGGGTTTAGTTTAGTCGAGGTAGGGGTATGGGACTCTACCTAATCATTTCACTAGTTAGTCTTGAGGGAAGTCTTAGGAGGATGTTCTTGTATATGTATATGCTTAAAATTGTACATGATATGTATATGATGATATTGCACATTGATGATACTATATGATGATTGGTTTTACTTATTAATATGTGTTTGGTCTCTATTGCTAAAGTATGGTGTTAAGTACTCTTAATGATATGCTATGTAAATTTTCACATTGGTGATAGTTCTTTTTGAGTTTATTTGATTGAGTAAGGTTATGAGACTTTGCTTAGTCAGTGCACTAGTTGATTTAATGAGGGTTCATGAGTAATTTTCTTGCTTTGATTATGTTATAATGAACTCTTATCTATGCTTGTTGTTGTTATAGATTCATTATAAAGTAGTTTTGATTATAAGCTCAATTATGTGATATGCATGTTGGCTTGACTAGACATAGTATTGTTGGTATTGGTACATGATCTTAACTTAATGATTATGTATTATTTAGTTGTATGTTTTTCTTGAAGGTGGATGAGGCTTTCCAAAGTAAATTGCATACTTTAATGAAATGTCTCTTTCTAGCATGATTTTATGATGTGTGTGCATATGGTCTCATATTTAGTACAAGTGTTGTACTAACCCCATTTTCTCCCTTTTCCCGAACATTTTATGTTTCGGTCGCTGAAGGAATTTTTATTCGACTTTGAAGGAAGACTTGGAATTCTCACTCATCCAAGTTCGGTAGGTCCTCACCTTCCAAGAACAATGCCACTATCAAGATTTTGATGTTTTACTAGTTATAAGACTTCTAGTTCTTTCCTTTTCATTTGAGTCCTAAACATTGTATAATCTATATGTGACTTTATTACATTGATGTATGGGATATGCACAATTTATATACTCTTGTTTAAGATGGTCATGATATGAGACATCGGTTTAAGACTATGCTAAGTATATGATATATCTATGTGCAATAAAAGTAGAAGACTAAGTAATCTTCTTATACGAAGGGTCTATGTATACTCGATATGACTATATTATGTGTATGTGAGAGGTGTATGCAAACCTCAAGATATATATAGAAAAGTTTTAAATTTTTCTGCATTTTGACCTATGAATGTAATGGTGTAAACTAAGAGGCTAGTATTAGTCCTCAATGAGGAAGACGATTCCGGTTACTTCTAGGGGGTGCTGCTTGGATGTGACTATAAAGTTGTTAGATTACTAGTAAATGTGAGTCACTTAATAGAATTCTTGTTTTCACTTGATCATTTTTTAGAATCATTGATTTTTAAAAATGTGTTTATAATTGATGGTGTTTCTTGAATTGGAAATGTATTGTTCGTTTTCTAATTATTAGTACCAACCAAAGCTATAACAATTTATCCTTGTTGAAAATGAAAGAGTGTTGTGCTTAAATTGAGTGTCTCGTGTGTTTTGGAGTAGTTTTGCTTGAGGACAAGTAATGTTTTAAGTTGGGGGTGTTGATGTGTGGTGAAATTTTTCTCATTTGGAGGGTTTTTCGTATGATTTTGTGGCACTGAAAGTAGAGAATCATGCTATTTATCCTTTGCATTATGTTTATTTCACATGGTTCTTGCCATGATGGATTGATGCATCAATGTTGAAAAGAAGCAAACTTGGTAGAAAACAAACTCTTGATCTTACACCTAAGAAAGGGTGTTTGCTTAAGCAAACTAGTCAACTGGCCGCATGGCATTTACTTTTGCAAATATGTCTAAGAAGGTGCAGGTTTCTTAAGGAAAACATATGCTTGATTTTGCAAGGTTTGCAAAAGTGAACCTTCTACTGCTTTTGTGAAGCTCCCCTTTTCAGGTAGGGGCATAACGGGAAATTCTAAAGCATTCGACCTAATCTTCCTAAAATAGGGATAGGATGGAACATTATTCATCATCCAAGAGTTGTTAGAGAGAGAAGATTGAGAGAGAAAACCTCATCAAAAAGTAGATTTTACATTTGTTTTCTTCAACTTGGGGTTGAGATATTGAAAGATAGTTGCCTCACATTTCATTTATGGATTTGGAGATTGTTTTATTATAGTAAAGTCTCTTTTATCCTATGTATTTCTTTGTTCTTACTTTTATAAATGTGGCTCTTATTGCTTTTGTGAAATTTTGGCTTTTCTATTAGAATAAACAAAGTTATTTGGGTATTAATTTATTGCTCTATTGCTTTTGTAATTCCTTGTTTCCATGTTAGATTTAATGATATAGGTTCAATCTTATTTTCATGTCTGCATTAATGGTTGAGAGTGCATGCTCTGTCCTCGTTTCTGATCCTCGTGGGTAGACTTAAAATAGAATCCTGAAGTGGAGAATTTTATTAATAATTACATTTCAGCTTTGAATCTTGCATTTGACACCAAGATGAGATAGTTTAGGGTTTTTATAACACCCCGATATTAGAAAGAGATCAACTTAGAAAAGACTATTTGGGAAATAGCCAAATTTGAAATTTTAAAAGTTATGTTTGAGTCGTGAGTTTTGGATCAACTTCAACTGGACATAACATTCAGTAGATGATGAGTTCGACAGTGCATAAGATATTAGATAAAATTTCTCAGAACCCTGTTTCCTATGCAACCGAGCTTATTATGTTTGAAGTTTGTATGAGGAAGATATGCTCATTTGAAGCCAGCCTATCCAGTTAAGCAAAGTTACTTAGATAAATGAGGGGTTGACTTGACGTATTAGGACACTTCTTCCAATTCTAAGTGCCAACGATCGCAAGTACTATTATAAACCAACCAAGGGTTGGGATCATTCCCACAGGGAGTGGTTTCAAGAATAAACAGAGAAGTACAAAAGTAGCTCAACCTAGTCATATCTAAAGACACTAACATATAAAAACATAATAAATCCAATGGGTGACACAAGTGTCAATTATCAAGGGGTTTTGTAAGAAATTATAAACTAAAAAATGTAAAATGTACGAAAGTACGAATAATGAGATAGGCTTGTTGGGATGTGATAAGAATACGGGCTTAAGTAACCAACCGGTTACATGCTATTGATAGTGAATTGCTGTAAATTTTTGACTAAGCTAGACTTAAATTGGATGAATTCTCTGTCGAGCAACTTACCATGAATCAAATTGCCTAGAATTCCCCTTAGCCCAATCAGTCTCTCGAGCTGAAAGTATGGGACAGGTTTTATGATTCACACTCTTGAGCTGAACGCACGTCAAACCAATAACCACCGACTATTGATTCAATAGTTTTGGTCTTAAGACCCCTCTCTCTGTCGAGGAAGCCAAAGACACAGAGGTGAAATCATATTTGCAACTAAAACCCCGTTAAATTCATACACAACTACTGAAAGAAATCACATTTAAATAGCAAATAAACCATGAATAAGCAAGTCCCAACAATAAATTTAACCCATAATCACATAATGACCCAAAGAATTGGGGTTTTAGGTAGACATAGTAAACAAATATAAATCGATATCCATTACGGTTTCCATCTTTTGGGTACCATAGAAAATGTCTTTACACAAGTCAAAGATCAAGGCTCTTCAATACCCATTTTCAATTTCTCGGAGTTGGAAACCTTCAAGTCTTCAAAGATTAAGAACAAAGTAGCCCAAAAACTTTAAGAATTAAAGATAGGAAAAAAATATGAATAATACAATCTCAATAGTAAAAATTTGATAAAATTCAATAGTAAGCTAAAAATATCAACGAGTACTTATAATTTTCATAATTTGTGATGTGAAGGACCACTCGCCGTTGTTACTCGGGATCGCTATCAACTCGGCTATCCGCCGTATGGTATATCTTATCGTTGTCTTGCCTTTGCCTTCAACTTCTTCGCGTTCTAGATCATTAGGCAATCTAGACCTACTTCACAAAACTCCTCAGAGACACGCTAACTATTTTTTTCAGCGATGAATTGATACCTTCTATCATGGCTCAACATACTAGAACATTAGGTGAAAATAGGGCCATTCGACAACTCGCCCTTGTTCCTTTTTCTCGATTATGTCCATGCTTTGTCTCCAAGTCTAAATTCCTGAAACTCGATGTTACTCATCAGTTTTGAGACAAAATATGCATTTGACGACACTATATCTACCAAAATATATCCCTAAATGAGTCCAAATCATGGACTCATCAACACCCCAAGCTTAAACTATAACACCCCGGAAATATAACGACCTAAGCTAGAGTCTTATATGAAGAATATTAACTTAAAAATGACTAAAACGATGTTTTACTAACTAATATAATGCAACTAACTTAGTAAGGAAGTGTTAGTGAATAAATGTGAAGAAACTACCATGACCTCCTTGAACTAGTAAATTGGACTAGTGTTGTCTTAGGCCTTGAAGTGAAGTTGAGGGGTGACGTATGAGGACTAAATCTTGTAAAAATGATTTATATTTGTAAAACTATACATTTTGTTTTGAAATGTTCGGTAAGACCCCTAAGGACCACACTAGGGGTCCTTGAGAAGGACCCAACCTTTGGCCTAAAAGCCTGTTAAAAGACAGTTTCACCTACGAGACCCAACTAGTGCCAGTAAACTAGTCTATAGATCATAAGTCTAGGTCGTAGGGGGGAATTACTTCTGGGGAGATTGGATCCCAAAAAGGGAACCTCTGAACGAAGCTATAGATATGCAGTACTGGCCGTAACTCCACCTACCGTCCGTAGGTGAAGGAGCGTAGTTGCTGCCAGTTTTAGTCCATTTATATTTTTGTTATAGGTCTTAGTTTTAGTAATTTA
The DNA here is from genome assembly GCF_001406875.1 of Solanum pennellii. Lineage (NCBI taxonomy): Eukaryota > Viridiplantae > Streptophyta > Magnoliopsida > Solanales > Solanaceae > Solanum > Solanum pennellii. The sequence continues at coordinate 26,246,962 of NC_028644.1, forward strand.
TTTAATAAGGGGAGGGGTTGTTAGTTATGTACTGACCTTTCTAAATCTAACAATGAGACTCTAACCCTAAGACTTTAAGTCATTCAACTAAACTCACAACTAAAGGTCAAAAACACAACTACCCTCCCTCCAAATATTCTCTTTACAATCACCATTGAAGAAGAATACCAAGGTTCAACTAGGGAACCACGATCTCGAATTTTTTCCATTAATTTCAAAGGAATTGATTAAGGTATGGAATCTCATCACTCTTGGAAACTTTTCCGTAAGAGGCTTTCTTAAAAAGGGTTTAACTCAATTTTGTGTCTCTCTCTAAAATTGTTTCCATTGATCTAAATTGATTATTTATTATTATATATGAAGGTTTATGGATGAATTCAAGAAATGTATATGATTTTTGAATGAATCCCCACAAAACCCATGAATCTCCCTTCTTTCTCAAATATAAACCCTTGTATGCCTCCATTGATGAATAAAGGAAAATAATCTAGTATGTTTCTATGTAATTCATTATTGTATTACGATGCTATACTATATGATGTATGAATATAATGAAAATAATGTTAAATAGAGGAATGCCTTGATGTGAATGAAGGTTTTAAATTTGATTATAGTCTTATATCAAATTGTTGATCTACTTATGGTGGAGATGCTAATTTGATCTATAGCCTTATGTTGAATTGTTGATCCACTTATGGTGGAGGTGCTAACTTGAATTATTAAATGTGGTGTTGAGTCTTGTTCCTCTTCCTTACAACCCTAATTATGATCAAGTATTCTATGATATGTACATGTATGTTATGCTATGATATGAACATGTATGTTATGCCATGATATTAATATGTATGTTATGCTTTTGATATGAATAAGGATGTTATGCTATGATATGAATACAAATTTTATGATATGATTATGGTAGTGTTGGTATGTTGAACAAAAGGCAATTTTCCTAAATACTATATGAATATGATACGAGAGAACATTCTCACATGTCTTGGTTCTTTCATTCAAATGTTTCTCTCATCTTTATAACCATTGAGCTATACGATATATGAGCAGTTGAGTCGTTAAATCATTCGGTAACGACCAGTGATCACCCCCTAATTGTTACCAGCGTATTAGACCTCGATGAGGTCTTATGCAAGCCCTTACCATAATCGTCAATGTATAATGAACTCGAAATAATGCGGAATTTAAAACTTTTTAAAAGGCAAGTTCATACTTAATTTTCATAAAGCAAAATAGTAGGAATCAAGTACCATCATCACACATACACCATCTACTAATACAAATACAACATAAATTCTTCAAATAGGGTCCCTAGACTGTTATACACAATAGTCATATAGAACAAAATACATATTAAAGACTACTAAGTCTATTTTATCAGTAGACAAATCATAAAGTGGAATCAAATGCATTAGTCCTCAGATGTTTGAGGACCTACCACAAGTCTTGGAGATACGAAGTACAAGCTTTCTTCAAGGATGTTGAAGTAAACCACTTAACTGGAACCTATACTCATAATAGAAAAGGAGAAAAAGGTTAGTATAGTTAATACACTAAGTATGGAGAAATGGATAAAAACCATTAAAATATGAAAAAGGAACATTCATATGAACGTATGCATTTATGAGGTTTTTGAAATCCATTTATATCATCAACTCAACACATAAGGCAACACCCCCAACAATGTCCAAACAACAATGAAGGTATAACTTTAGCGCCTCCTAAGGTCCACTTGTGCAATGTAAATTTAGCATCCCATAATGCCAACCCTACCAAGTATCCCTTAGAAACCACCTTTGCCACACACATTACCTTTACATTCTATCACATTCCATAATCATAGTGAAGCAATTTGAATATAGGAATAGTTTCAGTCCAACCATTATCCATTAAACATACATGTTCTTATATCATTTAATAACTACAAAGAACCACCTCCAATACCCTTGTATGCCTACTAGTGCAATGTATAAGTGAAGTCCCATAACCTCGCTTCTATTTACTGAACCTATTAGAATATCGTAAACTAGTTCGTACTTCATTCATTACTTAATTATTTATGGTAGATCAACCATAACCTACATAGAACATGAGAGCTTGCATGGAATCCGGTGTAATAAAGCCCGACCACAAAAAACGGTGTTCCACTTGCCAAGGTAGAACCTACATACCAGCTACTATGTGGATCAACTAGCTAATTCCTATGGGAGCATGTAGTCAAGGGATAGGGAGATGGCTACTAGAGACTCTACCTATTGCATTAATGGAGGAGTCCCTATCTCATGAGTATCTCTAGGATGACCCAACCTTTTGCATTAATTGAAGGGTCATTTTCTCATTGGCCATATCCTCTTTATACTTAGTATACTTTCCCAACTTACTACCATTTGTATTTTTAATTGTATCTACATGTGTGAATAAGTATTCCCTCTTCATTCAATACAATTTGACATAAAGATCTTAGATTCATTAGGTGAGAATACACTTTCATCCTAGAATCGACATACATATGTGAGTAGAACTTTCACAATATCAATCATATATTTAATGAGAACTATACTTTGAATGAACACAAATTATTAGTCTCATTATACATAATTCATGCAACATAATAGATAAGTTTCAAGAGAGCGGAAACCACACAACAATACCTTACTGTCATCCTTTCATAAGTCATGTACCTTGCAAGCAAACTCAAAGTTCATATACAACATTCTCCAACATATATGCAAACCCTAGTATTTACCTTTTTTTTCAAGATCAATAATAAAGTATCACAATTTCACCCATAGACATCATAATATGAATGAAAAGAAGATACTATAACTAGATAATCATCATTCACAATTCACCATGTTCAGATATACTCAATTCATTCAACAACATACATGAAATTAGGTCATAGGGTGCACATGGGTTCTCGGGATAGTTTCACAATAGAAATCATCAATTCATCCCAATGTACTCATAATATAGGTCACATAACATAAGAAAAACTATTTTTGAGTGTACCTATGGCTAGATCACAAGCCCTAGTTTTTTTGCCATAATATAAATTCCAAAAATAGATGTTTTGAAATACATCATGGAGAAACTAATCCGTGAATCAATATCCCCTTACCTTGTTTGATGGTATTCCACGAGTTTGATGTGAAGTAGGGTGAGTCTTGAGTGCCTTATCTTGAGAGCTTCCTTGTTCTTCAATGGTGGGTTAGAGGGAGAATTTGTGAGAGAGGGAAAGTGGGTGTTGAGGTTTATGATTGGAGGTTTAAGGTCAAAGACTAGTTTTGTTTTATTAATAATAATTAATATACCTAAATAATTAATTGTAATCTTAATTAATATTTATTTAAATTATTAAGTAAATACCTAACTAACCCTCAACTACGTTGTCTGGAGGTAGTGAAGAGAGTGGCCATTGATGAGTCCCCGTTGACGAGGCGTCAATGCATTGACGGACCGTACTGGTCACTAGTCAATTGGGACAGAGACTTGTTTTTGTGGGTCAAGTTGGAGGAGACCAAGTATGGACTCACGACTCCCATTAATGGGGTGTGAGTCCATTTACGCGGTGTCAATGGCTCTCGTGAACCCAAGCTATTTTTGATACCTTTTTGGACTCTTCCTTGGGTCCTCTCAGCGGTCCTTGGGAGGGTCCTAAGCTTGTCGTGCCTTGACTTTTTTGTATGAGATTCTTATTTTAGAGTTAGGAAGATTAGTTTTGGGCCTTAAACTCACATCTAGACTTCCTTAGGACATTAGGCTACATATTAGGATCTAGTATAGGCCATTCAAATTAAGGGGTGTTACATTTTTTCCCCTTGGGAACATTCTTCCCTGAATGTCAACCAAGCAACCAAACTATTTTAAAGTGCCATTCAAAAAGTTCACACGACTTATAACATTAAAAATGTGCACAACTAAAATTTGCACTATTCACCACTTAAACCACTAATATGGGATAAAATTTTAATCAAACATTAACATGGCCGTAGAACTCAAGTAGTTAGGAACTAAATCTACCAACTCAATATGCAAACACTCATTAACTCACATAAGTATGGGAGGAACTAAATTTTCTAACATCGTTTATGCTCAGCACATCAATTTAGAGCAAAAGTGTGATCTCTTTACACTTGTACAACATGCTCACCTCATGACTCAAAATGCAATTTATAGTACATGAAAATTCAACATCAGAAACAAATCATAATGAAAACTCAATCATATATTCTAAAACATGAATTTTTTGTTAGAACATGCAATATATAGGAAAAATCATGACACTATACACATAGCACACATGAATCCCAAAAATACTAAATGAAGGAGGAGGTTTTTACTTCAAGTTTAAATAGGAGTAGAAGGAAACAGATATGGATAATGATACATCATATCGACCTCAGCCTCCCATGTAGCGGTTTCCACAAGATGGTTCCTCCATAGAATCATAACAGAAAATACCTCCATATTTGTCAACCTCGTCACTTGGCGGTCAAAAATTTTGATCGGGTGCACTTCATAGGAATGGTTAACATCGATCCCTAAACCTTCCAGAGGAGGAATAAACATCGGATCACCTATGAACCTTTTTAACATTGACACATGGAACACTGGGTGTACCATAGCAAATTCAATAGGTAATTTCAATTCATAGGCAAGACTTTCGACGCGTTGCAAAAATCTCAAAGGGCCCCACATATAGGGAACTAAGTTTCCCTTTCTTCACAAACCTTATCACCCCTTTAATGGGTGATATCTTTAAATAGACCAATTTACCTACTATGAATTCAAGTACCCTCCTTCTATTGTTGGCATAGGATTTTTGCTAACTTTGGCCGTCTTTAATCTGTCCCTTATGAACAAGACTTTCTCCATGGCCTCATAAATCATTTCAGGACCTAGTAATCCAAACTCACCTAACTTAAACCACCCAATCATAAATCTACATATTCTTCTACATAAAGCCTCAATTGCCATGTCAAATACTTGAGTGATAGCTATTATTGTAGGCAAATACAATAAATGGTAGATGGTCATACCAGTTACCTTTGAAGTCAATGACTCTTGTCTTTAATATATTTTCTAGGGTTTGGATAGTTCGTTTTACGAAACCATCCATTTGTGGGTGAAATGCGATACTAAGCTTCACATTGTACAAAGTCCACTTTGGAATGCCTTCCAAAAGTGAGAAGTAAATATTACCCCTATCTGAGATGATAGACAAAAGGACCTACGCAATCTCACAGTCTCCTTAAGGTACAATTTAGCATATTCTTCTGCTTAATAAGTAGACTTGACGGACCAAGTTGGCCGACTTGGTCATCCTATCAATAATGACCCAAATTGAAATATGTTTCCTTTGAGTACAAGGAAGCCCACAAAAAAGTCCATATTGACATCTTCCCACTTCAAAGTGTGAATTTTTATGCCTTGATTCAAGCGTCCCGACCCTCGATCTTTGGCCTTGACTTTTTCACAATTAGGACATTTATCCACAAACTCCGCTGTCCCTTTTCCAATAATTCCACCAATAGACCTCCTGCATGTCGCGGTATATCTTGGTGGCACCCAGATGAATGGAATATCGCAAAGCATGGGCTTCTTCCAAAATTTGCCATCTTAAGTCGTCCACATCCGGTACGCATAACCTACCTTGACACCTAAGTACTCAATCTCCCATTGGGATAAAGATTTGATGGATTTCCCAAGTACGGAGTCTTTCAACTCCATCAATATGGGATCAAGGTGTTGCTTGTCTTTCACATCAACCACTAAAAAGAGTAGGAGTTAGGTTGGATCATAACACCTCTCTTAAGAGAATCTACTAGGTGGACACCCAACCGGGCCAACCTATGACATCACATGCTAACTCTTTTTTCTCATCTTCTACATGAGCAACACTATGATGGGCATGCATCTCAAAGCATCCGCGACAACGTTCACTTTTCCATGATGGTAGAGGACACTCATATCATAGTTTTTCAAAATCTCTATTCATATTCGCTGCCGGAGGTATAACTCATTTTGGGTGAACACATATTGAAGACTTTTTTGATCGGTGAACGCATATACATTCACTCCATATAGATAGTGTCTCCATATTTTAAATGCAAATACCACGACCGCTAGTTGAAGATCATGAGTCAGGTAGTTCTTCTAATGTACCTTGAATTTCCTGAGGCATAAGCTATAACCTTACCATTATGAATGAGTACACAACCCAAACCTACTGAGAAGCATCATATATATCACAAACCCTTTTGTGCCATCCGACTAGGTCAATACCGGAGCGGAGGTAAGCTTGTCTTTCAACAATTGAAAATTCTTCTCACATGCCTCCGAACATTCAAAATTAGCATTCTTTTGAGTCAAGACCGTTAATGGAGATGTGATGGATGAAAATCCCTCAACATACCTCTTATAGTACCCAACCAAACCCAAAAAGTTTCGAATGTTCGTAAGACTCAAAGACTAGGATAACTTTTGACCGCTTCCAGTTTTCATGGATCGACATTTACCCCCTTCACTAGAGTCAATGTGACCAAGAAAAGCAATTGATCTCAACCGAAATTCATAGTTAATATATTTGGCAATGAGTTCGTTATCCTTGAGGGTTTGAAAAACTATCCTCAAATGTTACACATGATCATTCTCAGTCTTAGAGTAAATCATGATGTTTTCAATAAAGACAATCACAAATAAATCAAGATAACTTCTAAAAACACGATTCATAAGGTCCATGAAAGCCACCGAGGCATTTGTTAGACCAAAGGACATGACTTTGAATTCAAAATGACCATATCTTGTTCAAAATGCCATATTAGGAATATCAACACCCCTCACTCTAAGCTTGTGATAACCCAACCTTCAGTTAATTTTTTAAAAGTAACTCGCCCCTCGGAGTCGATCAAACAAATAATCAATCCTAGGGAGTGGATACTTATTCTTCATTGTGACCTTGCTCAGTTGCCGATAGTTAATACACATACGAAGAGACCCATCTTTCTTCTTCACAAACAGTACTGGCACACCCCATGGAGATATGCTTGGTTGAATAAAAGCCTTATCTAGCAATTCTTTGAGTTAAGCCTTTGATTCCTTAAACTTGGCGGGGGCCATTTGGTAAGGAGGGATTGACATGGGTTTTGTATCCGGCAATAAATCAATGTTGAAACCTATTTCCCGTTTGGGAGGAGTCTTGGGAAAGTCATCGGGAAAGACTTCCGGAAATTCAGTCACTCCGGGACCAACTCCAATGGAGGAGTCTCAGACTCAAGATCCTTGACCCTCACAATATGATAGAAGAAACCCCTTTAATGCATGAAATTATTCTTCTTTTGGAGCTAAGTTTCCCCCCTTCCGTTTCGAAACGAGTTCATTAGAAAATTGAAATTTTACCGCCCGAGTCCTATAATTGATGGAAGCAAAAAAAGAATGTATCAAATCAATCTTCAAAATGACATCAAAGTCCAACAAATCAAGTTCTACAAAATCAACCAATGTTACTCTATTGGACAATGAAATGGGACAACCCTTATAAACTCTTCTAGTAATTATGGAATCATCCACCGGGGTAGAAAACGAAAAAGGTTTATCTAAGACATTGGAAGCATATCAAATTTCGTAGCCACTAAGGAGTTACGAAGACAAAATGGCACCGAGATCCAACAATGCATTAACATTAATTGAAAATACTTGCAACCTACCTGGAGCAACATTCGAAGAGCTCTCTTGATCACCTCGTGATTGGTCAAAACATAAGCGATTGTTCTTGGGAGCATTGGAGATTGGAGCATTAGTGGGAGCTTGGGTACCTTCTTTCACTTTGGCCATATAGATTTGAAATTCCTTCAATTGGTGGACACTTTTCCCACATCCATAGAAAACTCCAATACCTGCAAGACACTTCCTTTCATGCTTTTTACCACACTTTACACAACTAGTTCTTTAAACAAAAGGACAACTCCTATTTGCCTCTTTAAGGCTTTGGGGTAGCCATCTTCCCTTGATTTGTCCTAGGAGCATTGGAGGGACTTGGGTTAGAAGATATATTTTTAAATCATGGCTTGTCTTGTACCTCAAAACTGGCCTTGGAATAACTTCCCTCATGGGCCTTGACCTTTTCAAATCTCTATCTACTTGCCTAAGCTTTTGTTCCTCAATTTGTTCGGAATAAACCATGAGAGGAGATATTACAATTCTTGGAATTAGCATAGCCAACCTACATTCATTCACCATATGATCGGATATTCCCATAACAAATTGATTCATCTTGGCTCTTGAGTATGCTACCATAGTAGGAACATGTTTGGATAGTTGAGTGAACTTTATGCTATACTCTTTTAAACTCATAACCCCTTTATGAAGATTGATGAATTCTTTCATTTTCCTCTCTCTTAGTTCCAAGGGGAAGAACCTATCAAGGAAAGTCGTTTTAAATATGGCCCAAGTTACCATACTAGACTCAGTGAACCACATAGCAGCCTCTCCGGTCAGTGAGAGAGGAAACACTCTGAGACCTATTACATCTAAATCCAAATCAGGCCTCCCTACACAGCTTTTACACACTGCCCTTACCTTAGCTATATGGGCATGTGGATCCTCAGAAGGTAGCCCTGAAAACAAACCTCTGGCAGTGAGCATTTGCATCAGGATACTAGTTACCACAAAAGTGTGGCCTGTGGGGGCAAGACAAGTGGCCCATCCGAGTCTTCTATGTTATCATATCCTCTGTAGTATGCTTGGGGCCGTTGAGCGGGATTTTGTCCCCTCTATTGGTGTTCACCCGGAGCATCGGGTAACATCTGACCATGAACATCAACCGGAGCTGGGATGTTCTGGTTCGGATCATCATCATTTATTCCCAAGTTTCGATTCATATTGCGCAGTGTACGCTCTAGCTGGTGATCATAGGGAAACAAGGGTTCTCTTCCTCTCCGTGTATTTGGCATACAAGGAGGATAGTTCTAAAAAAAATCAAAAACAGTAAAACAAAGTAAAATCAAGAAAATACCAACTAAACTACAGTAATAAGTTTAAGTTAATCTAAAAGCTACTTTCCCCGGCAACGGCGCAAAAATTTGATAAGCTCAAACTTACTTCTCAAATAAGAAGTAAAGCGGTCGTGTCAAGTAAATAACCCAACTAGTGAGGTTGGGATCGTTCCCACGAGGAAAATAGTCGAGACTTAACTTCAACCTGTTATTACTATTGTTTGGTCAATGACTTCCTTGGAAAGCAAAAACAATAACAGGGGGGTTTCTATTTCTAAATGAATGAAAATAACTAGTAAAATAAAAGGAGACAACTACCAGCTTCGAATGTTGGAGTTTAATCAATTAATGCAAGTAACTAGGGTTTACGTGTTCCCCACAGGTTCATAACTTGATAATTCTAACTATAACAATTCTTTC